>NC_092149.1:53750376-54085376 GCF_045791955.1 Oncorhynchus clarkii lewisi | reverse complement strand
AGGATCAAAGATAGCCAGAGGGGGGGGGGGGGGGGGTGTGACTTCACCGAATCATAAATACCAGAAAATAGTAAGACCCTCTGAAACTCTCGACGAGTGACAAAGGTGAAGACTAGATTAAAACATGCAGTCTGCAGCTCTGCATGTAACGTAGTCTAGGACAATTGACCAAGAAGACAGAAGGACAAATTCCTCTCACCATCATAGGTACCTATTCTAATGAACATTGGGAAATACAGATCCCTCTGAACACCACTTGGTACACACCTGATGTACCCAATCTAAGAAACAAGCCTACAACAAAAGGACATCGTGACCTTTGGTGGACAGACAGAGACTTACATTTAACCACTTCCCATAGACGGATCGAGTTCAACAGAAACATCCATACGTAAATAAAGTCGGAAGTTTACATACACCTTAGCCGAACACATTTAAACATTTAATCCTAGTAAAAATTCCCTGTCTTAGATCAGTTAGGATCACCACTTTATTTTAAGAATGTGAAATGTCAGAATAATTTTAGCTTTTATTTATTTCATCACATTCCCAGTGGGTCAGAAATGTACATACACTCAATTAGTATTTGGTAGCATTGCCTTTTAAATTGTTTAACTTGGGTCAAACGTTTAGGTTAGCTTCCCACAATAAGTTGGGTGAATTTTGGCCCATTCCTCCTTTCTAGGCCTCCTTGCTCGCACACGCTTTTTTAGTTTTGCTCACAAATTTTCTATAGGATTGAGGTCAGGACTTGATTGATGGCCACTCCAATACCTTGACTTTGTTGTCCTTTAAGCCATTTTGCCACAACTTTGGAAGTATGCTTGGGGTCATTGTCCATCTGGAAGACCCATTTGCGACCAAGCTTTAACTTCCTGACTGATGTCTTGAGATGTTGTCCAATATATTTACATACTTTTCCTCTCCTCATGATGTCAGCTATTTCGTGAACTGCAGGAGGGACTGGTGCACCAAAGCACCCCCACAACATGATGCTGTCACCCACGTGCTTCGCGGTTGGGATGGTGTTCTTCGGCTTGCAAGCCTTCCCCTTTTTTTATAACGATGGCCATTATGGCCAAACAGTTATATTTTTGTTTCATCAGACCAGAGGACATTTCTCCAAAAATAATGATCTTTGTGTCCATGTGCAGTTGCAAACCATAGTCTGGCTTTTTTACGGCGGTTTTGGAGCAGTGGCTTCTTCCTTGCTGAGTGGCCTTTCAGGTTATGTCGATATAGGACTCGTTTTTACTGTGGATATAGATACTTTTGTACCGATTTCCTCCAGCATCTTCACAAGGTCCTTTGCTGTTGTTCTGGGATTGATTTGCACTTTTCGCACCAAAGTACATTCATCTCTAGGAGACAGAATGCGTCTCCTTCCTGATCGGTATGACGGTTGCGTGGTTCCATGGTGTTTATACTTGCATACTATTGTTTGTACAGATGAATGTGGTTCCTTCAGGCATTTGGAAATTGCTCTCAAGGATGAACCAGACTTGTGGAGGTCTACAATTACTTTTCTGAGATCTTGGCTGATTTATTTTGATTTTCCCATGATGTCAAGCAAAGATGCACTGAGTTTGGGGGTAGGTCTTGAAATACATCCACAGGTGCACCTCCAATTGACTCAAATCATGTCAATTAGCCTATCAGAAGCTTCTAAAGCCATGACATTTTCTGGAATTTTCCAAGCTGTTTAAGGCACAGTCAACTTAGTGCATGTAAACCTCTGACCCACTGGAATTGTGAGAATGAATTATATGTATAAACAATTGTTGGAAAAATTACTTGTGTCATGCACAAAGTAGATGTCCTAAACGACTTGCCAAAATTATAGTCTGTTAACAAGAAATTTGTGGATTGGTTGAAAAATGAGTTAAATGACTCCAACCTAAGTGTATGTAAACTTCAACTGTATATGTATTGCAATTATTTTCGAATGAGCGGTCGTTCATGTGCAAAGTATTCATATTTCCATTAGCATAGCTACCACATGTATGTACGATACATCCACGCTCTTTGTCTCTCCCGCTCATAATCTTTCCCAACCCCCTTTCCACTGTGTAACAAGCAGTCATATCGGGTTAGTCCACTAGGAACTTTTCATATGCATTATGTTAGTAATCAATATAACCTATACCGTGTATGTATGTTCATGCAATTCTATGATTGTTAAGTTAATAATTTATTTACTAAGACGATTTGTGTATCGCTGATTCATCACTTAGGCTAAGGTTTGTGTAGATGTCCAAGGATTATGTGACATTCAGAGACTGATATGAGGAAATTATTAATTGATGACTGGTATGATATCAATATATTCTTGAGCTAATTCAGGAAACGGTAACTGATTAAATAAACTTTGCCCGTGGAGCCCCAAATGACTAATTAATTGTTTCATGATTGATTTGAGTAATAATTAAACGTAGGAGGTAATTATTCGATGAATAGCAGTCATCACATTAATGGTAGTCACATCACGACAACACATTAAGGTAATCTCCAGAGTAGTCACACAGGAACCCCTTAAATAGCCAGTCAACTTCTCCTTATCATATTTATAAGACACTAAGAACTGTTCGGGTACGAGTCAGCCTTTCCTTTTCAGACATTGTGTGACGTTATTCACCACACAACCAGTTCTGATATTTGAGCCATTGTCAAGACATTGCAAAGAAATGTGTAATGGCCTGTACCGGTGCAATACCTGAATCTGGAGTGGATGGACCATAATCTTCATGAGCATCTCTTGGTGTGGGAGAAGACTGTCCAGGTCAAGCCCCTGGCACTTCACTGCCTAGGAGACAATAGACAGTCAACTCACTACAAAGAGGGCTTAAAGCACCAGAAACAGAACTTAAAGGGTTGTAGATCTGCCACACCTTGCTTAGGAACATGGCGTAGTAACGGTGCAGTGGCAGGTGAAAGGTCACTTGATTTGGAGCAGGCTACAGAGAAACAGAGACCAGATATAAACACTAAAGGAAAATGTTGATTTACAAATGCATCCTGACTGTTGTGAATATTTGCTGAGTTACCTCATCCACAAAGCCAATGGCATCAAACCAGATCTGCAGAGTCTCCAAGCAGTAACGCACCACCGTCTTGGTGTATTCCTGTGTCTCCTGCAAATAAACAATTATTCATAGTGTAATCATTTTCCTAACGGTTTCTGTGCATAATACTGGAACGTCAACTTGATCCACACTGATAAAATGTTTTAATAATAATTAAACAAGGGTTATTGGACTCACTTTGACTTTGCAGTGTGTGAGGAGACCCCACATTGGTTGTGCGCAGGCCTCCAACTCTGCTGCAAAAGCTGCATAGTACGTCTGGGACTCGAACTCCACGTGCTCACTCAACTCCCGCTTATTCAAGTTCATACCTACAGGACCAGAGGAGCGCTTTCATGGTTAGTCATCACGTAACACGAAGCATTATTACAGTGGTTTCATTCACTAAGTCATCACGAAACATGAAGCATTATTAGTGGTCTCGTTCACTGAAAGCCGCTTAAGGGACACAAAGGACAAAAAGGCAGGTGAACCTGTCAAACATCTTCGTTGACACCCAGATAAATCTGTAAGAATGTACTTAAGGGCAGAGCAGTCTACACGCATAAAATAACAGAGGCACTCTGCTCTATGCACCTTTCCTTGGTAAGCGGATACTCCAGTCCACAGTATCTGAGGCTAGGGGTTATTTTTAGGGTTTTGGTGGACACATGGCAGGAGTGCTGCACAGACTATAATACTAATAGAGACATGCACCATTATTCTCATTTGGTCAGGCAGTGGAAAAGTTAAGTTGGATGTGACATAACATCCGTTTTAAATCAAAATCAGATGTTATTTGTCACATGCGCACCTTAAAATGCTTACTTAGCTACAGCAAATAGGGAACAACTAAAAAGCAGTGACTAACCAATGGAAGAGAATCTCAGAGGGATAACATTGCATCATATGACTAAGCAGATATTAACAGAGACAGGTGATATCTATGCGAGTCATACTAACGAATACACTTCAAATCACACCAGCTACTCTACCTGGGACAATGACTGAGGAAAAACACAATCATCACCACTGCTATTCATATTCTTAAATACACAAGGAATTACCTTGAAAGAAGGACACAAAGCTCATCCACAGCATGAGCAGTGAGTGGTCCTCCAGGAATTTTTTTGCTACACTTTGGTGTGAGAGAATATTAATAAAATCGCTAACTAAAGGCCAGTAAGTGTTGTTCTTCAGCAGAGGCTCGCTGCAGTTGACCACAACATGGCGGCTGTTCTCTTCATCTGAAAATAAGGAGAAGAGGGAGAGGACACTAGGCTCAGTAGAGTGAGAAGCACACTAGATTCATGAATGAAACAACCCAATCATCAGTATGGCCATTCAAACATAGCTCACCTTGAAGTTCACTTTTGATAAGGCAACTCTCCATCATGTAGAGGAGGACAGTGACCATGATGTCTAGGAGTTGACACTCCTCGGTGACGTGACGTGCTAGCTCCTCATTGCTGAACAGCTGTACACTGATATGTACGATGCGGTTGGACATGGTATCTGACTCCTGGCTTTTCATCAGTGTCTTCATAATGAATGCATAATGTTGAACAAATGTTTTCGTGAAGGTGATCTACAAAAGGATGATAAGCAGGTTATCGTATGCATTTGCTGTTGTAACAGCTTCTCTAGGCAAGAATGCAGCAGTGCCAATACACCATAAACCGTAGGAATTAGAAAATCTATGCACTACACTTAACCTAATTAAACATACCTTGTAGTCTTGATCTGGCAGCATGTTCAGTAGAAAAGTAACCATCTTCTGAGGAAACTCATACTTTATTGTCCAAAACAGCAACTCCTCCAGAAAACATTTGTGTTTCAGAGAGTCCATAATGGATGGATCTAAGAAAATAACACAATTGACTGGTCTCATGGTAATGCTGACTTTCACATGAAATACCCGTGCATTATTCATCATTACATAGAATGTTATGCAGGTTATGTGAATTACCTTTGGCAGTGCTACTAAGTTTAACTCTCTTTCTCTGTCCAACCGATTGCCCCCCATCTTGATCCTCCTTTAAAAAGACAATAGGAAGTAATATAACAACCATCTATATTTCAATACTGAGAAGCGAGACTAACTATTCTGATACTGTATTCACATACCTCTTTATTGGACTCATCAGGGCTGGCTGGTGCTTCAGCTCCTAAGGAAAACAGAGCAGAGGCAGAAAGCAGCTATTAGCTGATTATTCCCTTGTTTAATGAGTTATTGAGAAACATTACTTACATTAGGTTTCTATAATAAATAAATAAAATGTTATTTTTGACTTATTTTGAGCTCCAACTCCTAAAGAGGGGATGAGGTCTTACCCAGTAAACCCAACGCCCCTGCGCCAGCCCCTGCCTCAGCCCCGCGAGTTGGCTCTGCAGCCCCAGACTGGGCCTTCTCCTCCACAGACACCAGGCCTGAGTTCTTCAGCGCTGACAGGTACTTCTCGTAGTTCTTTTTTGCATATACATTCTCCTCTTGACCTACAGGGCAAATGTACACATGGCATATTTATTAAACTAATTAGACATTCATTGGCATCACACCAATGCCATATGTGAAGTATTAAAGCATTAGTAGCCCAACTTCAGTATAGAGCTCCGCAATACTAGTAACTATCCTTTTGATAATTTTTCCCACATATGGTCAGAATAACATTCAACCAAAGGCTGAATGAGAGAGTGGAAACAGACATATTTACCCATGCTCAGGTCCTTGAATATTTGCTGATTCGTTAGGATCTTTGTCAGTACAGTTCTCATTGCCCCACCCATTTTCGTAAGTTCTTCTAAGAAGGAGATCTGGGGTTCCAGCTGCTGTAGGACCTTCTGTAGGTCCCTCTCAGTTGATGTGTCTGAGTGCAAGATAAGATAAAAGTTATGAAGTGTGTCAGATAGGCTCATGAAAACAAGCAGAATTACCTACATAAGATAAAGTTGTAAAAGAACACGATTTCTTGCCTAGTTAAATACAAAAAATAGAGTATCCTGTAGACAGAGACGTGCTGTTTTTCTCACCTGGTTCAGTGTATCCATCCCTTAGGTACTGTATGATACAGATGATGAAGCGGGGTAGGACCATCTCTGACATCAGTAGTAAGTCTCTGGGGACTGAGGGGACATTCTCCCCGGTTCTTAACCGATGCCGATTGCAAAATCTGAGAAAGAACACCACACATATCTTGATTTTAGAAGTACCCAAAATAAATTTAAGTATTTGGGAACAATTACTCAGCAACCTATCTAATGAACACTAGCAGTATATTTTATCTTCCTTTGAAAGTGCAAAATTTGAATTTTAATATAGGCTACTAGTATATCTGGCTGCCTTGAACAAACTGTTATGCCATCAAACAAAATAACAGCAGAAAAGTAAACTCAGAATTGTTGGGGAGTAAGGATCAAAGAGGAAATTACATGTCACATGAAGTGATTAAATTATTCTGCTTGGAAAATGTGTAATTATCCTAGAACCCTTGTATCAGAACAATAGTACAGTATTTACATTACAGGAGTATAAAATTTCACTGCGGGAGTTATCTACAACAGGAAAAACAGCTGTCTGGTTCAGAGCGATTGATCCTCTGATGTTCTGTTAGTTAGCCAAATTACTATAACTAGTGCCCCATAAAGACAGCACTTTTTCTTACGTTGTGTAGCTAAAGCTAATAGTGAGTGCAACAATGGCATGCTCAGTGACAACATTTTTATTTTATTAACCTTTACTTAACTAAGAACAACTTCTTAATTTCAATGACGGCCTAGGAACAGTGGGTTAACTGCCTGTTCAGGGGCAGAACGACAGATTTGTACCTTGTCAGCTCAGGGATTTGAACTTGCAACCTTTCTGTTACTAGTCCAACGCTCTAACCACTAGGCTACCCTGCCGCCACATACATGTCAGTACAATCATAAAAAGACAGGTACATTTCAAACCCGCACTGTTACATATTTTACAAATTGACACTCCCACGTAGAACTTTGCTAGCTAGCTGTTAGCCCGCAAGTTAGCCATCATCATTAACAGCCTAGTTAGTTAGCCAACGTAGCTAATAATGCCACGTATTAAGCCTCGTCAATTAATTAGAAATGGTTACTTACAATCCAGTTAGACAACTAGCTATCAGCCAGCTACCGCTCCTAAAGACTTACCCAGTCTCTCGCATGACATTACTGTCTCCACAGTCACAGGCCCCACCAGCCTGGCTCCTGAACATGTTGAAATCATGGCCTGTGTGATCGCCGTTATTAAAACATTCTGCACAAAGTGACATGCAAGGAGATATGCCACAGGTCCGACAGCGGTATGCCACAAAATTGGCTGTCCAAACCAAGCCACATAAAGTAGCGTTGTCATAGGACCGGACCGTTTTGCAGAACTCTTCGAAACCTTCTCCTCCTGCTATTAGACATTTACACCAGTCAAGGGCTTCTGTGTCTGCCGCTGGCTTTTCTGGATTAAGAACAGAATCAAGTAGCTCTTGAAGTTGTCGGACACCAGAGCTGTTGTCAGTCCAATTAAGATCTGCCTTTAAATGGGCAGCAGTAGATTTCTTGTCCCGGCGTACCAGCGACGCCGCCATAATTCACTGCTTGTTTTCCACAAATTTATTTTTGTTGTCTTGTTGGTACGTTCTCGTGATTTCTCGCGATACATTTCGATAATACCATTGTGTTGATTTGTATTCAGCGTCTATAGTGTTCAGTTGGTTCCACAGGAGTCAATCAACCACATTGGCCTGCGACTTCATTGCCAATCAGCACCAAGTTTGGCAAGTGACTAACTGTGTCGTAGTCTCGGCTACTGCCGTCCCGTATGCAGCTGATGACAATGACAATGTCAGAACCCACGATTACAGTAATCCTACAAGAGAATATTCCAGTGCTTCCAATAACAATACACTCTTTATGGTGGCAGTAACTAGTGGACTAAGTATAGAATACGAAAATGTCATGCATATTTTGTATTGCAAAAACTCGATGTTCATAGTGGTAGTTTTTCGTAGCGTCCGTTTCACTTCGGATTGTTTTCATTGAGACCCCACTAATGCGGAAGTGTTACTCTGTCTCTGTACATGCTCCCCGTAGCTCTGACGATGGGTGTGCTGTGAGTTGCAGCTTTTGTTGCTAAAAGTCTAGCTCAAACTTGATCAACAGAAGGTATAAAATACAACTCATGGGATTCCATTTACAGGCAGCAGCTACCGAGTGCAGACGAGATTTTAGCTTGTTCCGAGTAACCTTAACCCCGCTCAAATGTACTTAAATGTAACAAAACGTGGTTTATAGTAAACACAATAGAAAAAAATGTGCGAAATTGCATAGGATTTTTCTTTCTATTCTGTTTATATGGACTTGACGTTTGTCAATCAATGCAAAGGGGGATACGAAACCTGTTGAAGAGAGAGACTTTTTTTTGTTTTGTAAGGACTGCAACGCATATCTTGTATTCGTTCAAGAAACACATTCATGCAAAGAGGACATTTTTTTTTTGTATCAGTGGGGCAGTGACATTTTTTTGGCCCACGGGACTAATCATTGAGCTGGGGTTGCAATTTTAGCACACAATTTCAAAGGGAAATGTTTGTTTACTCAAGTGGACACCAATGGTCATTGGCTAGTAGCGGTCATCAACCACATGGACAGATTATTTGTGTTTTTTAATGTATACTGTTCTAGTCCTCAAAATATTTTACTTCTAGAGGAAATTCTTAAGTCTTCTGAGAAAATATCCATCCAGTCAGATTATAGTTGGCGGAGATTTTAATATGGTTTATTCTAATCAGATTGATAGATTGCCCCATAGGCCTAACATTGGTGTGAACAAGTTGGTGAACTTCTGCCAAAGCCTGGACTTAATTGACATATGGAGAGTTAAAACCCCTGGAGAGAAACAATACACATGGAGTAATAGAGATCGTTCACTACATTCAAGAACTGATTATATATATATATTATATATACAGTGGGGCAAAAAAAGTATTTAGTCAGCCATCAATTGTGCAAGTTCTCCCACTTAAAAAGATGAGAGAATACTTATTTTCCACCATAATTTGCAAATAAATTCATAAAAAATAATTGTTCTCATTTTGTCTGTCATAGTTGAAATGTACCTATGATGAAAATTACAGGCCTCATCTTTTTAAGTGGGCTGACTAAATACTTTTTTGCCCCACTGTATATATATTATATTTGTAATAATGACAATTACAACAATACTGAATGAACAATGAACTATTTGTTCTATTTGGTCTCAAATAAATAATGAAACATGTTCAATTTGGTTTAAATAATGCAAAAACACAGTGTTGGTGAAGAAAGTGAAAGTGCAATATGTGCCATGTAAAAAAGCTAATGATTAAGTTCATTGCTCAGAACATATGGGGTGGCAGGTAGCCTGGTGGTTGGAGCGTTGGACTAGTAACTGAAAGGTTACAAGATCGAATCCCCGAGCTGACAAGGTAAAAAATCTGCCTTGTTCAGGGCAGAACGACAGTTAACCCCCTGTTCCTAGGCCATCATTGAAAATAAGAATTAGTTCTTAACTGACTTAATATATATGAAAGCTGGTTGTTCAATATTCCCAGTTGTAGGAGTTTTGAGGTGTCGACTATTTCTCTCTATACCATTTGTATTTCATATACCTTTGACTATTAGATTTTCTAATAGGCACTTTAGTATTACCAGTCTAATCTCAGGTGTTGATAGGTTTGAAGTCATAAACAGCGCTGTGATTCAAGCATTGCTAAGAGCTGCTGGAAACGCAGTAAAGTTTGAATGAATGCTTACGAGCCTGCTGCTGCCTACCACCACTCGCTATCAAATATCAAATCATAGACTTAATTATAAAAAATAAACACAGAAATACGAGCCTTTGGTCATTAATATGGTCAAATCCGGAAACTATCATTTCGTAAATAAAACGTTTCTTCTTTCAGTGAAATACGGAACCGTTCTGTATTTTATCGAACGAGTTGCAACCCTAAGTCTAAATATTGCTGTTACATTGCACAACCTTCAATGTTATGTCATAATTAAGTCAAATTCTGGCAAATTAGTTCACAACGAGCTAGGCGGCCCAAACTGTTGCATATACCCTGACTCTGCGTGCAATGAACGCAAGAGAAGTGACACAATTTCCCTAGTTAATATTGCCTGCTAACATGAATTTCTTTTAACTAAATATGCAGGTTTAAAAAAATATACTAATGTGTATTAATTTTAAGAAAGGCATTGATGTTTATGGTTAGGTACATTCGTGCAACGATTGCTTTTTTTCGCGAATGCGCTTTTGTTAAATAATCACCCGTTTGGCAAAGTAGGCTGTGATTTGATGATAAATTAACAGGCACCACATTGATTATATACAACGCAGGACAAGATAGTTAACCTAGTAATATCATCAACCATGTGTAGCTAACTAGTGATTATGTGAAGATTTTGGATTTTTGTTTTTTACAAGATAAGCTTAATGCTAGCTAGAAATTTACCATGGCTCCTTGCTGTACTCGCGTAACAGGTGGTCAGCCTGCCACGCAGTTTCTTCTTGGAATGCAATTTAATCGGCCATAATCTGCATCCAAAAATGACGAGTACCGATTGTTATGAATACTTGAAATCGGCCCTAATTCAGTCGTAATAATGTTCGTGTTGAGCCCAGCACTGTAGATGTAAAAATACTGCCTGCAGTCCTGACGGATCATGAAGTCATATGGCTGACTAGAAGAATGTGCAGTAATGGTAAGAAATACTCTGGTGGTTATTGGAAATTAAATAACTAATTGTTATTGCATGATGATTTAAAAAATATGATTAATAATCTAATTTCTGTTTACTGGAATATTTGCCACATCTAATGCAGAATATGGGAAATATTGGGAACTGCAGAAATGTAAAATTCGCTCAGCCTGTGTTACTTATGGAAAACATCTTTATTTAAGAAGGCGATGTGAGGTAGCCAAAATCTCTTAAAACAATTGCGGATATCACAGAGATTGAGCATCTTGAAATTTAATGATTTACAGAATCAACTAGATACATTTTATGAGGAAAAGGCTAGAGGAGCTTTCATAAAATCCAGAAAACAATAGTGTGAAAAAGGTGAAAAGAACAGTAGATACTTTTTTAAATTCGGAAAAGAGGAGAGGGGAACTCCACACACTTCGGAACCTTAAGATCCTCATGGGGTTACCGTCCCAGTGGTAACCCCATGAGGATGGGGTTACCACTGGGACGGCAGGTAGCCTAGTGGTTCGAGCATTGGGCCAGTAACCGAAAGGTTGCTAGATCGAATCCCCGAGCTGACAAGGTAAAAATATTTCGTAGGCCGTCATTGTAAATAAGAAATTGTTCTTACTTGCCTAGTTAAATAAATAAAAGGATAGGGACTTCACCACTAAGTGTTATGATAATCTCTACTCCTTAGATAACAATTTGAGTGACTCTAAGGATCACCTTGATTCTATAGAGGTTAGTGAAGAATTAAATCGGCCTTGTTATCCATTATAGACATCCAATATGGGGTTGCTCAATTAAAAAATAACAAATCTCCAGGTTGTGATGGATTAACCTCTGAATTCTACAAAACCTTCTCTAAAGAAATGGCACAATTTTTACTTGAAACCTTTTGAGGCTATAAAGAAGGAATAACTACCTGCCTCTCTGAAGCAAGGGGATATTACTCTTATACCTAAACCACACAAGGATCTCTTAAATATTGATAATTGCCGTCCAATCACACTCCTAAATAACGACTACAAAATTATAGCCTTAATCTTTGCGAAAAGTCTTGCTTGAAGGATCTGCTTGATGAATGTCAATCAGGGTTTATGAGCGCCATATATCTAATAACCTGAGGCTGGTGTTAGACTTGGTTGAGTATTGTGATCTATTGGATGACTTCCCTGTTATCTTATTTTGGGATTTTCAGAAAGAATTTGATACTGTAAGTCACAATTTTATCTTTGATTGTCTTAAGCATTTGAAGTTTGGTCATTTTTTTGTTGATGCTATTAGAACTTTGTATAATGGTGGCAATAGCTTTATCAAACTCTGTCATGGAACATCCTCAAGGATTAACATTTACAAAGGAATATGACAAGGTTGTCCAATCTCACCTTGTGCTCATTAGTTTATCAAAGTCAATTTGAAGGCATTACGTTCCAGGCCAGAGAGATCAAGATATCCCAACTGGCAGATGACACCTCACTTTTTTTGACAAATGTGTCACAAGCTAGATTAGCATTAGATATTGTGAAGCAGTTCTCCAAAATCTCAGGTTTGGTATTAAATCTTTCCAAATGTGAGATGTTTGTTCTGAAAGGAGCTGTCAACCCAGCAGATTGTAAACATCTCTGAAAAATATACTGTAACCGACCTCGGTGTAAAGATCACCAAAATTCTTAAGGCTGTGAATGATTTTAATTTGAACTCTAACTGAATCTGTCCCCCCAAAAAATGATCTTCATGGTTAGGGAGGGATTTAAGTCTTCGAAGCTGAGGGGCTATTTCGTGCATCCTATCTTTTTTCATCTATTGATATTCCCAAATCCACTTGCTGTACCTTAGATAGGCTATTGTACAAATTCATATGGAAAAACAAGCCACATAATCTCTTTTTATCTTATCACCAACAGGGTTTGGGATGGCGGTCTAAATGTCTTAGACCTCACTAAAAGGTACTTAAAAAATCCTCATATTTTCTGGAATATTATACCTCATTTTGTTTTTCAGAAGCTTGGAGGGCTTAATTTTTTTACTACAATGTCCCTATATTGTTGGTAAACTTCCTGTGAAACTGCTTTTCACAAGCAGGCTTTAATGTGCTGGGCTTTGCTGTATAACCACAACTTTTCACCTCAAATGTTTTATATGGAATAATGGTTCGATATTACATATTAACAAGATGTGATTTTACTGTAACTGGTTCTCAAAAAACATTGTTCTTGTCAGCCAATTAGTTAGTATTAGTGGGAATCTATTTACACAGAGAGAATTTATGAAAATATACAATTTTGAGGTTTCAAGCAAGGAATGACACTATTATAAAAGCTATACCTAGTAGGATAATATCTTTACTTCAGAATAATGCATATTTTGGAATATCTCCTATTGTAAGTGATATCCAGGTGAATGGCATAAGTTTACTATGTAAGAAATTCAAGAATCGTTTATTAAGGGATATTTTCTACAGGAAGTCTTTTCCCTCTTCAATATTTTGTTTAGCTTCATCTTTTGATGTAAACTGGCGCTGTGCTTGGCTCACTCCACACAAATTCATGGTGACCAATAAAGTAAAGAAGATCTTCTTTAAGATTATCCATAGATTCTATCTGTGTAATAGCTTGATTTATAAATATATACCTGATGTTACCAGTGAATTCAGTTTTTGTGAACTAGAAATTAAATCTATTTAACACTTCTGTCATTGTTTACAAGGTGAAGTGTTCTGGACTGATGTAAAAATATATATTGGCAACAAATTGCATACAACCAGTGAAATATCCATTTTTAAGATATTATTTTACTACACTGATTCCACAATTGAACGTGAGTATGTCATAAATCTCTATTTTATTATTAAAATTGTTCATACACAAATCAATTCATAAAGTAAAAGTCCCTTTTCTTAATTTTTTCTGATTTGGAAAACGATTTAGAATCATTAAAACGTATACAAAACAAAATGTAAATTTATTCGCTACATGTCTGTATTTGCATTGATATAATGTGGATTTGTAATTTTTATTCTCTTTCTTTGTTGAATCCCTCTGGCTGTTCTGTTTTGTGTTTTGCATGTTACTGTTTAATTAAAAAAATGATGAAAATAAAAATAAGATATCGAGTTGCAAGTGTGACAGTATAATTTTAGACCGTCACCTCGCGCGAACCAGAGACCCTCTGCACACATCAACAACAGTCACCCACGAAGCATCGTTACCCATCGCTCCACAAAAGCCGCGGCCCTTGCAGAGCAAGGGGAACTACTACTTCAAGGTCTCAGAGCAAGTGACGTCACCGATTGAAATGCTATTTAGCGAGCACCACCAAATCCACTTGGAATTCCAAGTAGGAAACTCGGACATATTTCTAGGGCTCCGACTCGTTTTTTCTCATTCTCATGCCGCGTTCTAGACAACTGAACTGGGCAAATCTCCTACTTCCAAATCCAGTGCGTTCAAAACAACGAGCTCCGATTGGGTAATTTTTATTTGAATGATCATCCAACTCGGGCCTCTATAGAGCTCCCATTTCTGACCTGATGTCATGATTTCACCTCATATTTTTCAGAGTTCCCAGTTGTTTTGAACGCAGCACCAGTTGTTGAAAGCACCATAAATCTACATACATCTCCCACATGAAATGGCATTTTAACCCTATATTTATATATAAACCCTGGATTGCTGATGCTATGTATTGGCCAACGACAGGCTTTGAAGCTACCGGTTGGTCATATTGGCACTCCTCAGAAAAGCAGTCCTCCATAGGAATGATTGGACATTAAAAAATGTCATGACAGGCCTGACGGAAACAGCAAATTTGGTATGCAATGGTATGTAAACTTTCTAAATGTCGACAAAACAAAATATGCTAGATAAGGTGGGATCTTTTTGTCAGTAAAAGGACTTGTGCGAAATGGTGATGGAAAGCCATTTTTTTTTGTGCAAATATTGATATAATAAACATATCGAAGTAAACTTGGAGTCACGCAATGGTATGTTGTGTGGTCCTCCCGCTATGACTCGGGAAAGCATGCAGTTTATTAGGCTACAGATAAACTTAAGTTCTAAACTTCACAAGGTGGTGGAAGTGCATGCGATTGATGCTCCTTTCCAATAAATATAGAGGGTCTTATTCTGCAGACGTGATGATCGATGCTTGGCTACTGTTTGACAAATAAAAATGACCTTGCTCTTTTGTCCATAATAATAATCTCATGTAGGCTATCCTACCTGCACTGTATCTGCAAGTTGTTGGCAGAGCGCACTTGCCAAGACCACATTCGCTATAAACGCAAAAACATTTTTGGGGACAAAACCATCAGTAGAGTTAAATGCGATGGAAATCCATTTAACTTGTATGTTTTATTCGGTACATTGGAATTTAACGGCAAAAGTTATTTATGTGCCCTATTCATCATGCACAGCCTTTTTCCTGCAACAGATCAATTTGATGGAAACATCTCTGGTGGGAAAATGGGCATATTGTTTTTAAAGGTCACGCGCAGTCATCCTGATTCCCAAGAAAAAAATAGCTTTGAAATGACCAAAACATAACCCTTAATATTTTGCTATTAAAATGCTCAGAATAGAAGAAATCGAACTATCAGGAAGCCTGAAAGAACAGGCTGAGTGGGTGGGAAACTTATATTCATGAGCTTGCCTTGACTGACAGCTCTTTGAAAACACCCTTGTGGTCATTGCCAGGTAACAAGGTAAACAATGGGCCACATATACCGTGCCTAAATAGTATGCCTCACCTCATTTTCTCTGCAAAATGCTCTCATGGTCAACAGAGATTACCATAGACTGTTGGATATGGCTGCCTCGCTTCTAGTTCTTAGGAAACTTTGCACAAGCATTTCGCAACATTCGCAATAACATCTTCTAACCATGTGTATGTGATCAATAAAATGTGATATCAGACAAACAGCAGTAATACACAATTGCACTCATCTCCTGTCCGAATGCTTGAAGAAAATAAGAAATAAGACACTCCTCAAGACAGCCTGCTTGGGTTTGCCAAAAGGCACCCAAAGCACCATAAGAAACAAGAGTCTGGTCTGATGAAACCAACATTGAATTCTTTGGCCTGAATGCCAAGCGTCATATCTGGAGGAAACCTGGCACCGTCCCTACGAGGAAGCATGTTAGTGGCAGTATCATGCTGCGGGGTTGTTTTTCAGCAGCAGCGACTGGGAGACTAGTCAGGATTGAGGGAAAGATGAACAGCGCAAAGTACAGAGATCTTTGATGAAATCTTGCTCCAGAGCGCTCAGAACCTCAGACTGGGGTTTAGGTTCACCTTCCAACAGGACAACAACCCTAAGCATACAGCCAAGACAACGCAGGAGTGGCTTCGGGATTCTCTGAATGTCCTTGAGTGGCCTAGCCAGAGCCTGGACTTGAACCTGATCGAACATCTCTGGAGAGACCTGAAAATAGCTCTGCAGCGTCACTCTCCATCCAACCTGACATAGGTTGAGAGGATCTGCAGAGAAGAATGGGAGTAACTCCCCAAATCCAGGTGTGCTAATATTGTTGCATCATAACCAAGACTCGAGGCTGCCAAAGGTGCTTCAACAAACTGAGTAAAGGGTCTGAATACTTAAATATTACATTAACATAAGTTTTTAATTTGTAATATATTTGCCTGGTTTTGCTTTGTCATTATGGGGTAGTGTATATTGAGGGGGGGGAAAAACAATTGAATCCAATTTAAAATAAGGCTGTAACAAAATGTGGGAAAAGTGGTCTGAATACTTTCCGAATCCACTGTATGGCAGCATTTTCCCATTAGCCAAGCTGTAACGTCAACTTCAGAGGCATCCATATCGGCATTACATTTAGATCTGCCAAAACCTTCGCTACTGGCTCTTCCCAATTTGTTGGCATTCCAATTCTTAGACAAAGCCATTTCAATTCCAACAAAATTCCAATCTAACTTTAAAGTAATTTACATTTCTCCTTTAAGCATGTACACCCGTTCTGCCAGTCACATTCTGTTAAATGTACCCAAAACACACACACACATCCCTGGGTCACTAATTTCAGTTTGCTGCAGCTAGCGACTGGAACAAGCTGCAACACACAAACTGGGCAGTTCTAAATCTCTTCATTCAGACTCCTCGCAGGAGGCCTTTTTCCAGGCCGTCGTTGTAAATAAGAGTTTCTACTTAACTGACTAGTCTGGTTAAATAAAATATGCTTTATACAATCCACAACACATGACAAAGGCAAATTGGTTGCAGATTTGGGATGCGGAGTTCTTAACATTGGTGCAGCAATGCTTGATGCAGGGTAAGAAAATAATACTCCACTATAACTTTTCAGTTTTATCTAACCTCTTGCCTTGTTCTTAGTTTGTTTGTTGGGTTTGACATTGACGATACACTGGAGATATTCCAAGACCTGATCCAGTGTAACATGCGTTTCCTGAGAGCCCATGGATATGCCAAGGAATATGACACCGTGATAATGAATGTTTGGTACCAAACACAACCAAGGCAAGTTCTCACTTCAAATATAAAATGTTGAGAAACCTTGATCGCTTTCTAAAATTTTTAAAAAATAAAATAAAGGTTTGGACATGCAGTTTGAGGACCGCTTTAACTATGGAAATGACAGTGGTATATTCCTGTCACAAAACATCAACACGAGATGTAAGTTGTCAGAACACTCAATTGTGGTGTATTACTCCATCAACTTCTGTCACAAGTGGTTGTCCAATTTCTCTTTTTGCAGAATTTCAGCACATACAGAAGAAAGCAAGTGACAAAAGAGTATAACTTGGAATAGCAGGTAACAAATCGATCCTGCCCATGTTTCTCTCCTTGACAGAGCTAAGATGTGACTTGCCCGCGTCCTACAAGTTCCACAAAAATCTACATCGTTAAGGGGCAATGTTAACAAAAGTCTGTCAATTTAAAAATCACATTTTATTGGCTATTCACAAAAGTAAATTAGGAAGGACCTAGATCTGGGCTTTAGGATTGAACAGTATACACGATTAAAATAATTGAGGAAAAATTTAATGGCACTGATTAACAACTTTCTATTGACATGCACGTCTTCGTACAGAGGTGACGAACAAGCATAATACACTCCTGTTGAAATGAAATTATGTTCAGACGCAGTCAACAAATTAAATCCATATTAAATAAGACAAACCCATTAAAAAAAAAAAAAAAATTATGTTCAGGGTAGAAATTTACCGTTTCCATTTGCATTACAAATTGTTTTCTAGGTTGACATCAAGGTGAACTGTCTACAGTTCTCTTGAAGCCTCCACTGGAATGGAATAAAGTTGTTCTATGTTTTCAGTTAGTTTCTTTTCAAATACAATATTTCATTGAGATGTGCAGTAGATATCATTTCTAAGAACCATTTGCAGTTTTGGCAACCTTTGCAGCTGGAGCATCAGCGTCTTTGCCCGCTCCTGCCAGTGCTCGCTTCTTTGGACTAGGAGGCGCTATTGGAGAAATGTAAGTTAAAAGGAAAACATTACATACTCAATTGTTTCAATGTTTATTTTCTCATTGAAGACTGGTAGAGACATTTGTCTCACCAGAATTCTAACATAACTGCTCTTACCGTCATCATTATCGCCATCATCAAATTTGGTCTTTCTGCCTTGGTAGTGTGATTTGCCATCACGTCCACCCCTGTCCCTTCGTCCTCCTCTCCCCCCTCTCCCACCTGATTTTCGGCCACCTGTAAAGAGCGAAAGGAAATGTTCCATCAGATCAGACAGGAAATATCACCCCCCCCCCCCCCCGGAAATCAGTTACCTCTGCCTCTTTGTTTGTTGAGAGATTCCTGTTGATCTTCAATTATCTTTTTCAGAGTTTCCCTCTCAGCATCTCCCTCCACCACCTCCCAAGTAACATCTTTGTCTTTAATTTTCAAGTTTCCTCCATTTGCTTCTTTGGCCTTATCAAAAGCTTCCTTAGCACTCACTCTGAAGAGGATGGTACCCTTTAAAATAATAATTGATCATTATTTCCTATGCCAACTTAATTTGTGTAATTGAAGGGTGGTTCAAATAGTTTATTACATTGCAATTCTTGCCTCTTTGGCACCCCTGATGAAATCAATCCATTTGATTTGACCATGACCTGAGAAAACCTCGTGAAAGTCCTCTCTTGAAACACTGTCAAGATTGCCTGAGAACTTCAGCAGGCATCCGGTCTGCTCGTCCAGAGATTTCTACAATGCAAAATAAAGCAGAGCACCACTAGTGAGCAACTTTAAACCTCCCTGATTTGGGAAGAAAAACAATACAGAAGGGTCCTGTTCAATAGGAACAAACAGGAGAAAAATAATCTTGAATTTGAGGGGGACTACACAAACTAGCCCAATAAGAACAGACGCCAGTTTCAAAATGTTTAGTCCAAATGAAGACGACCCCCTTCAAAACATACAATGATTTAGTATAGCACTTCCATAGATCTTACCATTTCCTCTTCCTCTGCATGTTTTTGTTTTTCGTCCTTGTCTCTATAAAAGTTAATTTTGCACAATTTACTTTACCATAAGACAAAAATAATATTATTAAGTGTCAGTAATGTGCTCACTGTTTAGCTTTAGCCTTTGCCTCCGCTTTGAACTGTTTTCTATCCTCTGCTTTCTTTGCATGGTAGTCCTCTCTGAAAACAAGAGCAGAGTTAATATACATTTTTCACCAGTATCAATAGGTCATCTTAGAGACGTGGCAATGGTAGCTAAGCCTCCACATACCTTGACAGTACAATCATTTCATTTTCTTTGAATGATTTGGTGTCTGTGCGTCCAAGGAACTGCTTTGATACTTCTTCAGTGTCGAAAGTCAGGAACACGGAGCCCTGAAAATGGATGGAGATGCTGTGTGTTTTTATTAAACATTTCCATCTTAACTGAGGAAAAAAATATCTCCTGCCACATTACCTTGAACTTCTTTTGCAAGTTTCGTCTCATCTGAATGTTTTCTATGACTCCTTTCCCTTTCAGCCACCCATCAATTTCATCAAGCGTCGTCTCCAATGGAAAACCTTTCTGGGAGATCATAGAACATGTTTGACACAGAGCTCCAAAACAGCTGCAAGATCTCAAATCAGTGGCATCTCAAATATTGGAAAACCCAACTTACAATGTACACAGATTTGTGTTTGAGGGCATCTTTGTACTCGTCATTCAGTTCTGGTAAAGGCTTGCTTGAAATTCTCCTGATTTTTGTTTTATCCTCACTCATTTCCAAAAGGCCAGTCTTGGATTTTTTCAGAGACTCAACAATTACGTTGGGATCAGTTGTCAAACATTTCAGTCTGAAAATAAAGGGGAGAGTTAGGAATCATGTTATAAGCAAGCAACTACACTAAAAAAACAAAATTTAAAAAACAATGTAGGCTGAATTAAGTCCCAAATTCCAATTGAGCAAATAAAAGTAAATTGCACAAACCTGTTAAACTTCAGCATAGTCTCCAGAGTCACCCAGCCATCATCGAGCTGCAACTGTTCTTTGAGGAACTTGTCTCTTGGAAGGTTGTGATCACCAAAGTAGTACTTTGAAGATCAAGAAAAACATGTCAATCAGGGATGACCAGCATTATCCAGGTTAGCTGTCATTATAAAACCACCAGCTTTGGTTATACAGCTACAGTAGAATACATTTTGCTATGACAATATACCTCAATCTGTCTTGCCACCTTCTTCTCAAGTTCAGACATAGCTTGATTTTCTGCCATGATGTGACTGGAAGAAAAAAAATTCAGACAATTACTAGATCAAAATGTGACAAATCAACAAGCAACAGTAACCAAATGGGAAATGCTTTAGATACAAGTACTAGCCATGTCAGCTAATTACACAACGGACATGTATGCGCAAGACGTATGCATTGAGAAAAGCTTTTGCTTAAGCTCCGAACACACCAGCAGTTTTTTGCGAGAAATAGTACGCAGCATCATATGGATATGTATTTTTTATTTAACTAGGCAAGTCAGTTATGCACGCAACAAAAGTTCAACATTCACATTGTGCTACCATTTCTGTCAAGCCCTCTACGCATAGTTTGACGCATACGTTCGATAAATCCAACATATGCACCACGCCCAACGCACTGCAACGCAAACGCAGCGTTTCATTGGACATTAATAATGTCATTCTGGTGTACCAAAATGCAACAACACTGTCGGTGTGATCGAAGCGTTACCCACGTTCACACTCCTGGCTAAAGACAGTCATGTTACCCAACCTCCCAATCATTATATAATGCCCATACTGTATGAAGTACTTTGGTTTACTAGTAGTTACAGTAACAGCCTCAATTCAAACAAGTACATGCCCTAAAAGGGCAGTTTACACCATGATGCAGTTTACAGTGAGTCCAACGCGTACTTACATCAAAGATGAACTTACACGGACAAGATAGTCAAGTGACAATTCTAACAATGGAAATACATGTCCTCAAATATGGGAGGCAGGCAGGCGGCGATATCAGTTGGGTCCATTCTAGCCAACGAGGGCAGATAGTTCTGCCTGTTGTTCACACGCCTCCGATATAAAGTCGTTTTTCAAAGTTGCCGAAATGCCACGTGCGACCACTTAGATCAGTGGATTATTAACAAACTAAACATTACGAAAATTATATTTGATCAAATATGCCTCGCGTAGTAAAATTACCAATTACATTTGTTGTTGACCAAATTCGACATTCATTGACCTCAACACAAAAATTATTCCTCACTTCGTTGTCTTATTTTCGTGGACCGATTTTAGGCAGAGTAGATGATCTCGCTTCGCCTCTTCCTCTCTGGCTACACGAACTGTGCTAACTCGTTAGCTTGCTAGCAATCAACTCCTTATTTTCTCCACATGCCTCAAAAATACAAGATAGGGCGGTTCTTTACCAAATAAAATGAATTGTATATGAATATCTACCGCTGTTAAATTGTAACAGATTTACTTACTGTGATAAATTGACCTGCTACCTGCAGAGATGCTGGTTCTTCAGAAGACTTTCTACCACACTACTAAATCAAGTTGGCAAGCAAGCACGTTCTACGGAGAATATTGAGGGCCAAAACAAATTGCTTTCTGCACTGCAGCCGGGGCTACAGCGCCGCCTGACTGCTGCGGAAGTATCTTATGGTCAAAGGTTTTGGTAAATATTGTATTTTTATTTACACGTGTTAATTGATTTGTTAGAAAATATTTGGACAGTAGGCAGAATTCACACATCACACTCTACGAAATCAATGAACATACAACCACCGCATCTATGTGCACCATCTTGTAAGATGGACGTTACATTTATCAAGTAAAATCGGGTGCATGAAGCGCATCAATCAGCCACAAAACAGTTGTTTTAGTTCATCATTTTTTTAAACATTCATCATTTTTTTTAACATTCAGAATCCGATGTCACCACATTTGAAAACGGATTAATTGTGCATACCCCAAACCCTAAGATTTAGATGTAAGGTTGATACCCACCTGGTGACATTTGTGCTTCAAGTGTAGAGATTTGTTTAAAAACTGTGCATTTGTGCATATCAGTGCTTTATCAGGTTAACCAGTATAAAAGTACACAAATGGTAGTGTTAAAGTGCATGAGAACCAGTGTTAGAAGCCATTCAATGTAAGTGGATTGAAAATGATGTGCTATTTTTGTAATATTAAACCAGCAGCAGTCATTTGTCACTGAACATTTGTTTTTGGCCAAATGGTTATAAAGATGCTCTAAATAATGTAACTTTTTGTATAAAGATTCTTAGCACCTGTCACACATGATCAGTATGGAACAAAGGACTTGTATCCATGGGATTTAGTTGAGGTTTGTTGTAAAAGTACATTCAAAGACACAACACACTGTAAATCCAAATGCAGCCCTGTGCTTTCTGGGCTGGGGGGGTTTCCCACAACCTCCCAGGTGTCCAGCTCCGGATCATACTTCTCAATGCTCTGCAGATACGTCCCCTTTGAATAGGAATATCCCCCAGTCACATACAGTGCCTTGCGAAAGTATTCGGCCCCCTTGAACTTTGCAACCTTTTGCCACATTTCAGGCTTCAAACATAAAGATATAAAACTGTATTTTTTTGTGAAGAATCAACAACAAGTGGGACACAATCATGAAGTGGAACAACATTTATTGGATATTTCAAACTTTTTTAACAATTCAAAAACTGAAAAATTGGGCGTGCAAAATTATTCAGCCCCTTTACTTTCAGTGCAGCAAACTCTCTCCAGAAGTTCAGTGGAGGATCTCTGAATGATCCAATGTTGACCTAAATGACTAATGATGATAAATACAATCCACCTGTGTGTAATCAAGTCTCCGTATAAATGCACCTGCACTGTGATAGTCTCAGAGGTCCGTTAAAAGCGCAGAGAGCATCATGAAGAACAAGGAACACACCAGGCAGGTCCGAGATACTGTTGTGAAGAAGTTTAAAGCCGGATTTGGATACAAAAAGATTTCCCAAGCTTTAAACATCCCAAGGAGCACTGTGCAAGCGATAATTTTGAAATGGAAGGAGTATCAGACCACTGCACATCTACCAAGACCTGGCCGTCCCTCTAAACTTTCAGCTCATACAAGGAGAAGACTGATCAGAGATGCAGCCAAGAGGCCCATGATCACTCTGGATGAACTGCAGAGATCTACAGCTGAGGTGGGAGACTCTGTACATAGGACAACAATCAGTCGTATATTGCACAAATCTGGCCTTTATGGAAGAGTGGCAAGAAGAAAGCCATTTCTTAAAGATATCCATAAAAAGTGTCGTTTAAAGTTTGCCACAAGCCACCTGGGAGACACACCAAACATGTGGAAGAAGGTGCTCTGGTCAGATGAAACCAAAATTGAACTTTTTGGCAACAATGCAAAACGTTATGTTTGGCGTAAAAGCAACACAGCTGAACACACCATCCCCACTGTCAAACATGGTGGTGGCAGCATCATGGTTTGGGCCTGCTTTTCTTCAGCAGGGACAGGGAAGATGGTTAAAATTGATGGGAAGATGGATGGAGACAAATACAGGACCATTCTGGAAGAAAACCTGATGGAGTCTGCAAAAGACCTGAGACTGGGACGAAGATTTGTCTTCCAACAAGACAATGATCCAAAACATAAAGCAAAATCTACAATGGAATGGTTCAAAAATAAACATATCCAGGTGTTAGAATGGCCAAGTCAAAGTCCAGACCTGAATCCAATCGAGAATCTGTGGAAAGAACTGAAAACTGCTGTTCACAAATGCTCTCCATCCAACCTCACTGAGCTCGAGCTGTTTTGCAAGGAGGAATGGGAAAACATTTCAGTCTCTTGATGTGCAAAACTGATAGAGACATACCCCAAGCGACTTACAGCTGTAATCGCAGCAAAAGGTGGCGCTACAAAGTACTAACTTAAAGGGGCTGAATAATTTTGCACGCCCAATTTTTCCGTTTTTGATTTGTTCAAAAAGTTTGAAATATCCAATAAATGTCGTTCCACTTCATGATTGTGTCCCACTTGTTGTTGATTCTTCACAAAAAAATACAGTTTTATATCTTTATGTTTGAAGCCTGAAATGTGGCAAAAGGTCGCAAAGTTCAAGGGGGCCGAATACTTTCGCAAGGCACTGTAGATGTAGACATTGATCACTACAGCACCACACTCCATCCTCTCCTTCATCATTGACAACTGCCTCCACACATCTCTCTCTGGATCTCATCCTAGTCTGTCCTCCCAAGTACAGCTTGTTGTTCAGAGAAACAGAGCACAGGCCATACTCTGAAAATATAAAGACAGATTTAGATTTCCTGACTAAATATATTCCATACAAATGAAAATATATGTCCATTTCCTTTGAAATGTGTCATACCTAGATGAGGAGTTATTGTGACAATGATCCACTCATTGATGTCTGGCTTGTAGGCCTGAATTTTTTCATAGGTGCTACCTCCTCTGGTTCCATAGTGGCCCCCGGTCACAAATATTGTGCCATTTACGACACAAGCAGTGGCATTTCCTACACCTTTCAAAGAGGAAGCCTTTTATCAAGAAGAGTGAACAGCGGAACACGGCAAAGCAATAATGATTTCATTAGTACTCAGTGAAATATTGTTCATGTTATTTAAATGTGCAGAATAACTTAAATCATTATTTATAGGTCAATGGCTGAGAATCAGTTGCCCAGACAACCATGTAAAACGGACAAATTCAAGACACAATGACAGTGCAATAGAGCAACACAGGCTTACATGTTCACCTAGGAGTCTTCTCATTGTAACAAACTCCTTTCTGTATAGTTGCTCTATTTATGTTTTCATACTTTGAATCATGTTGGCTGTAGGGAATCATTTATTTTTTAAGGGGTCATAGAATTCAGTCTCAAGTTGAAAAACTCCCCCTCTGTACCCTCCTATAGCATAGATACAGCCATGTCAAGCCACAGAACAGTGGTAGTATCTGGCAGTGATCATGGGGCATCCCTCTGTCCACTCATCGAAATCACCATTATAAATCCAAACTGTGTCGAGGGCTTCAATAGTCTGTTTTATAACCCCGTCACAAATATAGCTCTCATCTGGTCTGTCATACATTTTCCTTGTACCCATATGTTGCTTGTTGGATCCCATATGTGGACTTCAGAGTGGATGCCAATAGCTCCCTCCAATAACATACACACTTGACAGGTTTGTTCCTGCCTGTTGAAGTCTCTTTGCGGTTGGTCTTCAAAGCGTGGATAATAAATGACCTTACTTTTCCTTCATTGCCCAGTAAGCATGGTCTCTGTCCATCCAGGGCAGTCTTGAAGTGCATCTCATCCAGCTCAAGATGGATACAACGGAGTAGTTCCTGGATGTGATCAACGTGGTTAAGAAAGTCATGGGTGAGCCATTTGACCACAGCATCCAGGAGAACTTCATCGTTCCATACGTTGACTGAACTCAGCTTGTCGTAGTCCACCTCTAAGAACTTCTCCTGTTGTTGTATGAGCATTACCCTTCGCATTACCCTCCGTGCCTCCCACTCAGGGCAGATGTGCAGCACAGCAAAAGAGTGCATTCCCAGGCAGTTGTCCACATCCAGGAAGCGTATAAGGAAGTCCTTGCAAGCAGTCTTCAGAGTTTAACTGTAGGTCTGCTGCCTCCAGCAGGCTCTGTACATTTGTCTCAGTGATGCTCACCCTGGAAGTGTATACGTAGTTCACCAAAGCACTCAGAGGGTCATCATTAATCCAAGTCAGTTTGAAGAGGTTGTTTGACCGTGCCTTCATGTCAGCTGTGAACATGACTTTAAAAATAAGAGTGGTGAGCTGACAAAGCTGCCTTGTGACAGTGAAAGACTTGTCCTGTGGCCCATTGTAGGGTGATATGTGTGAATGTCACCTATGTAGAATTCTTTCAGCGCATCCAATAGCTCATTCGGCTGCCGCAAAAGTCATAAATATAGCTTTATTTTCCTCTGTCAGACATGATGGCTAGAAAATGAAGAGAACGTCAGCATTTACTTTTGGGGTGTTTATTTCTGGTGTCCCATTAATTCAACAAGCCTGAGAACAAAAAAAACTAAAGTCTTACAGCATTAAGGTTAAAAGGCACATATATATATATATATATATATATAAATAAAATAGTGTGACTGTACAGATGAACGCCTATATATATATATATATATATATATATATAGGCGTTCATCTGTAGTCACACTATTACAAAACATAGGCTAAAACATTAGGGCTATTTATATCTATCCACGCATGAGTAGGCTACGAGGACGGGAAATGAAGTGTCTCATGTCATAATCAGCAGCACACAACTTCATATTCCTAAATAATTCGATTCCAATCATTAATCTTCAACGCAACAGTCCCTCGTTCACGCGTACCTTTCCACCATATAATGGCACTTTCTGTACTAAACCGGCGCTGTGCTTTTGTTTGAGCGCTCTGACGAGGATTCGCAGTTACCTTAAATTAGCTCAGGACGGTGGCAGCATACCTGTCAGATTCTCTTCCCGCTCTTGTGTATCCTGCTCCATATTACTCCAGTCAGCTTCCCAGAAACTAAAGCCGTCTGCTTAGCTTTATTATTAGCATTCCAGTTATTTCCTGGACACGCATTCTCCTACCATGGAGAATGAGCCTAAACACAGCATCGATGCGCACAAGGAGACTCCAATACCACAAGTGAACCAAAAAACGATATGGTTGGCAGCCTATTTAAATTTAATTGACGATTCCCCCCCCACTGCAAATAACCACTTCCCATTGGCAGTTTTAGCCGAATATGGATTTAGATTGCATAGTCTAACACGAGATTGTAGTGGTGCCATGAACAAGCTCGACGTCAAACCTTGACTAACACCAATTGTGGTTTACAACCTCACTACAACGTAGAATCATCTAAGTGATGGAAATTTGACTTCAACCTTCACGGTTTAAAATGTTTTTGTTGTTTAAAAAAAATCTAAATTACTAAGAGGCTGGTAGTCTGTAACATAACATCTGCTGTCTTTATTGCACCCAAGGGAATACCAAATACTAGTAATAGACTAGTCACCATAGAAACCAAGGTTGCACAGCAAATGCATTCGAGTTTATTGGCAGGTTGAGAGGAGTTGTTTTTTGTTTCCCCATTTCAGCTACCCTCCTCCTGGTGTGTTTTCATTGAGAACATTTACCAAAAACAGACAAAAGGAGAATACAACAAAATAGAAACCAGTGTAATAATGTAACAATTTGATTATTTATTACATATAGCCAGCATCGCTACAATAGAAATGACAGAGGTGCATTTTTTGTAACTTCTACGTGTTTGTGTTGTAAACCAAGTATTGCAATGTTAAAACGCCAAGAAACCATTTTGATTAATTAAAATTTTAGACATTGGAATGCGCTACTGGTCCCTCAGCATTGTAACAATGCTCTCACTGCCATTTACACAGAGAGCTGTGCTGCTTCTTTCACCAAAGGTTTTAAAGCACCAAGGTCCTCCAAGAGAGAGGATAACCCCACACAATACCACTGATCTCCACTACGAGTTGCAGGGGCACTGAATGACTCCATTTCCACCCCTGCCGTGGCCAGCAAACCTGAGGAAAGAGTGGGAGAGAGCCTGTTTAAAATAAATTAAGTTATTCTGGTCATCTGCCATTTACAGCTGGAGAGAAGCTTGCTGTCAAGTGCTAGTTCAGTGTAAACACATCCTGATGTGAAAAGACAGAAAAAGTATGGGTTAAGACTGCATACTGAAAATTTGTATCATTCAAGTAGCGAGAAAGGGCTATACCTAGTGCTGCATAGAGGGATTATTACTCCTATGATTTCGATAAGTCAATCGTGAGGTTACAATGTCAAATTAATTTCTCACCGGTTACGGAGGGCAGGAGCTGAGGAGAAGCCGCGGCCTTTAAGAACAGCAGGTTGCCAGTGAGAGAGATAGGCTGTCGGAACACGCTGTGGTTCAGCTCCAACAAGACTGGTGCACCTCCCTGGACTGAACCAGTAGCTCTGTAGCTGGAGCCGTTGACAGAGATCTCAACCTCACATGCACCTTGAGTCAGACCCTCACTGTGATTTCTGGTTACCTGAGATTTAAAAACAGTCAATCTGATAAATAATCTTGTTACTCAAGACATTAATAAATTACTCTATTACACAAGTTATTAACAGAATATGGCCTTTAGCCAAGTGTCAATGCGGGCCATTTGACCTTGATTCCAGATTCCTTGGCCAGGGTCAGTGAATTGACCAGGTTGGGGCAACTCTTGGAAACATCAGTAAGTAATCCAACCATCACTGCTGAAGTCATGTAACCAGAGGAACCTTTCAAGCAGTCTCCTAGTTTGTGATAATAACAAAAAAGAAACCACGTTCAGTTTGATATACAAGATTATACCACAAGGGGGAGACAAACCAAAGAGCACAACACAACCGGCCCCTAATACCTGTATGCCAGAATGGCATCCAAAGTCTCCTTTCCCTTCCAATCACTGATCTGAGAAGACTGGTTATGAAATGTTGACAGGCTTTCCCGCAAAATTTTAATTTATCAAGCCTGTTCAGCAATTTCAGAAAAAAAATTAAGCAATTGAAGAATATAAGGACAGTCTAATGCCTTGCAGTGCTTACCTTGAGTTGTGATTTGGACTTGGCTGAAGGGCTGTTTAGAGGTGGTGCATGATTTCAGCACAACTCCTACGGCCTCTCCAAGTTTGATCCACTGGTGAGACCCAGGGGAGAATGTGCTTGCCAAAACCTGGGCATTCACCTGCACACATACACCACATGTAATGTGACCAATCAAATGTGGTTTGTGCTTCGTTAAGATAATCAAGATCTATTGTATTGAGCTGCATTGTTTTTCCCCTATGAAATTTCACAAGTAAGGCAACCAGTTTTACAACACTTCATGTGGAAAACTATTTGTGTTGCCAAGTATGACTCAATATTGAATATACATTCTTGCAATGAAACCATCAGAATACTTTGAACAATTGAGGGTTACATTGTTTTCAAGGTCAGAAAGCAGTTCTTTTTTTTTTTTAACTCTTGCAACAGTGAAACCATCAAAAGAAAGAACCCATTAGAATCAGTCACCGATAGGCATTTGCTTGACCGTAATAGAAAAGTGTAGAACTCACTGTCACGCCCTGATCGGTTTCACCCGTCTTTGTGATTGTCTGCACTCAACTCCAGGTGTCACCCGTCCCTGGTATTTATTTCAGTGTTCCCCGTTCATCTTCTCAAGCAGCGTGTTTTTCAGTGCTCTTTCGATTCGCTCTTTTGCTAGTCCTCCCGGTTTTTACCCTTGCCTGCCTTGACTCTGAACCCGCCTGCCTGACCATATAGCCTACCCTGACCTCGAGCCTGCCTGCCACTCTGTACCTCCTGGACTCTGACCTGGTTATGATCTTTTACCTGTCCATGACCGTTCTCTTGCCTGCCCCTTAGATTATAATAAATATCAGAGACTTGAACCATCTGCCTCCCGTGTCTACATCTGGGTCTCGCCCTGTGCCCTTATACTCACTGCTCCAACCAAGCCCTTGCCCATCACCATGTCCACAATCTGCAGAGCGATGTCCTGTCCACAGCGTGCCTGGGCCTCCTTTGTACTGGCACCCAAATGAGGACAGCTAATCACATTGGGATGGTTCACCAGGGCACGGTTCTTTGGGGGTTCCTGGGAAAGAATGGAATACCATGATGTTAGTGAATGTCAATACAGGGGTAGACAAGTAATACCAAAATGGAACTTAATGTTTGGGTGGTTTAAGTGATGTGATATTCTTGCCTCAACAAAAACATCAAGGCCAGCCCCTCCACACTGTCCAGACTCCAAAGCTCTGAGGAGAGCATCCTCATCGATGATGCCCCCGCGTGCACAGTTCACGACCTTTACACCTTTCTTGCACTTAGCAAATGAGGTGTCGTTCAGTAGTCCTAGGAGAAACAACTTTACCTCAAGTGGAAAAGCGCTTTTCACCCTCCAGTACCACAACCATGACACTTCTGTAAAACTCACCAGCTGTAGAAGGCATGAGGGGCGTGTGGACGGTGATGTAATCACACTGGGGCCACAGCTGTTCCAGGGACATCTGATCCACCCCCCAGGTAGCAGTCACCTCAGGAGGAGTGATTGGATCATAGCCGATGGTCTGTCGAAAGCAAATTCAGTTAGTATTTAGATGATAATACAACAGTAGGCAGCTTTGAAAGATTCTTTTTACTTTTCACAGGATTTTGAACTGACCTTCATGCCAAAGGACTGCATTCTGGTGGCAACTTCCTTTCCAATTCTTCCAAGTCCAACTATTCCAAGTATTTTGCCATACATCTCTGCACCCATGAACTGCGAAATCATTAACACAACTTTGATCCAGGTCCCTGAGGAGCGTGAGACTACACAGATTTAAAGATCAGATTTGATTAGTGATGACTGGCTGAACACTGGGGTAGACCACGCGACAGTAATTGCTTTGTGTGTCAAATTGAAACTGCTAATGAGGGAAACCAAAATACTCAACCTTTTTACGATCCCAGTTCCCTGCCTTCATGGACATAGCTGCTTGTGGCACATGTCTAGGAAGATAATGATTTTGAATGGAGTTAATCAAATTTTTCTGTAAATGTATGAGAAGGACAATGCATTCGGAAAGTACAGTGGGGCAAAAAAGTATTTAGTCAGCCACCAATTGTGCAAGTTCTCCCATTTAAAAAGATGAGGCCTGTAATTTTCATCATAGTGAACTATGACAGACAAAATTAGAAAAAAAATCCAGAAAATCACATTGTAGGATTTTTATGAATTTATTTGCAAATTAAGGTGGAAAATAAGTATTTGGTCAATACAAAAGTTTCTCAATACTTTGTTATATACCCTTTGTTGGCAATGACAGAGGTCAAACGTTTTCTGTAAGTCTTCACAAGGTTCACACACCTGCTGGTATTTTGGCCCATTCCTCCATGTAGATCTCCTCTAGAGCAGTGATGTTTTGGGGCTGTTGCTGGGCAACACAGACTTTCAACTCCCTCCAAAGATTTTCTATGGGGTTGAGATCTGGAGACTGGCTAGGCCACTCCAGGACCTTGAAATGCTTCTTACGAAGCCTCTCCTTCGTTGCCCGGGCGGTGTGTTTGGGATCATTGTCATGCTGAAAGACCCAGCCACGTTTCATCTTCAATGCCCTTGCTGATGGAAGGAGGGTTTCACTCAAAATCTCACGATACATGGCACCATTCATTCTTTCCTTTACACGGATCAGTCGTCCTGGTCCCTTTGCAGAAAAACAGCCCCAAAGCATGATGTTTCCACCCCCATGCTTCACAGTAGGTATGGTGTTCTTTGGATGCAATTCAGCATTCTTTGTCCTCCAAACACGACGAGTTGAGTTTTTACCAAAACGTTGTATTTTGGTTTCATCTGACCATACGACATTCTCCCAATCTTCTTCTGGATCATCCAAATGCTCTCTAGCAAACTTCAGACGGGCCTGGACATGTACTGGCTTAAGCAGGGGGACACGTCTGGCACTGCAGGATTTGAGTCCCTGGCAGCGTAGTGTGTTACTGATGGTAGGCTTTGTTACTTTAGTCCCAGCTCTCTGCAGGTCATTCACTAGGTCCCCCCGTGTGGTTCTGGGATTTTTTCTCACCGTTCTTGTGATCATTTTGACCCCATGGGGTGAGATCTTGCGTGGAGCCCCAGATCGAGTGAGATTATCAGTGGTCTTGTATGTCTTCCATTTCCTAATAATTGCTCCCACAGTTGATTTCTTCAAACCAAGCTGCTTACCTATTGCAGATTCAGTCTTCCCAGCCTGGTGTAGGTCTACAATTTTGTTTCTGGTGTCCTTTGACAGCTCTTTGGTCTTGGTCATAGTGGAGTTTGGAGTGTGACTGTTTGAGGTTTTGGACAGGTGTCTTTTATACTGATAACAAGTTCAAACAGGTGCCATTAATACAGGTAACGAGTGGAGGACAGAGGAGCCTCTTAAAGAAGAAGTTACAGGTCTGTGAGAGCCAGAAATCTTGCTTGTTTGTAGGTGACCAAATACTTATTTTCCACCATAATTTGCAAATAAATTCATTAAAAATCCTACAATGTGATTTTCTGGATTTTTTTTCTAATTTTGTCTGTCATAGTTGAAGTGTACCTATGATGAAAATTACAGGCCTCTTTTTAAGTGGGATAACTTTCACAATTGGTGGCTGACTAAATACTTTTTTGCCCCACTGTATACAGACCTCTTGACTTATTCCACGTTGTTACATTACAGCTTTTTTTACATGGATAGAACAAAATAATCCCTCAATCTACACACAATACTTCATATTGACAAAGCAAAAACAGGTTTTTAGAAATGTTAGCAAATTTAAATAAGTATGCAGACCCTTTACGCAGTACTTTGTTGAAGCACCTTTGACAGCTATTACAGCTTCAAGTATTGGTTATGACGCTACAAGCTTGGCACACCTGTATATGGAGAGTTTCTCCCATTCCTCTCTGCAGATCCTCTCAAGCTGTCAGGTTGGATGAGGAGCGTCGCAGCACAGCCATTTTCAGGTCTCTCCAGAGATGTTAGATCAGGTTCAAGTCCGGGCTCTGGCTGGGCCACTCAAGCTCATTCAGATACTTGCCCCGAAGCCACTCCTGTGTTGTCTTGGCTGTGTGCTTAGGGTCATTGTCCTGTTGGAAGGTGAACCTTCACCCCAGTCTGAGGTCCTGAGCAGGTTTATCATCAAGGAACCTTGTACTTTGCACCGTTCATCTTTCCCTCTAACCGGACTAGTCTCCTAGTCCCTGCCGCTGAAAAACATCCCCACAGCATGATGCTACCACCACAGTGCTTCAACGTAGGGATGGTGCCAGGTTTCCTCCAAATGAGACGCATGGCATTCAGGCAGAAATAGTTCAATCTTGGTTATATCAGACCAGAGAATCTTGTGGTCAGAGTCTTCAGGTGCCTTTTGGCAAATTCCAAGCGGGCTGTCATTTGCCTTCTGAGGAGTGCCTTCCGTCTGGCCACTCAACCGTAAAGGCCTGATTGGTGGAGTGTTGCAGAGATGGTTGTCCTTCTGGAAGGTTCTCCCATCTCCACAGAGGAACTCTGGAGCTCACTCAGAGTGACCATCGGGTTCTTGGTCAGCTCCCTGGCCCTTCTCCCCCAATTGTTCAGTTTGGCCAGGCAGCCAGCTCTAGGAAGTCTTGGTCATTCTAAACCTCTTCCATTTAAGAATGATGGAGGCCACTCTTCTTGGCCACCTTCAATGCTGCAGACATTTTTTGGTACCCTTACCCAGATGTGTGCCACGACACAATCAAGTCTCGGAGCTCTTCAAACAATTCCTTTGACCTCATGGTTTGGTTTTTGCTCTGACATATACTGTCAACTGTGGGACCTTTATCTAGGACAGGTGTGTAACTTTCCAAATCATGTCCAATCAGTTGAAGTTACCACTGGTGCACTCCAACCAAGTTGAAGAAACATCAAGGATTATCAATGGAAACACGATGCACCTGAGCTCAATTAAGTCTCATAGCAAAGGGTTTGAATACTTATGTAAATAAGGTATGTTTTTTATTTTTAATACATTAGCAAAAATGTCAACCTGTTTTCGGTGTCGTTTAGGGGTATTGTGTGTAGAAAGAAAAAAAGCTACATTTTTAGAATAAGGCTGTAATTTAACAAAATGTGGAAGGAGTCAAGGGGTCAGGATACTTTCTGTATAGTGCAATGAAATGCACAGAGGTATTCTGTTTTCATCTGTTGTAGTGTCTTACCTTGAGAGGCTCATCAAAAGGGTACATGTCAGCTCTGCAGCACTGATGGTGTTGCCACTTGGTGTGCTAAAAAAATATAAATTTACACAATAGTCTAATGTTTAGGGAAAAGCCAGATCTGTGGTGATTTGATTTTAAACAAAACTGCATTGAAACTACACACTGATGCATAAACTCATAATTTATTTTCAATTACACTTACTTCATGACAATGATGCCCTTTTTAGTGGCAGTATCTACATCTACGTTGTCAACGCCAGTCCCAGCTCTTCCAATGATTTGGAGGTTACCAGTAGCATTGATGACATCAGCTGTCACCTTTGTTGCAGATCTAACGACAAGGCCATCATAGTCCTGGAGAGGGAATGAACAGACAAAATGAATTGCATAGTGACATTGCATGACAATCGTCTGTTGTTCATTGGAGTAGTTTGAAGAAGTTATTTATGACCTTACAGTTGTAATTTGTGCATGCATCAAACTCATTGAAATTATTGATTTGGGCATTACATGGTGTCAGATTAGCAGCCTTTGGGCTGATGTAATTGATGTATAGTCCAACTTTTGAAAGTACTAGGTAGAAAAGATAAAAAACCCCGGTCTAAATGTGATCCTGGTGTTTAAATCGGCCAAACGAGGGAAATCTGTAAATCTCTGGCGCAGTTGCATCAGATTCCCAAGAAGGCGGTACTAATGATCGACACCAGATAGGAACGCACAAGCAAGACCTTGCTTTTATCATCTAAACTGCAACGGATTTAAATAATATACTGTTTTCTGAAACGCAGAAATCGTTGCGTGTTACTTCAGAGACACGAGGTTATTCAACCAATGACCAAACGCGATATACTTTTTCCGTATTATAAATTAGATACCAACTGTGAAATGGTTGTTGCACATTTTAGATAGACATTGTGCAACAAAAATGTAATGGATGCAAAATTAGGAAAATATGTAAACCCCTACCTTGATCTCTGCAATCAAGTCATCCTTACTCATGTTTTGCTTCTCCGTAACTTGGATTCCATTTTCTTGCAGGATCTTCTTACAACAAGGATCAACACTTTCACTGATTAAAATGCGTTTAATGGATATTGGGGCCATTTTTTCTGTTCTCAACAGCTACGGACAATTTCACAGATGGGGAACCTTTATGTAAACTGCTGGTAGACAGACACTGAGAAGTTCTCAATTCAGTTGGTTTTGAATGAACATTTCGGATAAGGACTGCCCCATTCAGTAAACCCGCCTCTTCTCATCTCCAGTTTCTGACGTGGATGCTGAAACAACGAGAGGCCATAGATAGAGAAGCATAGATAGGCTACAACAATGGTGGATGAATTAAGATGTCCCACTCAGGCCGTTTACTATTGAAAAAAATTGTCACAGTTCCTGTCTGCTTAAGGGGTGGCACCCATGCATTAGCAGCTGGGTCTGGTCTGCTTAGTTTATTTATATGAACCAGATTTAAACAGCGAGTGAAATGTCTCGCTTCATCTTCAGTCTTTGCTTTAACCACAGAAATGACTTTGATATAACTTGTCGGACCAGAAATACGATACAATCATCAACCGGCAATGTTGTACAGTAGTGATACAATTCTGCTGACTGAGTTTTAAATGAAAATGTTATTCGAAACTGAAGAACAATTTAATTTCTGTGCATGCCTCCCTTTCCTAAACGTGATATAAGCGTAGCTGATTTCTCAAGAATATGAGTTCAAATTTAGTGAGCCAGCTTTCAAAGTCTGTGCTAGTCTAATTGGGGTGTTTGAATGTGTTAAGCCAATCACATGACAGGCCCTTCCTTCTCTGTTCATTACCTCGAATAAAGCTCTAGAGTGAAACACCACGCCTACCTTTACCCAGTCTTTCTATGGCTATGCAGTTAGCCGATCTATGCACTTAGCCGAAATTATTTATCCTAGTGGTCTGTGTATTGTATTGAATGCATATCTAGCTATTTGAATTGTCTATACATGTAGGCAATCATATGAAATACAACGTAACCATCAACAGAAAAAAATAGAAATGACCTCTACAGAAATGTGTGAAACGTAAAACAAATGTAATTAATCTAGGAATTCCACAAGTCACATTTCTCCATCAAAAAAAGTGAAGAAAAACATTTGCCCCAACAGCCACAAGAAATAATAATCAAACGGAATAACATTACACCAAATAACATCTGAGTAGGCTCCAATTCAGAATCCAAAGCCATTCATATTACATCTGTATTGCATCCAGACAATCTTTGCTTTATTTTTCCGCGTAGAAATGACACCATCTGGTGGGAGACAATGGATTTTTTTACTTGACCGTGGTTCTTCGATCACTCGCATTCTGATTGGTCTCTGTGTGTTCCCAGGTCTCCGCTCTACGCAGCTGGTATCGGGCCGCAAAAGCGTTGCTAGGATACATTGCAACAAATGTGTCCATCGTTACTGGATACAGTCCTACAGAAAACATTCCGTCAAAGGCACTTTTTTTTTTTTACACAGCGACGTTGTAAAACTGTCTAGTGACAAGAAAAGTGCCATGCAACTTTCTGTGAGCTCTGAATGCTCTTTTTTAGATTCATACGATTGAAAACAAAATACATTCAGATCAAATGGAAACTGCGACTGTTGTCCGGTTTGGTCGAAGGAGTGGGTCCAGCAAAACAAGTGTGTTTGACTACTTGCATAGCCTATTCGTTTACTTGCTCTCTTGACGCATGTATGGGTTTGTAACGTCACTGTAGTGTAGCTAATATTGCATATTTTGCTCGATGTAAAAATGTTTAAGCAAGATCTATGCATAGCCTACCACAGCATAACATTGTTATACCATAAGCATTGTTGGTATTTTTTCCCATTTCATTTCTCCTATTATCAGCGCTAGCAGTTGAGGAAAAAAAAGCAATGCAACCACCAGATCTTCGACAAGTCACTGTTTTGCCCAAAGCCGAATGGCTCCGAATTCAAGGTAGTTTGAATCAAGGGAATAAATACAACGAGAGTCTAAAGGAAGCAACCAAACAACGAGAAGCTATGCACCTGAGGTCCAAGGAGGTGGTAAAATTCTGGTCTAACACAATAGCTGTAAGTATCTTTGTTGGTTTGTTTTTACCATAATGCATAATGGTAGTTATTATACATGTCTTACTCTGTGCATGTGCCCACAGGCAGCCTCAGGATCACAGTCTCATACAAAACATTAGGCTAAAAAAAATACAAGGAAAGGGGATATACCTAGACAGTTGTACAACTGAAAGCGTTCAACTGAAATGTGTCTTCCGCATTTAACCCAATCTCTCTACACAACCCACTTGAGTAAAATGTGCCATTCACTTCATAGGGACAAAGACAAAAGAAACTGGAGGCAAAGAGGATTCGGGAGGAACTTGAAGAAGATGAGAAGAAACAGATGGATATTGAGGAGGCTAAATATCAGGCGCAAAAGAGGAAAGATGCTATTGAAAAGGCCAAAACTCAACAGTACTACGAGACTGATCGTGTGAAAGGATTTCATGTTTGTATTTTTTACAAGTTAAAATTGTCTTCTGCAATAATTTTTTTCATCTGAAGACATGCTGTGTTCTTTATAATATGCATTTCTGAGTTAAATTGAATAAATGCAATATTGTTATTTCTTCCAGCGTGCACTCTTGCTGACAGAAGTCCTGAAGGAAAGGGAGGCCCAGATAGAACTGAAGCAGAGAAAGCAGGATACCTCCAAAGATGTGGACAAGGAAATCATGGCTATCATTAAGTGTAGAGAGGATGAAGCTTTGCAAAAGGAGCAGCAGAAAGCTTTGCAGAGGAAGCTTGACATCCAGGCCACAGCAGAAGACTTAAAACAGCAGTAAGTCTCACTGAAACCTAACAACCTGGCAGCAGTTATCGAATAGAATATCTATACCATCGACTACCATATACTCTACCATGGAGTCAAATTAATTTAAATGTAGTCCAAATAGAATAGACTGAATGCTCTCAATGGTTTAGTATGATGAATGGTCTCTTCCCCTTATTAGGGCAAAGGAACATGAGATGAATAGAGAACGGGAGAAACTGGAAAACAAGAAAGAGGCAGAGGAACTCCAGCGACTAAAAGAGCTTTTTCTGTGGGAGCAATGCATGCAGGAGCAAAAGAAAGAGGAGCAGAAGAGAAATACCATGAAAGCTCACATGGTAAGGTATTTGGATGTTATCAATGTTCAAATGTCTCACTCACTAAAGCAATATTACAAGATTTCATGGGGGTGTGTTAATTAATCCTGCATTTGTATTTAAAAAGGAGCATCTCTCTAACAGAGATATCATTAGAGCAATAGAGGCACAAAAGCAAGAGATGGAAGAGGAGCGCAGGAGGCTTTTTGCAAATGCAAAACAGAAAATGGTGAAGTTGAGGAAAGACAAAGAGGAAGAGATGTTCCGGTAAGTAGACATATTAGGAGAAAGTAAACAGTTCGATAAAACATTTGAAGTCCCACAATAAGAAATGAGTATAGCTGTGGCATCACTAGTCAACAGTAGTCTTACAATTCTGGAAGTCTCATGGACATAGATTTTCTAAACCGTTTTCCCCTCCTAAGAGAGGTCCAAATGCACAGGGGGGGGATCATGAATGAACTGGCTGCAAAACAGCAGGAGCAGACGGACAATGAGGAACTCATCGCCAAGGCTATTGCTCAACAGGATGCCAGACAGGCACAGCAGCAGAAGGAGAAAGATGACAAGAGGATGGCTATGCTGGACTCAATTGCCTCACACAGAGAAGCCATGGTATGGCATGTGCACCCTACCACAAGCAAAGAGACAATCGGAAGCTCAAAATATTATTCTCACAAAATTAAACTCAGAATTAATATTTATCAATGAATATGCCAGCCTATATGTGACAAAAAATGTCTTATCACAATGACACTGGCTTGGTTTTTTTCCCCAGAAAGAAGAACAGGAGCAGAAGGAAAGAGAACACAACGAGAGAGCTATTGACATGCTTTATGCCAAGAAAGAAGCAGACAGAATATTTATTGAAAAACAACACCTGAAGGCACTGAAAATGAAAGAGGATGGAAGAACTTTACAAGACGTCTACATTCATCAAATGGTGAGCTTGGATTTGATTTGCACTTTCCGTGATTACAATTCTTGATCATTTTTGGTATGTCAACTATTTTCGCAATGACACGTAGTGGAATGTGTCAGCAACAGCAACACTTCTAATGAAGCAACATAAGATTTCATTTAACATTTGAAATCTTGCTGTTTAGGCTGAAAAACGTGCCAAGGAACAGCACATAAGAAAGCAACAACAGGACTTTGAGACCAAAAATGCAGAGCTCATTGCTGTGGAGGAGAAGCAGTTCCAGCAGTATGCAAACAATGTGATCGATACAGCCACCGAGGCCAAGAGAAATATTCACCCACTCCGCAAAGCTGCCAGGGAGGGAATTGGAGGTGGTCTTGGCCCCATCTTTGGAGGAGTGAGGCCAAGTTACTTGGTTCAAGATGACACTGGTGTCCAGATGCCCAATTACGTCGGCAGTAGATCTCAGGACGTCAAAGAGCTGAATGAGACACGTGATATTCAGCAATCCAAGAAAAGACTTGGATTCACATGGTAAACGTCTGTTGAAAAGAGTAACATGGTCAGGTGAAGCATGATTAGAAAAACAATAAACCAATGGAATTCAGCATTTCCTAAGCATTTATGATATACCCCCTATTATGTCATTTATTTCACACTCAAAAAACCCACACTTGATAGGCAAGTACTTGACTGACCTAGTGGGATGATTGCAGTCTTTTCAGCGCTCAAAGATGATTCATCTCAGAAATATGGAAATGTAGAGTGTATAACTGTCTCTGAAATTAGATTTTTAGTTTTGTTATTTTACATAATATACATACACACAATTCAATTAAAACTAGTGCACAAATTGGGAAACTGCTGATAATTTCTAGCCTGGTCCTAGATCTGTACCTACATGACCAAGATAGTCAAGAGTTGGCTAAAGCACAGATCTGGGACCAGGACATATAGTGCAACGGTTTCATTTGAATACATAAGATTCACCCAGATTAAAATGTGACGTGTCAATGTTATCTTTATATCTATTGTATCAGTTGTCACTCTTCTGTGAAACATTATAATAAACAATCTATAGGCAATAAAACAAACATTTTAACCATATCCTTTTATTTTAAAACATGGTTCATTGGGGAATATTGAATTCGGCCCGTTTTTACAAAGCCAGTGGTTTTCATTTATAGTTTAAAGGAAAGTCATGCCCAGGAATTTAACACCTAGTATGAACTAACATGGAACTTCACAGCAATGTATTTACACATTGCTCTGGTGAGGAATTTTAAACATTTTGAAAGATGTAATGGGTGAAAATCAGAACATAAAATACTAACAAAAATGGATAGTTATACAAAACTAATTTGAGACTGAGGTCAAGATAAAAAGTTCTGGTTCCCTGAAACAGGTAAAAAAAAAAAAAGAACTAAACGGTATACGCATCTAACACCCCAATCATTTCACAAAATGTCTGCACTCTTACCTGTCTTTCAAGTCAAATTGAGCCTTCTGACATCTCCACTTAAATATCAGCATACTAAAAAGGAAAGTGTTTTTTTTTTTTTTTTTTTTACAAAACCATTTTATATGTTTCACTTACAGTATGTTCTGTCACAATGAGACTGTTGGTAATTTAAACAATCAAAATGTTGAAAATAACCATATGATTAGTCATACATGTAATATTACTTGAGTCAGGCATATAGCCCAGAAAGACAAACTCATCCCTTCCATTATAATTATCACAATGGAATCACGTCCCCTCAGTACGAGACCAGACTGAAAGAGAACATTTTTAATAAAACCTGACAAAAATGTTCCTTCCAACACTCACCTGTTCAGTCACTTCCTTACTCGACCATTAATAAACATTACATTCCCAACATTTGTCAAATTAGTCTGACAGCGGAAAAAAAATAACTAAAACATAAAATGGCTTTTAGCCGCTGTCAAAGCTTATGAAATCTTAATTTGTACAAATATTCCAGAATTGGATCTGTTGTGATATCTAACAAGTGTCTAAAATAGGTCTACAGCAGAACCTCACACATTATTAGGCATCAGCGCATTAATTTGTATGTTCAAGGATGGACAGGAATGAACATTTAGTGGACTAATCACTACCAGAACTGGACTTCTTTTTCTTGCTGTGGTTTTTATCCTTCTCTTGGCTCTTTGACTTTTGATTCCGCTCAGGGTTTTTCCCTGCATCTTTGGACTTGTGAGAGGACTCCTTTTCTGGGCTGCCATCCCTTTTCTTCTTGGAGATGGGGCTCTTTCTACTTCTGTCCTTCCCTTTATTCTCCGAGTTGCTGCTCTTGGACCGCCTTCGTCTGTGAGTGTCTTCACTGTCTTTGTTCTTCCTCTGATGAGATGAACCGTCTTTGCTATGGTCTCTATTGTTGCTCTTACTCCTGGAGCGCCTGCCTCTACGCGAGTCCCTGCTCTTATTCTTGTCTGGACTCCTTGTCCGTTCTCTGCTCTTGGATCTACCTCTCCTCTTGTCCTCCCTCTCTCTGTGGTGCTGTCTTTCCATGCTCTTACTGCGCTCCCTACCTCGCTCTCTGTCCCGTGCTTGCTCTTTGTCTCGAGATGAGGCAAGTCTCCCCCTGTCCCTGCTTCTGCTGTTAGATCGGTTTCGGTTCTTTCCAGAGTTCCTCTCCTTGCTTCTAGACTTTGTCCTCAGCTTCTCACCATTTCTTCCTTTTGTCTCCTTTCTGTTCTTAATGTCAGCCTCAGTGGGTTTAGCGCGTTCTTTACTTCTATCACAGTCATGAGTTCCAGACTCTGTGGCTCTCTCTTTATTTAGGTTTCTGTCCTTGCTTCTTGATCGGCCCCTCTTATCATCACTTTTGCCATGTTTCTGATCCCTCTCTCTGCTTTTGGACCTACAACTTTTCTCTTTGCTCCTACTGCGGCTTCGAGATTTGGCCTTCTTTGCCTTGTGTTTGTTATGCTTGTCTTCAGTTTTATTAGGGTCCTTTTCTTTGCTCTTGGATCTATGAGAGCGACCTTTCTTCTCCTTCTCTCTGTTTTGATTGGAGTTTTCAGCAGTGTTTTCATGCTTGGTTTCAGAAGTCTTCCTCCCTCTTCCTCTTGGAGCTTTGCCACTCTCATTCCTGCTCTCTGTCATGTCACCCCTACAACAAAAATACAGAGAAATGTCACCCCTACAGGAAACACAGAGTCCAAGTTAACTCTTTGAATAAAACTTAAATAACTGGCCCTTGGCTGATGATCCCTTTTGACAATAGGATAAATTAGGAAATACTTGAGAAGCCATGTAATTAGATCAGGCTGTTAAAGGTAAGATCAGGCTGTTAAAGGTAAAATCAGCTTATCAGTCCAGCACTGACCGTTCGAATATTAACAATAAAAACAGGTAAGACTTACTTGTCACCCTTGATCCAGCGGTCTCCACTGGATGCTCTTGGTGCCCTTTGTACACGCTGCATCTCCTGGCGCCAGTGTGGAGGAGTCTCGCTGCGTCGGAAACGATCCCTTGACCTTGACCTGGAGTGTGACGGAGTTCGGTACCGCTGCAAGTAAAAGATTAAATTGACATTCACTTTCTAGATCCTTGTTTTGCAGAAATGGTATGATAGTACTGTACTTGTTCTATAGTGCACTTACTCTTGGACCTCTGCCTTTAATCGTCCTGCCTGATCTTGTCATCAGAAGTCTCCTCTTATATGTTGACTGACAATTAAACATTCTGCAACAAAACAAAAATGTATCTAAATGAATATAGTTCCCAGTTGTAAAGGTTCAGAATGAAATGTTGTTCTGTCTTGTCCATGAACTCACCTCTCCCTAGGCTTTTCCCTCTCCCTAGCCTTTTCCCGCTCCTTTCCAGCCTCAGCCTCTTCTTTTTGCTGCTGAGGACTTCTCCTCATAAGGAACTTATTTTCTGGGATAGGAGGGATTTCCTCTGGTCGTACCGTAGACGTAACCTCTTCCTCTTTCTCATCACCACTGCCGGGCTCAGACCTACAGACATTACAGACCAGACTTCAAACCTATGCTTTAATGAAGGTGGTTGTGGGAGAACAATTAAAACAGTTCTCAGTACAAACCCTTTCTTATCTTTCTTCTTCTGTTTCTTGTCCTTCTTCTTGGACTCTTTCTTGTGCCTCTTCTTCCGTTTCTTGGATTCTTTATCAGAGTCACTCGCAGATTCAGAAGAGACGTCAGAACTGTCAGAGTCACTTGAGCTGTCGCTGCCACTGGAGATGGCCTTTTGTCTTCTCTTCTCTTCTTTTTTTGCTGTAAATAGTAGAGGACACTTAACCAGCGCTAAGGATACCTTTAAAAGCTTTGATCCTGGCGATAAGACAGTCCAAGACCTACAATCTAAAGCAATAACAAGCTTAAAACAACTTGCCAAATTTCTTTGAATCGTACAAACCTTTTGATTTTGGAATGAGCTCGCCACAGTTCATAACTTTCACCTCAGCGTATGGTCTACTGCCGGCATCTGTCTTTTGACTCTCCATTGTCTGAACGACCTCTTGTCCAGAGATCACTTGGCCAAAAACCACATGGACACTAGAATAAAATAAGCAAGTTATGACAGGTGATAACAACGAAGAACAGATCACCATTTATATAACATGCTCTTATTATGAAAATACAATTCAAGCAGATACAAATGGTCAACTAAGTTGCAATACTTGTCCAAATGTTATACTTACCCATCTAAGTGTGGTGTGGGTTTTGTTGTTCTGTAGACCAATAAAAAAAAAATGGAGCAGAAGATTAGAATGAGAGTAAAACATATTTTTGTAAGTTAGGTTCACTCAAGATGTTAAATTCATGAATGACCAACTTATTCTAGCTAGGCCAATTAAAAATTAAAACATTGATAGACTTACATGAAAAACTGTGATCCATTGGTATCTTTGCCCCTGTTTGCCATTGACAGGAGGTACTCCTTGTTATGTTTGACAGAGAAGCTTTCATCTGAGACACAGACATGACATTAGTTCTTGAGGATGGTTTTGATTAGAATATTTAACAAAATTATCTGTAAAATAGTCATACCTTCAAAGAATCCACCATAGATAGATTCCCCTCCCTTTCCATTGCCTGATTTACAGAAGGAATATAGATATTAGAATATCATCAACAACAACAAAAAAATTCCACTGTTGTCTTTGGTTAAGGCATATTTCATATACCTTCACTGAAGTCTCCTCCTTGAATCATGAAGTCCTTCACAATTCTGTGGAATAGGCATCCTTTGTAATGCAGAGGTTTTTGTGTACCTTTTCCAATTCCTTTCTCGCCTACACAGAAAGCAATGTTTAAGTCAAAACAGAGATGACAATATGTACAGAATCTAAATATGGTACACCAATGTCAGACCAAGGCAAGAAAAAGTAAATTACCTGTGCAGAGGCATCGAAAGTTCTCACATGTTTTGGGACAGACATCAGAAAACAATTCTACCACAACTCTGCCAACTGCAAAATAAACCATGTTCATGTCAGTGCATATTTTAGTAAAGCGTCTCTAAGCTACATTTCAGAGATATGATAAACGGGATGGTAAGACCAAATTAAAACCTAAGCCTTCTTACCCAGCACGTTACTGATGCCAATGTCAAAGAAGCAGCGTGGACGCTGAACCTTGATTCCCATGATCAAACTTCTATAGCTGAAACAAGTATTTTTTTTGCTGTTAGTTAGCTAGTTAGCGTAGGCCGCTAGTTGTTTACAAATGCAACCATAGTACCCATCTCTACAGGCTAATATAGCGTATTAGCCAATTCATTGGCAGAAAAACCAGGCTGCGCAAAATCTGGGCAAGATAAAGGAAAGAAAAACTAGCTAGCTTTATCAACATGAATGAATAACGTTAATATTTAGTTAGAGTAAACACAATACAAACTGAAATGTCCACGCTAACTAGCAAGCTTGCTAGGCAATGACTTGTGCTCATGCGAATTGTGGCCTGCTAGCTAACAGCAGTAGCTCGCTAACGTAATTAACTGTTTGATAGATTTCAGTCTTCCCTTTCATTCAACGTTATTTAAAATATACATAATGTACAATAGCGTAGACATTATAGAGTTGACCTACACAAATTAGCTCAGTTGGCCAATATCTCACGCTAGTTATTCTCAACAAGGTGAAATCGAGTTTCATTTGGCTACCGCTTCTTCCACAATGTTTTCTAAAGATGGCGCGACGGGAAACGTCAAAGCATTTTGGGTAAAAATATGCGCAGAAGACGACATTTCACACCTGCTGACAGTCTACTGGTACATCTGGCTGGATTTTGGGTGTTATGATGATTGCTTATAACACTAAAAACGTATAAAATATCATATTTTTCTTCAGTTACTGTTTATCTGCTGCTTGTGTAGAGTACATACAATATAGACTACTAGGGGAGAAAATGATTACATGTTATTTATATGAGGGACTTGATCATGGATTACGGTAAAAGGTAGTCACAGACACAACAAACAGATATTTCACCGGATGCAGTGGCTTCAATTTTATGTTACTTTGTAACTATAACATTGATAAGATATCTACAAAATGATCTGCTTTTTATAGACAAGTATTCTTAGCGTGGTCGTTAGCGTGGTCGTTAATATATAAACATAATTTCCCCCCACATAGGTATTTCATTTGAAACAATAAGGATATTTTGTATAGAAACAAGTTCAAAACAAGTTCAAATCCCCGAGCTGACAAGGTACAAATCTGTCGTTCTGCCCCTGAACAGGCAGTTAACCCACTGTTCCTAGGCCGTCATTGAAATTAAGAATTAGTTCTTAACTGACTTGCCTAGTTAAATAAAGGTAAAAAGAAAAATATTCAAAGGGATATTGTATTCATTCCTTTTGTCACACCTTACTGAAATACATTTGTCAATAATATCTGTTGGAAAAAAGTCTGGTTATTACCACACAAATACCTGCTTGTTAACAAGGTCAAGAGGTCTCTTTCAGAAAGATCCATAAGTATTGCCCTGCGAATCATTACCCGAAGAAACTCAAAAAAGACATTAACATTAACTGTACTTTTTGTGTTGAGCATCCAGAAACAGTTTAGCATTTATTTTGGCATTGTCTACATGTAAAGAAATTATGGAAAGATATTCATAGTTTTATATTTGTTAATATTCTTGATTACTTTTAATTTTTTTATGGAAGAATGTGCTGCTATAATAAGGAAAAATAAAAACAATTTTACCTCATGAATCTAATTGTGCTTATGGCAAAATGTAATATTCATCAATGTAAATGTAATAATAATAAAAAAACACTCTTCCGTATTTTCTATACGGAATTCGAGCAGTACATTAAGACCATTCTGCATTCTTCGAATAAGAAAGCTGCTAAAACAATCAAGATGTGTGTTTCTTTTAAATTTATGTATAATCTGTAATTTGTTGTACCACCTAGCATATGTTATCATTGTCTGTGTGTATACTTATTGTGTGTATACTGTTTAAAACAAAATAAATAAAATAAACACAATTTTAAAAAAATTAAATCACCGGATGCATAAATGTGAAGCTTCCGTTTGGCGTCTCAACAAAGTAGTGAGAGGGATAGTGGGAAGCCCAGTGGGATAAGCTGGAACGAGATGGTTTTGGCCTAAATTCGGCTAATTTCCTCACTGGTGAAACCTTTGATCTCAATGCAGTTTTCTGTTCCCAAAACTAGAATCTGTTAAGAACAGAGTGGACTAAGTTTTGCAGTCGTTACTCTTTGCCAAAAATTGCGTTGATTAGGAGTGCAAAGGCGAATTTAGTTATTGCGCACATGCATTTCAGAGTATGTGTTCCCTAACGAAACTATGCAAATTCACAATTTGATCAAACGGAAACGAAAATAGATTTACACCAGTTAACACTTGGAACACACCGACACTGCTTTTTTGTACACCATAATTACTTTAATTTCCAATGAAACGCTGCGTTTGCCTTGCAGCATTGCGTTGCAGTGCGAAACTGTAAACGGCTTAACAGAAATGGTAGCAGAAGGTGAATGTTGAACTTTTGTTGCATACATTTCCAGATGAAGCTGCATACTATTTTGCACAATAACGCTATCGGTGTGTTCGAAAAGTAACGCTTAAACGGCAAGATGTTTTCGTAACAGGACGGACGTTGACATTGTCCTCACGTGAATAGCATGACACACTTTTAATGTCAATGCTAAGGCTAGCCGACTAAACTTAACTCTATGAAGATACGATGAAGTTGGGCAGCGAATAGTGTGGGCGAATTGGAGCTCCGAAGTCATATTAAATTACGTGTTTATATTTAATAAACTATATTTTAGATAGAACAATGTCGTGTGTAATTTCGGGCTATTCTTTGGGTACTGAAATCAGTAGGTTTTGATAAAAACGTAATTTGATGTGACGTCTGTGCTCTAGTTCGCCCACACGAATGGCCTCTCAACTCTGTCGTAAATCGTGTCGTTGCGTTTAATCGTCTAAGTCAAAACCACGATTTTCCAATGATGAGGGATAAGAATTTGCCAAGAAAATTATTTTGTAATATTATAATTATACTGTATAGACATGCTGGTTAGATATGAATAAGGACACCATCACTGTCAGTCATGTTTTTGTGACATTGTTGCTGGATGCATGAATGAATGGTTTAGGTATGTACTTAATTTCACATTATTCGTTTTTTATGGAGATATGTATTTATCTTTGCTATCATTTGCATGATGCTCTCTTTTTATAGATGTTTCACCAAAGGAATATGCAGGCATTTCTCCTTCCCTGTGGATTCTAAGTTATGTTGGCCTGATCTTGGCAGTGGTTACTGTCTGAAGATGTGGCATTCCATTCTCACTTGAACTAGGCCCCATGGCCTTGTTTTGGCTCCAAGCTGTGACTGGGAGCTTCTACTTTTGCAGGTTTCTGCATGGGGGGTGCAGTGAACCGGGACCAGGTTCTAGAGCAGCTTGGCACCTGCTAAGGTGAAGACCAAGTGTTGGAGGTGGTGGGCAAGAACAAGGCTAAGCTGACTGTGAACCATGTTGGCTGTGCCATGGGCATGCTCTGGCAGTTCCAGTGAGAGAAGCAACAGATGCTGAGAACGTTTTGAGTTCTTTAAAAGCCACCCTGAGTTCCTGACTCTCCGGGTGCTGGCTGGGAACTAAATTGAGCTCGTGGATGATTTGACATTGGTGGACATGCTCTAAAATGTTCTCAGGTACAGATGTTGGCTAGGTGGGTATGCCTATATCAGTCCTGAAATGTTTTTTAAAAAACGTTTTCACATCAACCTTGTATCTTTGAAGGCTCAATGTGGAACCATATGATTATCTTGTTCATCATTTGGTCTCAGAGGCTTGGCTTAGATTATACAGGTAAAATATATATATATATTTGCCATTAAATACAGCAGAATCATTGAGGGGTGTGAGCTGGTGTACAGATGTAAATTCACTGTTTTGCAGATTTCTGATGTCTTCACTGTCTAAGTTTGCTGTCTGCCTAAGTGATCAACATCTGCAGAACAGTCCTCTGATGGGTCAGATCACTGACATTTTGAATAAAAAATTCTCCACAATTGATGATGTGAGGTACACAAAAAAGATCACTTCCAGTAATCTATAAGTCCTTGATATTACATAAAAATAATTATGGACATGTCTCTGCAGGATCCTCTACCAGTCACTCCATTTCTACAACTGTGACTTACCCTGGCTGCAAAACATAGTCTAGTGGAACTAGTGAACTCAAGCATAGACCCTTTCTCCTTCACCAAGCTGTTTGTTTCTCTTGGCCCTATGGCAGGGCAGAACACCAACTCATTGATAAGTAATTCTCTTTCAGGCTGGAGAGTACAACACTGCTTTAGGCAGAGGAGTTTAATGCCAGCGGGCCCTGGCTGTGGCAGAGACACTGGAGGAGATTCAGCGTAGAAACCTGCAGCTGATCCAAAGTCAGTTAATTCTCTGTTACAGCCTTGTCTGAAAGTTGCATTTAGACAATACAACTGAAGCAAGTTATCTCTTTACAGGATTGTGTCAGTAGTCCACAAGAACCTACATGTTTTCAAGCCCATTGAGATATCCAGGATCACACAAACCCTGATCCTGCTGCATTACCAGAGTCCAGAGCTCTTCACTAAATTAAGGAACATCCTAGTTCAGTGAGTGGTTATTCTAAAGATCTATCTCTGCCCACTATGATCCTGTATGACAGGTCACTCTTATTGCATACTATACAAAGTAGGCCTATACAACTTTTTCTCACTGCTACTTGCAGGACAGTGTCTACCCATATGAGGTGACCATGCTACCTGGACTCGACGAAGGCGTAATTTCATGGGTGGAGGCAGTGCTGCTCCAGTGTAATCTGAATGAACCTTTGCAATGGCTGTCGCTAAGTGGGTGAGCAATGACCCGTCCTACCGACACAACACTCCCAGCAAGTATGTGCGTCTGCTGCAGACACTGAACCGCTGCGTGCATGAGCGCCTGCGCAAGGCTGAGTGCCTGGACCTGATGTTGGAGGAGCTCAAGTACATGTCAGGGGAATGGTTTGAGGAGATTCTGCTGGAGGAGACCATGGTTACGCTCCGGAGGCTGGAGAAGCAGATATCTGGGCCAATGTGCCCGAGATGGCCCTTTTTCTGACCATGACTAGTCACCTCTGTACTCCATTAATGGACCGCGTAGCTAGCATGGCCATGGAGCACATCAACAAGGTACTTTGAGACATTACATTTTATTTCACATCAGGGAACACTGTTCTTTTGCCTGTATATATGTAGAGACGGATAGAATGAGTCCATACCAGAACAATGTTTTTCTTTTCAGTACTCAGCAACTTCATGCCACCGTGCTGCCCTTTGCTGTACTGAATTATAATCCAGCAAGGGTGGATGAGCTGTTTGACATCTGCATTCAGCACTTCATACCTCACATCAGTAAGTGATTGTGGTTTATGTTACATTTTTGTATTTGGAACTCATCAAAAGGGCCAGACAAATTGATTGATCTTCTTCCTCCAGGTCTCTTTGACCTCAATCTGCTGGTACTTGATCCCATCTGCTGCCTGTGGCTGATTTCTTCCCGGAGGACCTGATTCGAGAAATCGTCAACGTGGATTTCCTTGCCAAGCTGGATTCCCAGTTAGAAAATTTGTTATATAATTATATTAGAAATATCCCAATGAAGACAAAGCCAGCATCCTGTATCCCCTACTATCTGAAAACATCATTTTCAGATAAAGCTAAAGGGATAAGAGAACCTCTCTGTTATGTGGTAGCCCTGTCTGACGTGCAGGCGGATCCGCCTGTGTCTCACGGAGCTGAATCGGTCTGTGTGGTTGGAGTGTCCAGAGCGGATTGGTGTTAAACTCAAAAGGTAATCAAATGTGTCACCTGTTCTAGTTGTGAGCTGTATTTCTTCTGATCTCCCTAGACTTTGAATGTGTTCTGGACAGACACCACCAGGCAGTGGCCTACATTGAGCAGAGCCAGCTGCAGATATCTGACGGTGGGAAGGTCCGCTGGGGTTCTGACTCTGTAGGAAAGGAGAGGAGTGAGGTCCCTCCAGGGGCACAACGGTACAAAACTTGATTGGTTGATTTCAGAACTTTTGGTTGAAAAATTGTTGCTGATGTTCTGTTATCATGGGTAAACGCATTGAAAGGGTTTTCATAGGTACTGAACAAGGACTTTTTTTCTCCCTTTTTCACTTACTCAGTGTTACTGTGGACGTCTTGGATTCCAAATCATTCTACAAACCGTCTCGTCACATGAAAGGGGAAATCATGATGAGAAAGACATCTGGAGATTCTGGGACACCATGTTGTCCAGGTATGTGTGTGAAATGTCTGTCCTCAAAAGTGGAATTAATGTATATAACATTCTACATCACTGATTAATGGTAATGTCATTTAAACAGATCCCTCATTTTGAATGGAACTCTATGGAGCTCTCCACACTGGATGCATGGAAGGAATACCTTAGGAAGAAGATAGTTACTGAGCTTTCCTGAAGCACCTAGATGTTGGATCAATGACACGTGTTATATTGCTTTTGCTACTGATGTGAGAGACAAAGTCTGCCTTTGGAAATGTATATTTGCAGGCAGATCATTAACAATTGCTGTTATTGCCTACTCCGAATCCTAGAGTGGACATGCAGTTATCTCACCTCCTGCCAAGAGATTGTATCATATGAAGTGTAACGTTTGTCAAACAATAGTAAATGTGTGTAATAAGAAATAGCATTGTTTTTGTGGTATTGATACATCCAAATAATCTGTCCCACATAAATAAAATACAAAAAAGTTGTAGGGTGCAAACTGTTTCTTTACAAAGACAGGCAGGTTTAAAAGATTTCACTGAGTTAGTTCATATAAATTCATTAGGCCCTTATCTATGGTTTTCACATGACTTGGAATGCACAAAACTGCACATTATAGTGTGGACTTTTATTGTCCCCAGCACAAAGTGCACCTGTGTAATGATCATGCTGTTTAATCAGCTTTTTCATATGCCACACCTGTCAGGTGGATGGATTATCTTTGCAAAGGAGAAATGCTCACTAACAGGAATGTAAACTAATTTGTGCACAGCATTTGAGAAATAAGCTTTTTGTGCAAATGGAACATTTCTGGAACCTTTTATTTCAGCTCATGAAACATGGGACCAACACTTTACATGTTGTGTTTTTGTTCAGTATATTATGGTGCGTTCAAATCATGAAGGATCCCGATGAAAGTCAATCTAAATACATTGTTTTTGCAGTCCTCCATGTTACATCTAGACGGTACAGTACTTATTGTGTTCTTGTTCACAATTTGGGCATTTTGGCTACATTGAGACGCATAGACACACAGGAGGCCCCTGCGGCGTAACGCATCGCTTTGAGCATCCCGGTCCATTCTTTCTTATCCTCTTCATACCTGCCACAGGAGAAAAGAGAAGTTTGACGTTATGCCTTTGGCACAGAACAATAGTGGCAATGGCACCATTTCACCGTTAGACATTATCAAGGAGCTTTTAATATAGACCATCTCTAAAGATGGCGGCAGGGTACGTGGGATTGGATTCAATTTGGGTACTAGTTTACTTACTGCCAGATGTCAATGATTTCCGTTGGGGCAACTTTGTCGTCCTCCGTCGCCACAATGGTAAAGCCTCCAACTGCATACAGCAATCCTCCACTGCTGACCAGGTTTACTGAGCTCCTCTCCTGGGGGAAATCTGTGAAGGGCGCCCACCTGAAATGGGGATCATCGTTAATTGAATGGCTTTGTTACATTGTTGCTAATCATACCGACTTCAACGTCAATGCACATACTTGTTGGTTCCGAAGTCATATGCTTCAGATGCAGAAGTGAGACCATCTTCATTGACCCCTCCAGTCACCACAATCTTCCCATTGTGAACGACTGCCCCAAACATGGATCTTGCCATTTTCATTGCAGCCACCTCCTTCCACTCTGATTTCTTGTGGTTGTACGCAAACATTTTATCGATGGCTTTGCTTTGATAAAAACAAGGATGGAACATCACAATGAGGATTATAAAATGACACAAATGTAATTTTTACATCATGCCTCTACTATTGCATGCCTTTACTGTATTAGTATCAAACAATTAGACATGACAAGGTGTGTTTTGTACAAAGAGCAAGCTTACTTGTCATCCGTCTTCCCTCCGATACAGTACACCAACCCATTCTGGGAAACAACACTATGACCATGGATTTTCAGAGGTAGCTTTTTGCTCTCAGCCCATTTCATCTTCCTAGGGAACAGATAGAAAGGTTCAAGTGTGTTTCAGGCTCCTCAGTCATGTCGTGACAGGAAATAAGCATAGGAATATGAACTCGTCCTACTTACTCAACATCATAGCACATTACAGAGTCGAGAGATTCGTTGGACTGTAGATCTTTACCAGCTACAGCAAAGATGAGATTGTCAAATTCTCCCATACTGAACAGACATCTGGGAGAGGGCATAGGGGGCAGAGCTATCCAATCAGCAGCAAGGATGTCCAGCTGTAAAAAAACAACAACCAGATATTAGAAAGTTACAGTAATCAAGCTATTTCTGATGACAGAAAAGTTTGGTGGTTAAAGATCATCCCCTTGCTAAGTCATGGTGTTACAAACTGTGTTGATTTAAAGTTTGATCAGATGTGGCGAATGAAAACACAAAGCTTATTACCTGATAGAAGTAGCATTGTAACGGAGCATCTTTATCCTCTTCATCGACAAACAATCCTCCCAGGATGAAGAGATCGTTTTTCTTTGATGTCAGGCTGACATGGTTGCGTGGAATCTGCTCAGTCATTGCAGCAAGGAAGCATTCATTCTCAACGCCATCATAGGCCACTGCAGCAGTGTCGTTGATCATCAAGACGAGATCTTTGGCATACATACCAATTCTCTTGATATCATTCAGGTAACCAGGTAACCTGTTATCCTCTCCTTCTTTACTGTTGACTGCATCCTTCCCTGACTCTCCTGTCTTATTCTCAGGGAGTTTCCCAGCAAAGGCATCTTTGATCACTTTGGTTTTTTTGAGGAGCTCAGGGTCAGCCTTGACGATGTCATCCTTTTCCACTTTCTCATTGAAGTACTTCTCTGGGAGTAAACGGAAACGGATGCAGTCAAAGGCCTCTTCTAGAGTCTTGACGCGGTTCTCCTTGTCTTTTCGAATCCATTTCATCAGGGATTCAAACACCACCTCCTCCTTTTCTACATTGAGAGAGTCCGCTCCGATGACGGCAAAAAGCTCATGAGAGGCCAGCTCTAAGAAGTCTTCCTCCTTGGCCAGGGTTTCAAAACGATCTGCAATGTAGTCTCGACTTGCCAATGCCAGTCTGGGGCAGTTGAGCACCAGTGCCATTCTGAATATGGCCATACAGTTACCCGGGGACAGCTTCTTCTGTAGGAAATTCGCACACACTGTGAACACTGAGGGGATCTGGAAACGGTTTGCCACAGCAAAGATATCCTGCACATTGTCATCTGTGATGTCAATCTCTGCTGAATACATGTAATTCACAATCATCTCCATGATTGTGGGGTCCAAATTCTCCAGAACAACCTCCTTATCCATTTCTTTAGCATCGCCTGAGAAGTAAAACTCTCGGAAATAAGGACTACAGGCTGCCAAAATAAGTCTATGGCAGGGCAAGCTTCTGTCTCCCACTTTTAGAATGCAGTCAATAAACTTGTTCTCGTTCAGTAGCTCTTTCAGGCCATCCTGGAGCAGGGTGCTCTGAAACAGGCGCAAATCTTCCCTTACAGCTTTCGGATCCATGCTGAAAGAAACGCGACTTGACAAAGAACGTGGAGGATGCAGCTCTCAGCACACTGTCCCGACTGGACTGAGCAGTATAGAGCCCCAGGTCTGAAGACCCTACAATATAACTACGGCCCTCTAAATATATCCACTCACTACATTGAGGAAGAATTCAGGTTGGCCGCATCACACAGCTGTCACAGAGTGAAAGAAACAACTGTGGACCCTTGTCAGTGGTAGTTGGCAAACAATCATTGTTATATGACTACTTCACACACATTGCATTTGTAAATGACTGGTGCAGTTCTGTGCAGTGGGGAGCAAACATCCCCAAACTCAATTACAAGTGCAACTTGTATGAATCATTAGGATTTTCCTCTTTATCACTTACAAAATGATTTATGATTGTCCAGTTATTGTCACGATTAAAGTAAAATAGTATATAATAGTTCAAATAAAGATAGTGAACTACAGAGTACCCTGAAGCTGTTATTATACCTTTATTTATATCAATTACTATGATTCTTTTTAGTCCTGAAAATCTTTGGGGATTTATTTGTGTGCGACTCATTGAGCATGTTTTATTATTAAATGTGAGTATATTTCCGGAAGGACTGACCTTCCTCATAGGCAGGGTCAATGAGCAGCTGCAGATACAACAGTCTGTCCTCATGAACCATTTGTAAAATACTTGAGCTCCTCTGGCACGTTTGTTAATAGCCTTTAGATCATTGTCCAAAAAACAAATGACTCAGTTTTCCCCACCTGCCACTGGATTATGTCTTCAACTCATTTCAAAAACCCAGTTAAGACATTCTGAAAACTAAGAAAGGTCAGAAAATTGCATACTTTACTTAAATAGTTGAATTATTACATCTAAACAACAACACAATTCATCTATTTTCTTTTACAATTTCTATTTAATTGAACAAATAAAAACGTACACAAACACTACACTTATGTAGAATTTTTTACATTTATGGCACACTATTTTTCTTACATGTTGCCCATACATGCATCAGGTCTACGTCTTTATTATATACATCAGACCTATGAGTAAATATACAAATATTTTGTACTTTTTATAAACAACCGTCTGGCTAAAACCAACACTTTTACTGAACCGTTGATTAATGTGCACTGTCCCTGTAAAAAATACAACTCTAACTCAAACTTAAACTGTAGTGTGTCAATTATGTAATTTAAAAGAAAGGATGGATTTGAGGAACTATGTTCACCTAACTCGCCTATCAACGTTCATGGTTCAGCCCATAACTTCCCACAGTCCTTGAAGTGTGAACCCCTCCTTCAACTTCCCAACTGCAATTCCCAGCTCCTCGGAAAACACAGGTTCCCGGTCTTGTTGCTTATTACCATCAGAAAAGTAAGCCTTAGAAGCAAACAATAGAAATCAGTCATGACAATGGCCTTAATAGGAGGTTATGTGTTCAAACCGTTTGACAAAGTACACCTCAGTCTGTATAAACACGATAGGCACTAGGCAACATAAAGCCATGTTTGCGGTATGTTGTGTAACATGACTTAGCAACCTGCTATTTTCAGAGTGTGAAAACAAATAACGGATTCCCAGAGGAGGGATGACAGTCTAAGCACACACAGTGAAAGCATCAGTCTGCTCATTCGGCTCAATTTCCACATCATCAAGGGGGGGGGGGGGGGAGGCTGGTCCACCGTCAGCTCCTCCAGTGGCTGAGGCTGGAATTATTGTTGGGAGAGAGAGAAAAGTTGAAGGGGAATCGCGCCACACAAATTCATAATTCAATGTCTTGTTAAAACATGGCAAAGCCATAACGCATTGAACAGTTTTTGTGATGAGAAAAAGTGTGGCACAGTATAATATAGAATGACCTTTTTCCTCCATCTCATAGTCCACTCCAAAGATGGAGTGAGTTGATCTCCTTAACTGCATCTTGAAGCTTTTACCATTGGGTCGATCTTAAATCAAAGCACATATCCTCCAGTCTCCAAACAAAACAAAAAAAGATGTACTCAGGAGTATGCCACAACAGTAAATGGCATGCAAAAGCCAAGTTATTTTCTCTGTATTTTCTGTCATCTTTTAAAGCTGATACTACATAGATATACTATATATGCTTTTAAACTACTAGTTCTACATGTAATTCTATGGTACACAGTAAGTCAAATGCTACCGGTTACATTTGAAATGATCCCAATTACCCGCTGAGAGCTTTGCATCACTAAAGCTAGGCCAAACTTTGAGTCTCTTATTCTGATGGAAAGCTACAGAGAAGAGAGGTGACAATAAGGAAAATAGTTGATCACTTTCAATACCTCAAAAGGTAATTTGTTCGGCTGGACACGCCAGCTGGTTTTTCGATTACTTCATTTGTTTACGACACGTACAATTTGAAGGTAGGGAATGCTGACGTTGAGGCTCTCGTTCATATTGGCATGCCAAACAATCTGAACATTAGTGATGAAAAAGGTCCCCAGATTACCCTACAAGATACAATTCAGGACAGTTAGTTTCCTTGTAAAGGCATGAAACCCTTTTTTACTTCAAAATACTTCCTGGAGGATTAACTAGCTAGAGTAATTGATTTGTACCCGGTCACTGGATAAATTCCACACCCCGTTGATTTTGTCATACACTCCTTCTCGGGGCAAAAGCCTCTGTTGTTTATTTTGAATGAGAGCTCCTCCCAGCTTCAGGTCACGGTAAGCCCTAGAACAGAGGGATATGGACAATTAGTTGACGAGACATTCAATTAAACTCGGCAGTAGCTTGACTGAATCATATATCATGACATAATCTGGAAAAGTGTCACAACTTTCACAAGTTTAATTTCTCGTTTTCTAGGTATAAATATCTGTGAACAGAAATGACCGATGTAAATAGTCTTGGACTCCCTGGATCCACATGGGTGAACATGGACTCAAATCTTGTATTGTTAGTCTTTGTCAAGATATACAGTGCTTCAGTCTGGCCTCTCAATTTCTGAAAATTAAAATTCTTCATAATGGTGGCGACGTCTGTTTACCTATATAGTCAATTGATAGACAGACCAATATACTTACAGAGTTAGCTGTCCTTGTTGTGATGTCAATGATGGAGGAGTATCCAACTGCAATGAAACACAAAGAACATCAATGTCCCTCCGTGTTGTTAGATTGTTTTTAAGTTGGGGAAACAATACTTGCTATTACTAATGATTTTCTTTGTGTTCCACTGTGGTGCCATGATAATCCAAAAGAGGGCAGTATTCATTGAGATGAGAATAATAAGGTTATCCCTTTGCAGAGTGGATTCCTCTCTAGCCATGTCAAGGAAAGAGAAATAGATGTATGTAGGTAGCTAGGTCTAGGTGTACACACACAAATTGACTCTTGGCAGAGCCAAAGAATGTCAGATTTGTTACCAAGAGCCTCCCTGCAGGTAAGGGATCCTGAGTGGCGCAGCGGTCTAAGGCACTGCATCACAGTGTTAGAGGTGTCACTACAGATCTGGGTTCGATCCTGTATCACAACTGGGCCGTGATTGGGAGCCGCATAGGACGGTGCACAATTGGCCCAGCGTCGTCCGGGTTTGGCCGGAGTAGGCCATCATTGTAAATAAGAATTTGTTCTTAACTGACTTGCCTAGTTAAATTAAAATAATAAAAAGGAGTAAGTTCTGTATATTAGTGCAGAGGTGGGCCCATAACCACACGTTCGCTGGTTCAAGTCCCACCTAGTCCGGCTGTTTACTTTTGCGGCCTCAATTGCTACATTGATGTCAACCCAGATTTAAAAAATACTACAGTACTTACTATATAATACTGTATAATACTATACTACACACTATAGTATCCCTCAATCATGTGTAGTACTTATTATATAATGTTGAAGTATACTATAGTAAATACTATGGTAATGTCTGCAAAAACACTCGTTTTTACAACAGTATTCATTTAGCATATGCCCTGCCCATTCCCCCCACCCATATCCCAATTTGTGCCACCCTTCAGTGAGAAACCTACATTACTGTTTCATTGCGATTCAATGGTGAAGGTACATAAAGATGTAGCAATTCAGATATAATGTCATTATTTTTAGCACTACCCAAAATATTCTTAAACTACGCCGTTTGGTGAGACACAGACCTGTTGGCGAGCGGGTAGGTAGGTAACAACACATCCGCCACGCCGAACCTCAACACAGGGGCCCCTTAGGGGTGCGTGCTCAGTCCACTCCTGTACTCCCTGTTCACTCATGACTGCACAGCCAGGCACGACTCAAACACCATCATAAAGTTTGCAGATGACACAACAGTAGTAGGCCTGGTCACCGACAACGATGAGACAGCCTATAGGAAGGAGGTCAGAGACCTGGTCAAGTGCTGCCAGGACAACAACCTCTCCCTCAACGTGATCAGGACAAAGGAGATGATTGTGGATTACAGGAAAAGGAGGACCAAGCACACCCCCATTCTCATCGAGGGGGCTGTAGTGGAACAGGTTGAGAGCTTCAAGTTCCTTGGGGTCCACATCACCAACAAAGTAAAATGGTCCAAGCACACCAAGACAGTCGTGAAGAGGGAACGACAAAACCTATTCTCCCTCAGGAGACTGAATAGATTTGGCATGGGTCCTCAGATCCTCAAAAGGTTCTACAGCTGCACCATTGAGAGCATCCTGACAGGTTGCATCACTGCCTGGTATGGCAACTGCTCGGCCTCCGACCGCAAGGCACTACAGAGGGTAATGCGTAAGGCCCAGTACATCACTGGGGCCAAGCTTCCTGCCATGCAGGACCTCTATACCAGGCGGTGTCAGAGGAAGGCCATAAAAATTGTCAAAAACTCCAACCACCCTGGTCATAGACTGTTCTCTCTGCTATCGCACCGCAAGTGGTACCGGAGCGCCAAGTCTAGGTCCAAGAGGCTTCTTAACAGCTTCTACCCCCAAGCCATTAGACTCCTGAACATCTAGTCAAATGGAAACCCAGACTATTTGCATTGCCCCCCCCCCCCCCCCTTTAACACTGCTGCTACTCTATGTTATTATCTATGCATAGTCACTTTAATATCTCTACCTACATGTACATATTACCTCAATTACCTCGACTAACCGGTGCCCCGCACATTGACTCTGTACCGGTACTGTCACGTCTGCTCCCGCTTTAATTACTTGTTCCTTTTATTTCTTATTCATATTTTTTAAACAGCATTGTTGGTTCAGGACTTGTAAGTAAGTATTTCACTGTAAGGTCTGCACCTGTTGTGTTGGGCTCATGTGACTAATACATTTTGATTTGAGCGCAAGTTTACGGAGACCCAGTTTATCCTTTTGATATTGAGTGTTTGCCTGATAAAGTCGTGCTAGGATATATGAATTATCCTGTGAGAGCGTCTGTTCCAAATCCGCTATGATGTTTCAGGTGCCAAGGTTATGGTCATGTAGCAGCAGTGTGTAAGATGCAGAGGTGTGCAGGAGGGCAGGAGACAAAGAAGTGTGTAGTTTTGGAGGAAAAAGTAGTGTTTCAAATGTGAGGGAGCCTATGTTGCTGGGGATCAGAAATGTCCTGTGTGACTGAGACAAGATGAGGTTGCCAGGGTCGAGCAGCGCAGAAAGTGTCTTAAGCTGAGGCAGTGAGGAAGTAGAGGATAATGGGCCAGAGGTGAGGGATCATGAGAGGAGACTAGTAAGTAGTAGGCTAGGACTGATTAGCCAGGGCTGAGTGACCGGAACAGTTTCCAAATCAAATCAAATTGTATTTGTCACATACACATGGTTAGCAGATGTTAATGCGAGTGTAGCGAAATGCTTGTGCTTCTAGTTCCGACAATGCAGTAATAACCAACGAGTAATCGAACCTAACAATTTCACAACAACTACATTATACACACAAGTGTAAAGGGTTGAAGAATATGTACATAAACATATATGAATGAGTGAAGATACAGAACAGCATAGGCAAGATGCAGTAGATGGTATCGAGTACAGTATATACATATGAGATGAGTAATGTAGGGTATGTAAACATATTAAGTGGTATTGTTTAAAGTGGCTAGTGATACATTTTTTACATCAATTTTTACATTATTAAAGTGGCTGGAGTTGAGTCAGTATGTTGGCAGCAGCCACTCAATGTTAGTGGTGGTTGTTTAATTGTCTGATGGCCTTGAGATAGAAGCTGTTTTTCAGTCTCTCGGTCCCAGCTTTGATGCACCTGTACTGACCTCGCCTTCTGGATGATAGTGGTGTGAATAGGCAGTGGCTCGGGTGGTTGTTGTCCTTGATGATCTTTATGGCCTTCCTGTGACATCGGGTGGTGTAGGTGTCCTGGAGGGCAGGTAGTTTGCCCCCGGTGATGCGTTGTGCAGACCTCACGACCCTCTGGAGAGCCTTACGGTTGTGGGCGGAGAAGTTGCCGTACCAGGCGGTGATACAGCCCGACAGGATGCTCTTGATTGTGTATCTGTAGAAGTTTGTGAGTGCTTTTGGTGACAAGCCGAATTTCTTCAGCCTCCTGAGTTTGAAGAGGCGCTGCTGCGCCTTCTTTACCACGCTGTCTGTGTGGGTGGACCAATTCAGTTTGTCTGTGATGTGTACGCCGAGGAACTTAAAACGTTCTACTCTCTCTACCACTGTCCCGTCGATGTGGATAGGGGGGTGCTCCCTCTGCTGTTTCCTGAAGTCCACGATCATCTCCTTTGTTTTGTTGACGTTGAGTGTGAGGTTATTTTCCTGACACCACACTCCAAGGGCCCTCACCACCTCCCTGTAGGCCGTCTCGTCGTTGTTGGTAATCAAGCCTACCACTGTAGTGTTGTCTGCAAACTTGATGATTGAGTTGGAGGCGTGCATGGCCACGCAGTTGTGGGTGAACAGGGAGTACAGGAGAGGGCTCAGAACGCGCCCTTGTGGGGCCCCAGTGTTGAGAATCAGCGAAGTGGAGATGTTGTTACCTACCCTCACCACCTGGGGGCGGCCCGTCAGGAAGTCCAGTACCCAGTTGCACAGGGCGGGGTCGAGACCCAGGGTCTTTTTGGAGGGTACTATGGTGTTAAATGCTGAGCTGTAGTCGATGAACAGCATTCTCACATATGTCCAGATGGGTTAGGGCAGTGTGCAGTGTGGTTGCGATTGCGTCGTCTGTGGACCTATTGGGGCGGTAAGCAAATTGGAGTGGGTCTAGGGTGTCAGGTAGGGTGGAGGTGATATGGTCCTTGACTAGTCTCTCAAAGCACTACATGATGACGGAAGTGAATGCTACGGGGCGGTAGTCGTTTAGCTCAGTTACCTTAGCTTTCTTTGGAACAGGAACAATGGTGGCCCTCTTGAAGCATGTGGGAACAGCAGACTGGGATAAGGATTGATTGAATATGTCCATAAACACACCAGCCAGCTGGTCTGCGCATGCTCTGAGGGGATGCCGTCTGGGCCTGCAACCTTGCGAGGGTTAACACGTTTAAATGTTTTTCTCACATCGGCTGCAGTGAAGGATAGTCCGCAGGTTTTGGTAGCGGGCCGTGTCAGTGGCACTGTATTGTCCTCAAAGCGAGCAAAGAAGTTGTTTAGTCTGTCTGGGAGCAAGACACCTCTTGTGTCTGAGCCGTTGAATTGTGACTCTACTTTGTCTCTATACTGATGCTTAGCTTGTTTGATTGCCTTGCAGAGGGAATAGCTACACTGTTTGTATTCGGTCATGTTTCCGGTCACCTTGCCCTAATTAAAAGCAGTGGTTCGCGCTTTCAGTTATGTGCGAATGCTTCCATCAATCCACGGTTTCTGGTTTGGGAATGTTTTAATAGTTGCTGTCATCGCCGATGCACTTGCAAATAAACTCGCTCACCGAATCAGCATATTCGTGCGGAACATATCCCAGTCCACTTGATCGAAGCAGTCTTGAAGCGTGGAATCAGATTGGTCGGACCAGCGTTGAACAGACCTGAGCCAGGAGCTTCCTGTTTTAGTTTTTTTCTATTGGCAGGAAGCAACAAAATGGAGCCGTGATCAGCTTTTCCGAAAGGAGGGCGGTTGAGGGCCTTATATTGACTGACGCGGACCCGAACAGTTTGTTTTTTAGCAAGGTTGGTTGCTTGGTGTTCATCGCTATGGTAATGACCTGTACAGCAAAGATGGAAAGGAAGTCACAGAAGCTAAAAGTAGTAGTTGCAGCAGCATAAACGTTATTGGGAGAGAAAGATTTTACTGCAGAAGAGTTGCAGGTGTTGAAGGAAAGAGTGCCATACTCCCAGGCCGGTGGCCAGGTGTAGGAACGGTTAGGGCAAAGTAGTGGGATAAGGGGGGTGTTTTGGTATTATGATTGCAGGGTTATGGGTGGTGTAATGTAACATTTTCCTATTCCCTTTTCACTTTAGTTTCGTCACAATGTGGCAGAGCTGCCAACTCTCATGCAATGGCGGTGAGACACACGCATTTGACCTTATATCTCACGCATTGAAAAGTACTGCTTTTATTTTTCTAACTATTCAACTGTGCTCCAAGTCGTTTTGAAATCGGAGCATCTGCGCCTGCAATTTAACATCATGAGCAGAACATCTATCATTGTCCTGTCTTACCACACAGCACTGTGAACCGTGGCACATTTGAAGGATATGATTGGTCTAGTTATGTAAAGGATCAAGGGGATTGGATGCATGTTTTAAAGAAACGCCCATCAAGATTAGAGTGGAGCTGAATGGAGAGAGACGTTCTCCGCCAAGTTTCTAAAACTGTAAAAAGAGCAGCACTGTAGACCTGTTTTATCTACAATGTTGTCAACAAAATTAGGTTGCTGTCCCTATTGCAGAATGCAGCCTTTTTACAGCATGTATTAAAGTCGATATAATCCACACTTGCCCCTCCTTTGGTGATTGGCATTTAGCCTGTGACAACAAAAAGACAGAAGACAGACAGACCTGCACTAGAGTAAGTTTTAGCAGGGAAGTTTGGTAGGGTGACGTGATTTGTAACTATGAAAAATAATTTTGTCAAACAGATTATGAACCCAAAAGTGTCATTTGATTCTAGAGGAGGGACAATAAGTAGAAAATGATTTGGGTTGAGTGTAGGGGCAGATTTATGTCATGTAGTCTTCAGGAGATTTTATAAGTTATTTATTTAGTCTGATCAGTGGAACAATTCTCATTCTTAACAATTTGGCTAAAATATATGGTAATTACTGTGCTTGTCAGCAAGAACAAAAATATTATTCCCCACACTTACTATATTATTCTACTTTTTCCCAATTTGAAATCAGATAGTGACCCTGTTGGTTATCTATGAACATTTGAACATCTTGGCCATGTTCTGTTATAATCTCCACCCGGCACAGAGAGAAGAGGACTGGCCACCCCTCATAGCCTGGTTCCTCTCTAGGTTTCTTCCTAGGCTCTGGCCTTTCTAGGGAGTTTTTCCTAGCCACCGTGTTTCTACACCTGCATTGCTTGCTGTTTGGGGTTTCAGGCTGGGTTTCTGTACAGCACTTTGTGACATTAGCTGATGGAAGAAGGGCTTTATAAATACATTTGATTGATAGGCTATGTATCTTTGCAGCCATTCACAGACAGTTTTGAATAAGTCATACAAATAATCTTTGGATATTAAATGCTCCAGGAATCAAATATAATTGTTGGCATTTTAGTATTTAGTAGAGGGACACACGACTCATAAACACATCATATTTTGTCTGTGTAGAGTACGATGATGGCAAGCGTATTCAACTAGTAGACATAAACCCTCTGAATATTGATATTCTTTAGATTTTTTTTGAAATGTGGGTGATTTTGAGAAATTAATTGTTAGAACGAGAACATTTTCAAACACCCAGAACTTGGGAAACATAGATCAGGGGTGGCCTACCCTTCTGGAGAACTAGCAGGATTTTCTTCCTGCTCTATTTTAAAGAGATAGTTCACCCAAATTACAAAATAGAAAATGTTTGTGTCCTTACCTTGAAAGCAATTTATGGACAAGCAGACTGCAATCTATGATTTGGTTTCCGACTGCCATCAACCAATAATATTACAATTTGATGTAGTGGTGACACTCCCCGGCATGTGTCGCATACAACTTTCCACCTGAAAACAGAGATCAATCCCTGCTCCCAACCTTCCCACTGTTTCTAGCATTTGCCTGTCTCCCTATCCCATTTCATTTCTGTGTGAATAAAATGTCATACTTCCTAAAAAAAATGTTTAAAAAATATTAGCATACTTTACATTTCATTCCCCCCAAAATCTCAAAGTGATAAAGCTGTCGAATTTTGAGTGTTCATTTAATATTCAAAGCATCCTGAATGCACCTCCTTCTTTACACTGGTCATAGGCCTAAGCCATGTTAAAATATGAAGAATTGCAGGAAATTAGCTTTAAAACAGTAAAATCTTCCTGGGGGGGGGGGGACCCCCAGTTCCCTGTCTAGGATTTGTGCCAGGGGGCAATGAAATTCACATAGCAAATCTCACGCCAAGCTTTTTTCAAAAGTTGGCAGCCCTGATGTGGAATGCACATTCCGAACTGAGAATGGCATCAACACGCCAAAAGCATAGACGGAAATTCACAGGAAGAATAGGCAATATTGCCAAGCAATTGCTGGCAAAGGAGTGGGCTGAGACACTAGAGAAATGAGCACATGGACATATGATTTAGATTTCATATGCAGCATATATTAATTTAACTCAATTCACCCATTTATTTACTCATCTCCTATAGCTTGTTGTTGCCTGTTGACTGCCACATCTGTACTGGAATTTATTAGCTAACAAAGACAGTGAATGTTCCTGAGTGGCCGAAGTACAGTTTTGTCTTAAAGATGCGCTATGCAGAAATCTCTCCGCCATTTCCTGGTTGTTAAAATTTGAATAGTTCGGCTAATTTCAGTTTATGTGACGAAACAAGCAAGTACAGCCTTGACTCATTACACTACTCGCCATGTGTCAAGGCAGAGTGAATTTACGAACACACCGAAGATGGAGCTGCCGATTAAGATTCCCCAGATTATAAAAATGTGCTTATTTTCAATGTAAAATGGTTGCAGCAACCATTGCTGACAACATTGCCTCTCAAAATGTCCAGTGTATCAAGGCTTTTACATTTTTTAAAGTATTGACTGCATAAGGTTAGCGACTCGGAGTCAGAAGTTCATTTAAAAAACTAGCTAGACTACTGTACTAAATCTGCGCACAATTCCGTGGATGAAATCCTCGTCGTGAAGTTGAGGTACTTGGCTACTACTGTATACCCCTTGTATGAGTGTACTGTCTTAACACATGACGAGTAGTGTATAATGTGTCAAGGCAAGTTAATATAAGTTTAGGTAAGGAATTTTGTGGCAATCGCTAACTACATTAACGTTGTTACTGTAGTATATGGAGCTATACACATTTAATCATAGTCCGTAACTCCCTTGTGTTTAACAGCTAATCAGAATCACTCGAGGTTGAAGGTCAAGGGGATATGCAAATTAGCTGTCTTGCCGTTTGAAGTGTGCCTGCGTACAGAGTGTTAATCGTTACCATGCTTCCTTTATAAAGCTGAAAGTAATAGTACAATATAGAAAAGGAAACTGCGTTTATTCTGGGTAGATAGCAAACACGTGTTCCCCTTATAATGCTTTTCTAGGCCATTGTGTGTCATCAGCACTGCAAATGCAGTATCATCAGGTGGACTTCATTGTAGTATGTTAATTTGGCAACTCCACCTGTTCATCTGACAGTGAAGTAATAAAGTAACACACACCACATTCAACGTTTTATTAATAAAAACAAATACAAAAATCATCAATCATCAAGCCAGTCAACAACAAAAAATGTGGTCATTGATTTCAAATGAGCTTTTTTCATCAACAGTGATGTGCAATTTCCAATCATCACATTTTCCAAAACGTTTTGGAAGAATAATGCTTAGTAAATTGCATACTGTCACTTATAGTCCTGCCACCTGGCCTATATCACCAAAATGGAATATCATTAAACAAACAATAAAAATAATGACCACACCTACTTAATTTAGTTTGCTTAATTCATTTTTTAAATTCAAAACATATACTACAAAAATGAGGAATTCTATAGTTCTCTATTCCGATATTAAAATACAATATTCAGTGTAGAACAGCATAATGTGCTTGGCTCAGTGGTTTGAGAATTTACATTGTGTGATGTTTACTCATGTAAAACTGAAATGGCAAAATCCGGGTTTGAACCTATCCTCTCTGTTCAGAACAGCCTAAGTCCGAAGGTAATGTTGAGTAACATTGAGGCATTGAATGGATTTGTTAATTCTGCAAAATAACGAGAGTAAGGTAGGACCACTTTTCTAATGTAGTAAAATAACATAGCACCCTTATATTTTCTTCAAATTCAGACTTCCTCAAATAAAGTCATCATAAAGACTTGTTCATTAAGGAAGGTGTTGTTCAGATAGTAAAAAATCTGAAAATTAAGGCAACTTCATGAAATCTTGAAGTGGTCTGTCCCCCATTCTTTGCACGAGAGCGAGAGAGAGATGCAATGTTGAGTTTTTTTCCCCAGAGAGAGATGCAAAGTGGAGTTTTTCACCAATGATAAATGCCTTTTTAAAAATATATTTAGATAACAGTAGTAGACTATTACATGTTAAATATTAAAATTGTCTCCTCCACTTTGGTTGGTTTCCATGGAATATTGTACAGATGAGTTGATTGATCATCTGCCTGTTTTAACCAGCTGTGGAAAATAGAGGGAAGAGCATGTCAAAAAGAATGCCAGAAAATACAGCTTAAGATCACCACAAGCTGTGGGACATACCTGTCCTAGATAGAACACAGATCTTCTTGCATTCATCCTCGGTCTCAAAGCGGTTGGCATTTCCTTCACAGCCACCATACCAGAACTGTGCACATGAATTGGCCTGTTTGTCATAATACCACCGGATTTTATACTCCCGACAGGTGCCTTGGTCCAAACTCAGCTTACAGCGGGAATCAAGCTGGACAGACTCTGACAGAACGACATAGAAGGAGAATAATGACATTCAATGCATTCGAAAAGTTAAGACAGAAATGACCCAGTTTCTTTATATAATTCATACAGTATTTAGAGATGATGTGACTTTTGATCTAGTTGTGAACATGTTGTAGTAGGAGGTCCTAACCTTGGGGGAAAATATTATTAGGAATTGATACCGGCCGAAATTGGCCTGAGCTGGTGGATGAAGCTGAACCCAATGTTCCGGAGGATGATGATGCTGATCCTGATGATGACGATGAAACAGTTGTGTTGGAGTGAGATCTTTCCCTTGCAGGGAGGATGGATACTGTCTTGTTAACTACAGCCACAATACCTCCTCGCACATGGGTCCTTATGTCTAAATCTTCACCCTCCTCATCATCCTCCACCTGGATGAATACACACACACACATAGATTAGTTAGACAATAACTCAACGTCTTTACTGCTAAAATGGAATTAATTGACGAACAGAGCAAGGACTATGACTATTACAAAGCAATCATTCAACTGCTCCTCTATAAAAACCCAATGAGAGTTACTCTTTATGATATAAATCTGTCCTGTAAAGGATTACATGGACCTGCAATGGGAGTGGTCCAGCGTTGAGGGGCAGGGCAAAGGTATCTCCACGGCCTCTGATGTAACTCTGGGAACTGGTGCGTCTGCTAGGATTTAGGATAGGATCCTCATGATAGGTGTTTCCATAGCTGCTGTCCACATAGCCGTTATTCCCAAGGCCGTTATTCCCATAGGCTTCCGGTACATATCTGTGGTTCCCATAGCCATTGTTCACATTGGTTCCAAAGCCATTAGCGATGCGATTCATCACAAGGGCTCCATTCTCATCCTCACAGAACTGGCTAACAAGTTTTGACTCCAGAGCTGAAAGACAGAAGAAGAGAAATGACAACCTCCGTTAAAGTGTATGATATCTCTAAGTCAGTTGTGATTACATAATACAAAGCCGATGTATAGTAATGTGTGATACTATGCACATTTTCCATATATTTTTTCCTGTCATTTAGCAGACACTCATCCAGAGCAACTTACAATTAGTGCATTCATCTTAAGACAGCTAGGTGAGACGTATGAGCGTGTTAGTCACCTGGTAGAGTGTTGAAGTCGTCGATGAGGTACATATGTTCATTGTCAGGGTCCGAGGCGATCAGATTGAGCTCACGGAGGAACTCGGCCTGGGTTGTATCTGAGGTGTTAACAATCCCCAGGGCATACATCTCAATGTTGGCAGCATGGGCCTCCCTCACAGCAATGTCTAGCTTCACAGGCTCTCGTTTGTCTGTCTTTCCATCTGTGATGACAATGGCCACCTTCCTGACTCCAGTACGGGCACTGTAGAAGGCTTCTTGGGTAGCCTTCCGGATGGCAGTGCCAGTGTAGGTGCCCTCACCCATGTAGGGCATTTTCCTGATGGCCTCCTTAACATCCTGCTTGGTCATGTAGCGTGCCAGGTTGAACTCCAGTTTGACATCCAGACTGTACAGGACCAGTCCAATTCTGGTGGTGTTACGTCCAACAGTGGTACGGTCTACCAACGCTGTGACAAAGTCCTTGATAATTTCAAAGTTTTCCGGACCAACACTCTCTGAGCTGTCAATGACGAATACAAGTTCCATTGGCATCTCCTTGCACTTCACTCCACATCCTGAAAGCATGAGAGAGATGCTGAATAGCTACTGACATGATTTCATCTCTGCTTCATGTTTTATCTTGGATTTGTTACTATCACGGTTAAACAGTCTTACCACAGATTTCCTTGATCAATTTAATGATGTCTTCTCTCTGGAAGTGACAGGAGTGTGAGTTACATTCATTTATTATATATTTCTTCTATATCACAGCATCAATGATGTAGTATGCAAAGTTTGGGAACTTACTGTAAGGCCGGCTTCACCTTTTATTCCTGGTCTCCCCTGAGACACAAGAAAACATTTCAATTCATGGATTGATCATATACCATGACCTTGAAATGTTGTAAAATATGACATGACTCACAGACTCTCCATGAACCCCATGATCTCCCAGATCTCCCTTTCCGCCCTTATTTCCTCTCTCCCCCTGCAAGCCACGGTCGCCCTGGAGTGAAGAGGCAGGAGGACTGCTGTTAGAGACAAGGTCTCTGCATCCATCAGTAAACGAGTTCCATGAGGTTAAGCACAAATCTTACCTTAGCTCCTGGGAATCCTTCCCCTGAGGGTCCCCTTGGCCCTGTCACACCCTGAGACCCCTGCCCACCCTAAAAACAAAAGATGAACCATAAATCAAAACAAGACCCATAGGGTGGTCATTTAAAAAGGTCAGATACCTGGAAAAGTGCTAGAACACACTGAAGGGCATAGGTCAGGAATGTACTTCGTTAATTAACATACCTTGGGGCCCTGCAGACCTTCTCCTGGTGGCCCTGTTGGACCAAGGGGTCCTGGCCTTCCAATGTTACCCTGGAAACCAATGATGCTAGTGTTATAGGAGGGGACAGACATACTACAGACTTGAATCAGTGAAGTTGACTAAGTTGGGCATTGCCATTACAGCTGGACTACTGATATGTGATAAGGTACACTACATGACCAAAAGTATGTGGACACTCTTCAAACATCTCATTCCAAAATCATGGGCATTAATATTGAGTGTGTTCCCTGTTTGCCTGCACTCTTCTGTGAAGGCTTTCCACTAGATGTTGGAACATTGCTGCAGGGACTTGCTTCCATTCAGCCACAAGAGCATTAGTTAGGCACTGATGTTGGGCAATTAGGCCTAGCTCGCAGTCGGGGGTTCCAATTCATCCCAAAGGTGTTTGATGGGGGAGAGCTCAGGGCTCTGTGCAGGCCAGCCAAGTTCTTCCACACTGATCTCGGTATGGACCTCGCTTTGTGCACAGGGACATTGTCATGCTGAAACAGGAAAGGGCCTTCCCAAAACTGTTGCCAACAAGATTGGAAGCACAGAATCGTCTAGAACGTCATTGTATACTGTAGCATTAAGATTTCCTTTCACTGGAACTAAGGGGCCTAGCCCCAATCATGAAAAACAGCCCCATACCATTATTCCTCCTTCACCAAACTTTACAGTTGGCACCATGCATTTGGGTAGGTTGCGTTTTCCTAGCATCCGCCAAACCCAGATTCGTCCGTCCGACTGCCAGATGGTGAAAATGTTTTAATTACTCCAGAGAACGCTTCCACTGCTCCAATGGCGGCGAGCTTTACACAACTCAAGTCGACGCTTGGCATTGCGCATGGTGATCTTAGGCTTGTGTGTGGCTGCTCGACCACGGAAACTGATTTCATGAAGCTCCTGACAAACAGTTCTTGTGCTGATGCTGCTTCCAGAGGCAGTTTGGAACTCGGTAGTGAGTGTTGCAACCGAGCACAGACAATTTTTACGGATTGCCTGCTTCAGCACTCGCCGGTCCCGTTCTGTGAGCTTGTGCGGCCTACCACTTCGCGGCTGAGACGCTGTTGCTCCTAGACGTTTCCACTTCACAATAACAGCACTTACAGTTGACCAGGGCAGCTCTAGCAGGGCAGAAATTTGACCAACTGACTTGTTGGAAAGGTGGCATCCTATGACGGTGCCACGTTGAAAGTCACTGAGCTCTTCAGTAAGGCCATTGTACTGCCAATGTTTGTATATAGAGATCTCATGGATTTCTGCTCAATTTTATACACCTGACAGCAACGGGTGTGGCTGAAATAACCGAATCCACAAATTTGAAAGGGTGTTCACATACTTTTGTATATATAGTGTATGTCACTCATTACACTCACTATGACCTCTGTCTACATAAGGAATCTCTATTTGTGTCAGAGGTTAATATTAGTTTCATACCGGTGGTCCTTGCACACCCTCTCCCATTGGGCCTGGCAAACCTGGCAATCCTCTGAAGCCAATGTCTCCCTGGGACAGACATATTTACAAACACAAACAATACACATGTCATATTCCCATGCACTAGGTTGTAGGAGATTTACATGCATAGAGGATTTAGGGCCAGATAAATAACAAGTACCTTAGGTCCTGGGATGCCAACGCCCTCAGGGCCCTGCTCTCCCTGTAGACCCGGAAGACCTGGAGGACCCTAAACGAGGAACAGGGGACAACCCAAACTTCATGAGAGACTGAGTTTGACCAAACGGCACCAATCTGCAATTAGGACATGAAGATTCATGAGTTTGTAGGTTGGTTTGTTGGTACGACTCACCACTGGTCCAGGGAAACCTTCACCTTTGGGCCCAAATTGACCTGGTGGACCAGAATTACCGCGGTCGCCCTGGTAAGACATCATTCAAACAATGAGCATATCATACAGGTCTAGGACCTTCATTTGAGACTTTTCTAACAGCAGGAAAATAATCCTGCAGCAACAGGAAATGTGAATTATTGTGTGGATTATAATTAATTTACATTTTTTGTAGGGATTGATAAATTTTTGTGTTAGGGCAAATCAAGTATGACATTTTAAAGTAGAAACTACAAACTTTAGAAGCCTTTTTAAACCTTGATTACACTACAAGTTTGCATTTGGGCGGCAGGTCGCTTAGCGGTTATAGCCTTGGGCCAGGAACTGAAAGGTCGCCAATTTGAATCCCTGAGCCGACAAGGTGAAAAATCTGTTGATGTGCCCTTAAGCAAGGCACTTAACCCTAATAGCTTCAGGGTCGCCGTCGATAATGGCAGACCCTGACCCCACTCTCAGAGGGTGTCTCATGGAGAGTTGGGATATGCAAAAAACACATTTCTAATTCACACATGCGTATTAATACACACTTGTACATGTGTGAAAAAGGACAAATATAAGCACACATCGTTATTATTTCCTGCACGAACAGGGTGATCAAAGATCCTACACCTGTATGTCTCATGGTTACTTTCACCACAGTTTTTTGTGATTTATTTATTGGTAACTGCAACACTTACCTTTGGCCCAGGCAGCCCATAGCCTGTCTCTCCAATAGGCCCAGACGAACCAGGAGGGCCTAGATCACCCTGAGACAGAGGGCGAGATAGGGAAATGCTGTTTATCAGCCAGGATCTGATGATGCATGGCAATGACCTGTGTGTAGCAGTGTTTCTTATGTACATTACTTGACAAGAACAGCATAGAGAAACAGGGTGTTAATAGATGTGTATTTCTTACCTTAGGACCTGCAATGGCCCGTCCCGGTAGTCCTGACATGCCCAGTCGGCCTGGTGTGCCAGGCTCTCCCTGAAAGAAGAATGGGCAATAATTTCCCTTGAACTCTAGATACACTACATGACCAAACGCATGTGGACACCTGCTCATTGAACATCTAATTTCAAAATCATGGGCATTAATATGGAGTTGGTCCCCCCATTTGCGGCTATAACAGCCTCCACTCTTCTGGGAAGTCTTTCCACTAGACGTCGGAACATTGCTGCGGGGACTTGCTTCCATTCAGCCACAAGAGCATCAGTGAGGTCGGGGACTGATGTTAGGCCTGTTTGATGGAGTTGAGGTCAGGGCTCTGTGCAGGCCAGTCAAGTTCTTCCACACTGATCTCAACATACCAGCATGCTCAGAATCGTCTAGAATGTCATTGTATGCTGTAGCGTTAAGATTTCCCTTCACTGGAACTAAGGGGCCTAGCCCCAGACCATTATTCCTCCTCCACCAAACTTTACAGTTGGCACTATGCATTCTCCTGGCATCCACTAAACCCAGATTCGTCCGCTGGACTGACAGATGGTGAAGCGTAATTCATCACTCCAGAGAACACGTTTCCACTGCTCCAGAGTCCAATGGTGGCAAGCTTTACACCACTCCAGTCGACGCCTTGCATCGCACATGATGATCTTAGGCTTTTGTGTCTGCTCGGCCACGGAAACCCATTTCATGAAGCTCCCGACAAACAGCTTTTGTGCTGACGTTGCTTCCAGAGGCAGTTTGGAACTCGGTAGTGAGTGATGCAACCGAGGACAGACAATTTTACTTGCTTCAGCACTCGCCGTTCCCATTCAGTGAGATTGTGTGGCCTACCACTTCACGGCATAGCCATTGTTGCTACGTTTCCACTTCAAAATAACAGCACTTACAGTTGAATGGTGCAGCTCTAGCTGACTTGTTGGAAAGGTGGCATCCAATGACGGTGCCACGTTGAAAGTCGCTGAGCTCTTCAGTAAGGCCATTCTACTGCCAATATTTGTCTATGGAGATAGCATGGCTGTGTGCTCAATTTTATACACTAGTCAGCAATGGGTGTTGCTGAAATAGCCGAATCCACTAATTTGAAGGGGTGTCCACATACTTTTGTATATACACTACCATATACACTACCAAAAGTTTGGAGTCACTTAGAAATGTCCTTGTTTTTGAAAGAAAAGCAAACTTTTTGTCCATTAAAATAACATAAAATTGATCAGAAATACAGTGTAGACATTGATAATGTTGTAAATGACTGTTGTAGCTGGAAACGGCTGATTTTTAATGGATTCTCTACATAGGCGTACAGAGGCCCATTGTCAGCAACCATCACTCCTGTGTCCCAATGGCACGTTGTGTTAGCTAATCCAAGTTTATCATTTTAAAAGGCTAAATGATCGTTAGAAAACCATTTTTACAGTTATGTTAGCACAGCTGAAAACTGTTGTGCTGATTAAAGAAGCAATAAAACTAGCCTTCTTTAGACTAGTTGAGTATCTGGAGCATCAGCATTTGTGGGTTCCGATTACAGGCTCCAAATGGCCAGAAACAAAGCACTTTCTTCTGAAACTCATCAGTCTATTCTTGTTATGAGAAATTAAGGCTATTCCATGTGAGAAATTGCCAAGAAACTGAAGATCTCGTACAACACTGTGTACTACTCCCTTCACAGAACAGCACAAACTGTCTCTAACCAGAATAGAAAGAGAAGTGGGAGGCCCCGGTGCACAACTGAGTAAGAGAACAAGTACATTAGAGTGTCTAGTTTGAGAAACAGACACCTCACAAGTCCTCAACTGGCAGCTTCATTAAATAGTACTCGCAAAACACCAGTCTCAACGTCAACAGTGAAGAGGCAACTCCGGGATGCTGTTCTTCTAGGCAGAGTTCCTCTTTCCAGTGTCTGTGTTCTTTTGCCCATCTTAATCTTTTCTTTTTATTGGCCAGTCTGAGATATGGCTTTTTCTTTGCGACTCTGCCAAGAAGGCCAGCATCCCGGAGTCACCTCTTCACTGTTGACGTTGAGACTGGTGTTTTGCAAGTACTATTTAATGAAGCTGCCAGTTGAGGACTTGTGAAAAACAGAGATTAAATGTATTTGGCTAAGGTGTATGTAAACTTCCGACTTCCTCTACAGATATTCCATAAAAAAGCAGCCGTTTCCAGCTACAATAGCCATTTACAACATTAACAATGTCTACACTGTATTTCTGATCAATTTGATGTTATTTTAATGGACAAAAATGTGTTTTTCTTTCCAAAACAAGGACATTTCTAAGTGATCCCAAACTTCTGAATGGTAGTGTATATTGTGCACTCCCTTTATCCATGCACTCCTTACAGCCTGCAGAGACATTCCTTATACCCCAGGACACTTCAACGGGTGAAAATATAGAACAAATAAGGACTCTGTGTTTGTATTGATCTGAGCATTTATTAACAGGACATAAACATTTATCATCGATTAATTCATTGCAGACACAAGGTGCTCCTTTTAACCTTATTTTCTCAGATAGTCACCCATTGAAGTGTCAGTGTTAGGAATGTTTTTTGGACATTTAAGTCTCTCACTTGAGCACTTAATTCCCTTTTTTGTTCAAGCTGGGCTGAAGCACGTTTGGGTACACGCTCTTTCTGTGAAGATGTTCGGGCTATCTATGTAATCATCTAGAGCAGGGCTCTCCAACCCTGTTCCTGAAGAGATACTGTCCTGTAAGTTTTTCGCTCCAACCCTTATCTAGCGCAGCTGATTCTAATAATTAGCTGGTTGATAAGCTGAATCAGCTGCGTTTCAACTGGGGTTGGATTGAAAACCTACAGGAGGGTAACTCTCCACGAACAGGGTTGGAGAGCCCAGATCTAGAGTATTTTGGTTGAACTCAAACAAAAATAATTAAGATATGTTTACTAAATACAATCTGTAAAATAGATTACTATACTGGTTGAACAATTAAGATTTGTCAAACTCAGAATGAAACCCCAGTTGTCAATAACAATACACCTGCCCTGTAGTGATCAGACCGTGTTCGGTCTCAGACAGTGTTATTGTGTTATTCTCACCTTTGCCCCTGAGGGTCCGGTCATGCCAGAAGGTCCATGTAATCCACGGATGCCCCTCTGACCCTGATCTCCCTGGGAGGGGTGGAGCACACAGAATTTACGTGACCCCCTCTTGGTGCTTACAGGTTAGTATGACAGAAGGGTAAGGATGTGAAACCTACCTTTTCGCCCTGGATGCCGATCCCTGCTGCACCCTCAGAACCTCTGAGGCCAGCGATACCAAACTCACCCTGGCAGAGGGGGCAGAAACAAACCCTTTCACATTGGCACATTCCCTTTTGTTGTGGTATACTGTATCTATAGATCTATATTGTATCTATAGAAGTGGTGTAAAGGTGAAATAACACACCTTCTGTCCAGGAGCCCCGTCCTCTCCTGGAAGACCAGGTAAGCCAGCCAGGCCATATGCACCAGGCTCACCCTGAAAAAGAAACAAATAGCTTTTTAAAATACTCAGTGGTCAGTTTATTAGGTATGCTCATCTAGTACGGTGTCGGACTACCTTTGCCTACAGAACATCCTGAATTGGTATCAAGGGATATAATGTGTGCTAGGAAAACATTCCCCACACCATCCTATACTGTTGACACTGGTCAGGATGGGGTCATGGACTCATGCTGCTTATTCCGAATCCTGACTATGCCAACAGCATGACGCAACAGGAACCGGGATTGGTCAGACCAGGCAATGTTTTTCCACTTCTGCTCACTGGAGTCGCTTCTTCATGTTTTTAGCTGATTGGAGTGGAACCTGCTGTGGTCGCAATAGACCATCCGTGACAAGGACCGATGAGTTGTGTGTTCTGAAATGTCGTTCTGCACACCACTGTTGTACTGCACCATTATTTGCCTGTTTGCCTGTTTTGACTCTTAGTTTGTAGGATTTTTGCCATTCTCCTTCGACCTCTCATCAATAAGCTGTTTTCACCCACAGGACTGCCAATGACTGGATGTTTTTTGTTTGTCACACCATTGACAGTAAACCGTAGACACTGTCACATGTGAAAAGCCCAGGAGGCTGGCCGTTTCTGAGATACTGGAACCGGCGCATCTGGCACTGACAAACATACCATGCTCAAAGACTGCATTGAAAAGACGGACGCAATCAGGCTACAGAAAGCGGATACAGTGGGCGAGGTCTTCAGCACTCCTCCCACAAGTCTCCAGAAAACTTCTGTTTTGGGACCTTTTCATTATAACGTTGGACGAAATACATTCATAGTGTGTGAGGAACGTGTTTGCTTGACTCATAAATTCTAGTCTTCTATCTAATACTTAGAAAAAATATTTCTTATTTGGCTAGAGTTATGCTAACCCGTTTTCTTGCTTGCTGGCAAGATACACAGGTTAGCTGGCTTGTTAGCTGCAGTAGTTAGCTACTGGCATCAATTTTTGTTATGTTATTTTCATATTTTCCCTATTCCACTGTTTGTAGAATGCATTCTGGCATTTGAATATAGTGCAGGAAAAGGGAATCCAGACACTGTGGACACGGTAGACACATTTAAACATAGGTGTACACGCATGATGCACTCGGAATTCCATGATCAGAACTTTATGACCAGAATATTAAAAGCAGCATGAACTGTCAAGTCTAGATATTGCCAAAGTTGCTTAGGTCACAAGTTTTTGCCCATTCTAATGTTCAGTCGGTGTACCTAATAAACTGTCTGCTGAGCGATCACCAGGCTAATTTGAGGAGGCATTTCTTTACTATTTGGAAGAGGGTGTATAAAGTATTTGTCTTACCTTTGGCCCTGGCTCACCAACACCTCTTTCCCCTGTAACTCCAAGCTCTCCTGGTAAACCTTGATCGCCCTGGAAGTAAGAAAATGGAAAGTAGCATTTGAAGAAATCCCTACAGTGACTGTACGTACATAACCCAACCAGAAGCCATGGATTACAGGCAAAATCCTCACTGAGCTAAAGGGTAGAGCTGCCGCTTTCAAGGAGCTGGACTCTAACCCGGAAGCTTATAAGAAATCCTGCTATGCCCCCGACAAACCATCAAATAGGCAAAGCATCAATACAAGACTAAGATTGAATCGTACTACTCTGGCTCCTACGCGTTTTGGATGTGGCAGGGCTTGCAAACTATTACAGACTAAAAGGGAAGCACAGCCGCGACCTGCCCAGTGACACAAGCTTAACAGGCGAGCTAAATTACTTTTATGCTCGCTTCGAGACAAGCAACGCTGAAACATGCATGAAAGCATCTGCTGTTCAGGATGACTGTGTGATCACACTCTCCGTAGCCGATGTGAGTAAGACCTTTAAACCGGTCAACCTTCACAAGACGGATTACCAGGATGTGTACTCTGAGTGTGCACTGACCAACTGGCAAGTGTCTTCACTGACATTTTCAACCGGTCCCTGACTGAGTCTGCAATGCTAACATGTTTCAAGCAGACCACCATAGTCCATGTGCCAAAGAACACTAAGGTAACCTGCCTAAATGACTACCGACTCATAGCACTCATGTCTGTAGCCATAAAGTGCTTTGAAAGGCTGGTCTGAGCTCACATCAACACCATTGTCCCAGAAAACCTAGACCCGCTTCAAATTGCTTACTGCCCCAACAGATCCACAGATGATGCAATCTCTATTGCACTCCACACTGCCCTTTCCCACCTGGACAAAAGGAACATCTATGTGAGAATGCTATTCATTTACTACAGCTCAGCGATCAACACCAGTGCCCTCAAAGCTCATCACTAAGCTAAGGACTCTGGGACTAAACACCTCCCTCTGCAATTGGATCCTGGACTTTCCGACGGGCCACCCCCAGGTGGTAAGGGTAGGTAACAACACATCTGCCAAGCTGAACCTCAACAGCCTATAGGAAGGAGGTCAGAGACCTGGCCGTGTGGTGCCAGGATAACAAACTCTCCCTGAATGTGATCAAGAGAAAAGACATGATTGTGGACTACAGGAAAAGGAGGACCGAGCACGCCCCCATTCTCATCTACGGGGCTGTTTTGGAACAGGTTGATAGCTTCAAGTTCCTTGGTGTCCACATCACCAACAAAATATCATGGTCCAAACACACCAAGACAGTCGTGAAGAGGGAATGACAAATCCTATTCTCCCTCAGGAGACTGAAAAGATTTGGCATGGGTCCTCAGATCCTCAAATGTTCTACAGCTGCACCATCAAGATCAATCTGACAGTTTGCATCACTGCCTGGTATGGCAACTGCTCGGCCTCCGACCACAAGGCACTACAGAGGGGAGTGCGTACGGCCCAGTACATCCCTGGGGCCAAGCTTCCTGCCATCCAGGACCTCTATACCAAGCGGTGTCAGAGAAAGGCCCTAAAAATTGTCAAAGACTCCAGCCACCCTAGTCATAGACTGTTCTCTCTGCTACCGCACGGCAAGCGGTACTGGAGTGCCAAGTCTAGGTCCAAAAGGCTTCTTAACAGCTTCTACCCCCAAGCCATAAGACTACTGAACAGCTTATCAAATGGCTACCCAGACTATTTGCATTCCCCCCCTCTTTTACACTGCTGCTACTCTCTGTTTATTATCTATGCATAGTCACTTTAAATCTACCTACATGTACATATTATCTCAATTACCTCAACTAACCTGTGCCCCTGCACATGGACTCTGTACCGGTACAGTATATAGCCTCGCTACTGTTATTTCACTGCCGTTCGTTAATTATTTGTTATTTACTCATTTATTTTTTAATTAACACTTATTTTTCTTAAAACTGCATTGTTTTTTAAGGGCTTGTAAGTAAGCATTTCACTGTAAGGTGGTTGTATTTGACAAATACAATTTGATTTGACATTATCTAGGCATAACACCAACCTTAGGTCCAGGTAAGCCCTCTCCTTGTGTCCCTCTGCCGCCAGGTGGACCCCTGGGACCCTCCACTCCCTGAGGAATAACAATCACAATCACGTGTGTGTGTGTGTGTGTGTGTGTGTGTGTGTGTGTGTGTGTGTGTGTGTGTGTGTGTGCGGTGGCGACTTGTCCCACCTGTTTTGAGCCCCACATTTTTACCCCTCCCTCCCGTTTTGCATGTTATCTTGGCATTAATACCTGTAACATATCGGTTTGCAAACAATATAACAAAAGAACAAATCATTGACTTAAAATAAAGCCGCATGCAAACATGGTCTCTTTTTTTGCTTTCTTGAGTTAAGAAAGTGTATGTTGGTAGCCGTTAGTAGCCCATGAGACTCACCCTAATAATTTGGTCAATTTTCCTCTCATTAATTTTGCCTACTGTTCTGACTTGGTGGTGCACATGTAGACTATAACCTGTTTTAGAGAAATGTAATCATCGAATATTGTAAGAGCTTTCATTGTCTGCTTAAATGTCCCCTTTATTTATCCAATGGTTTTGACTTGGTGTACAGGCACAACACCGTAAGAACGGCCCATGTTCTGAATTCAGTCACTGTACATTTCAAAAGTGCTGAACAAATAGTTATATTGACTACGTCCGTCCTAGCTCGCTCATTAATGTCTTAATCGAAATTACGATTTGCCTCTTATCCTCTGGTCGTTACTTATGTCATAGTTTGTACATCTCAATTGTCAGTAATAACCAGATTTGTTTAAGCAAGTCAGCCATATCAGCTAGATTTTTTTTAAAGGCAGAGTCAGAATGAACTGTGTCGCTGCCAGACAAGGCACTATTGATAGCCAGGTGTAGTAGTGGTAAGTTGTTGGGGCTGCTGTTGGGACTCTGCTGTTGGGACAGCTTTACGTAAGCCCTACCAGTTTGTGGGCACCGTTTGTCACGGTTATAGCGCAATTAATCTATTGTTTAGTGTTGTGCTGTGTAGTGCCTTTGCCGGCATGTATCCCTCAATTGTTTTGGCCCACCAAAATGTACATGCTAAAATCGCCACTGTTTGTATGTGATGTACATGCAAGTGTAGATTTACAGTTGAAGTCAGAAGTTTACATACACCTTAGCCAAATACATTTAAACTCCTGACATTTAATCCTAGTAAAAATTACCTGTCTTAGGTCAGTTAGGATCACCACTTTATTTTAAGAATGGGAAATGTCAGAATAATAGTAGAGAGAATTATTTATTTGAGCTTTTATTTCTTTCATCACATTCCCAGTGGGACAGAAGTTTACATACACTCAATTAGTATTTGGTAGCATTGCCTTTAAATTGTTTAACTTGAGTCAAACGTTTCAGGTAGCCTTCCACTAGCTTCCCACAATAAGTTGGGTGAATTTTGGCCCATTCCTCCTTACAGAACTGGTGTAACGGAGTCAGATATGCTCGCATACGATTTTTAGGTTCTGCCCACAAATGTTCTATAGGATTGAGGTTAGGGCTTTGTGATGGCCACTCTAATACCTTGACTTTGTTGTCCTTAAGCCATTTTGCTACAACTTTTGAAGTATGCTTGGGGTCATTGTCCATTTGGAAGACCCATTTGCAACCAAGCTTTAACTTACTGACTGATGTTTTGAGATGTTGCTTCAATATATCCACAATTTCCTTCATGATGCCATCTATTTTGTGAAGTGCACCAGTCCCTCCTGCAGCAAAGCACCCCCACAACATGATGCTGCCACCCCGGTGCTCCACGGTTGGGATGGTGTTCTTCAGCTTGCAAGCCTCCCCCTTTTACCTCCAAACATAACGATGGTCATTATGGCCAAACAGTTCTATCTTTGTTTTGTCAGACCAGAGGACATTGCTCCAAAAAGTACGATTTTTGTCTAGAAGTGCAGTTGCAAACCATAGTCTGGCTTTTTTTATTGCGGTTTTGGAGCAGTGGCTTCTTCCTTGCTGAGTGGCCTTTTAGGTTATGTCGATATAGGACTTGTTTTTCTGTGGATATAAATACTTTTGTACTGGTTTCCTCCAGCATCTTCACAAGGTCACAAGGTATGATGGCTGCATGGTCTCATGGTGTTTATACTTGCGTACTATTGTTTGTACAGATGAACGAGGTCCGCAATTGTTTTTTTCTGAAGTCTTGGCTGATTTCTTTTGATTTTCCCATGATGTCAAGCAAAGAGGCACTGAGTTTGAAGGTAGGCATTGAAATACATCCACAGTTACACCTCAAATTGACTCAAATGATGTAAATTAGCCTATCAGAAGCTTCTAAAGCCATGACATCATTTTCTGGAATTTTCCAAGCTGTTTAAAGGCACAGTGAACTTTGTGTATGTACATGTCTGACCCACTGGAATTGTGATACAGTGAATTATAAGTGAAATAATCTGTCTGTAAACAATTGTTGGAAAATTTACTTGTGTCATGCACAAACTAGATGTCCTAACCGACTTGCCAAAACTATAGTTTGTTCACAAGAAATTTGTGGAGTGGTTGAAAAACTAGTTTTAATGACTCCAACCTAAGTGCATGTAAACTTCAACTGTAAGTTACTTTTGTCACTCAACTTACCTTCTCCCCCTGGATGCCCGCTCCTGTAAGTCCAACAAGTCCTGGATGACCTGGAGGCCCGAACTCACCCTGAGATCAAACATAGAATCGGTTGAGGGTCAAGGTTGGTATTTAACCCTTTATGAGCATATTGGCCTATCCCACTAGGTACAGACTTCAATTTAACGTCTATTCCACTTTGGTTCAACGTCATTTTGTTGAAATGACATGGAAACAATGTTAATTCAACCAGTGTGTGCCCAATGGGATACAGTGCCTTGCAAAAGTATTCACCCCCCTTGGCGTTTTTCCTATTTTGTTTCATTACAACCTGTAATTTAAATGGATTTTTATTTGGATTTCATGGAATGGACATACACAAAATAGTCCAAATTGGTGAAGTGAAAAAAATAACTTATTTAAAAAAATTATTACAAAAAATAAAAACGGAAAAGTGGTGCGTGCATATGTATTCACCAACTTTGCTATGAAGCCCTTAAATAAGATCTGGTGTAACCGATTACCCTCAGATGTCCCATAATTAGTTAAATAAAGTTCACATGTGTGCAATCTAAGTGTGCAATCTAAGTGTCACATGATCTGTCACATGATCTCAGTATGTATATATGTAAATGTATACATACAGTATATTTTTACATTTACATATACATACACCTGTTCTGATTGGTCCCAGAGTCTGCAACACCACCAAGCAAGCGGCACTATGAAGACCAAGGAGCTCTCTAAACAGGTCAGGGACAAAGTTGTGGAGAAGTACAGATCAGGGTTGGGTTATAAATAAAATATCTGAAACTTTGAACATCCCACGGAGCACCATTTATTCCATTATTAAAAAATTGAAAGAATATGGCACCACAACAAACCTGCCAAGAGAGGGCCGCCCACCAAAACTCAGACCAGGCAAGGAGGGCATTCATCAGAGAGGCAACAAAGAGACCAAAGATGACCCCGAAGGAGCTGTAAAGCTCCACAGCGGAGATTGGAGTATCTGTCCATAGGACCATTTTAAACTGTACACTCCACAGTGCTGGGCTTTACAGAAGAGTGGCCAGACAAAAAGCCATTGCTTCTAGAAAATAATAAGCAAACACGTTTGGTGTTCTCCAAAAGGCATGTGGGAGAATCCCAAAACATATGGAAGGGCCTCCCGGGTGGTGCAGTGGTTAAGGGCGCTGTACTGCAGCGCCAGCTGTGCCATCAGAGTCCCTGGGTTTGCGCCCAGGCTCTGTCGTAACCGGCCGCGACCGGGAGGTCCGTGGGGCGACGCGCAATTGGCCTAGCCTAGCGGGTTAGGGAGGGATTGGTCGGTAGGGATCTCCTTGTCTCATCGCGCACTAGCGACTCCTGTGGTGGGCCGTGCGCGCTAGCCAAGGTTGCCAGGTGCACGGTGTAGCCTCCGACACATTGGTGCGGCTGGCTTCCAGGTTGGATGCGCGCTGTTTTAAGAAGCAGTACGGCTGGTTGGGTTGTGTATCGGAGGACGCATGACATTCAGCCTTCGTCTCTCCCGAGCCCGTACGGGAGTTGTAGCAATGAGACAAGATAGTAGCTACTACAACAATTGGATACCACGAAATTGGGGAGAAAAAGGGGTAAAATTCAAAAAAAAAAAAAAAAAAAAAAAAAAACGTATGGTCAGATGAGATTAAAATTGAGCTTTTTGGCCATCAAGGAAAATGTCTGGTGCAAACCCGACACCTCTTATCACCCCGAGAACACCATCCTCACAGTGAAGCATGGTGGTGGCAGCATCATGCTGTGGGGATGTTTTTCCATCGGCAGGGACTGGGAAACTGGTCAGAATTGAAGGAATGATGGATGGCGCTAAATACAGGGAAATTCTTGAGGGGAAACCTGCTTCAGTCTTCCAGAGATATGAGACTGCGACGGAGGTACACCTTTCAGCAGGACAATGACTCTAAGCATACTGCTAAAGCAACACTTCAGTGGTTTAAGAGGAAAAATGTAAATGTATTGGAATGGCCTAGTCAAAGCCCAGACCTCAATCTAATTGAGAATCTGTGGTATGACTTAAAGATTGCTGTACACCAGCGGAACTCATCCAACTTGAAGGAGCTGGAGCAGTTTTGCCTTGAAGAATGGGTCCCAGTGGCTAGATGTGCCAAGCTTATAGAGACATATCCCAAGAGACTTGCAGCTGTAATTGCTGAAAAAGGTGGCTCTACAAAGTATTGACTTTGTGGGGGGTGAATAGTTATGCACGCTCAGGTTCAGTTTTTTTGTCTTATTTCTTGCTTGTTTCACAATAAAAAATATTTTGTATCTTCAAAGTGGTAGGGTCGTTGTATAAATGAAATGATACAAACCCCACAAAAATAAATTGTAATTCCAGGTTGTAAGACAACAAAGTAGGAAAAATGCCAAGGGGGTTGAATATCTGCATGAGTGCCTTCCTGAAATGCGATGTGCAGTACATATCTTGTTTCTGACTCCAGAGGGCTAAATTCTGTAACCACCAATAAATGTGCTTGAAAACCTTTGCTTCTAACATCATAACATGGTTGTTTATTGAATCCTACAACAGGTGGTGCAAAAATAATACCACCTTCAACTTTGAACTTTTCCACAGTAACTAGAGATTTAACACCCTCCCAGCTGGCCCTTCTTTCTCAATGGAGCATTCCAAGGAGACACCTGCTGACTAGGACATTCAGGCTTGTTTATGCACTTCACTAGGTATTTTGTTGGGTAGACATGACATGTTTGTGTGGATGGCATTCATTACTGACGTATTCACAGCCCACCTTTTCTCCTTTGATTCCTGCACCCGTCTGTCCTCTCGGCCCCCTCGGTCCGTCCAGCCCCCGGTCTCCCTGCAAAACAAAGACAAGTCATCATCCTTCTCTCCCAGTCACACATCCAGCTCCCACTGGCTCACACATTCACAGAACTATCCTCATTGTTCTCAGTCAATAGCGTAGTAAGGACTGGGCGGGTTAAGTTAGCACCTGTCTCTGTCTTGTGAGTAGTATGACATGGTCCAATGTGAGTGTAGTTATGTTATTCCCAAATCTTTAATTCATGTTAGAATCTGTTTATGTTATCCCTCCGATGAGTGTTGCTTGCCCTTCTCAAACTAAACAGAAAATAATGAAATGCAGACACAGACAATAACATATTAGTTGTTGTGGGGGTTGGCCCATTCTATAGAACTGCCCTGACCCATTTTGGGGTGAGGTACTTTCCCATAAGTGCCAATGGGTCTGGCACAGTTCTGACAGATGTTTGGTTGCCTCAGGACATTTTCTGTGTTTACCCTCCTTTTTCAGGATCTGCCTACTACCAAATGTATGTGCATCAACCACTCAAACTCTCAACAGTGCCATTATGTAATTTGCTTTCAGGTTCTGACTTGAATTAGGAAAAAGTTTACTACACAGACATATGTGTTAATGCTCATGTCTCTAGATGTTATGATGACAATATAACTCAAATGAAACCCACGATGAACTCCAAGTGCTGTCATGTTTTCATGTGTTCCATTTTGTGCTTGCTTGCCATTCTTAAATCTCATGTAAATCCAGGCCCTCTCCATGTGTATGTAATGTTTGAACAGTCTACATATAAAATATTGTATACGGTGCATTCGGAATGTATTCAGACTCCTTGACTTTTTCCTAATTTTGTTATTTTACAGCCTTATTCTAAAATTGATTAAAATGTCCCCCCCCCCCCCTCATCAATCTACACACAATATCCCACAATGACAAAGCCAAAGGTTTTTGCACATTTCTGAAAATAAAAAAATAAATATCACATTTTCAAAAGTATTCAGACCCTAGTACTTTGTTGAAGCACTTTTGGCAGTAATTACAGCCTTGAGTCTTCTTGGTTATGACTCAACAAGCTTGGCACACCTGTATATGGGGCGGCAGGGTAGCCTAGTGGTTAGAGTGTTGGACTAGAAACCGGAAGGTTGCAAGTTCAAACCCCCGAGCTGACAAGGTACAAATCTGTCGTTCTGCCCCTGAACAGGCAGTTAAGCCAGTTAGCCGTCATTGAAAATAATAATTAATTCTTAACTGACTTGCCTGGTTAGGTAAAAGGTCAAATTCAAAATCTGGGGAGTTTCTCCCATTCTTCTCTGTCAGGTTGGATGGGAAGCGCCGCTGCACAGCTATTTTCAGGTCTCTCCAGATCTGTTAGATCAGGTTCAAGTCCGGGCTCTGGCTGAGCTCATTCAGCTCATTCAGAGACTTGTCTCGAAGCTGTTGTCTTGGCTGTTGTCCTATTTGAAGGAACTCTGTACTTTGCACCGTTCATCTTTCCCTTAATCCTGACTAGTCTCCCAGTCCTTGCCACTGAAAAAGATCCCCACAACATGATGCTGCCACCACCATGCTTCACCTTAGGGATGGTGCCAGGTTTTCTTCAGAGGTGCATTCAGGCCAAAGAGTTCAATCTGTATTAAAGCTAAATTATTTAGCTTTAATGTTGCTTCCAGAATTGTTGCTACCGGTAATCCCAGAAAAGATGCTGTGGGCTAACACAAATATCACTGGAAACAATGGAATCGTATCCCCAAAGTGACCGTAAGTACATATCCCAACCAGCAGGCATGGATTACAAAGAGTTCAATCTTGGTTTCATCAGACCAGAGACTCTTGTTTCTCATGGTCTGAGAGTCCTTTAGGTGCCTTTTGGCAAACTCCAAGCAGGCTGTCATGTGCCTTTTACTGAGGAGTGGCTTCTGTCTGGTCACTCTATCATAAAGGCCTGATTGGTGGAGTGCTGCAGCGATGGTTGTCCTTCCGGAAGGTTCTCCCATCTCCACAGAGGAACTCTGGAGCTCTGTCAGAGTTACCTTTGGGTTCTTGGTCACCTCCCTGACCAAGGCCCTTCTCCCCCAACTGTTCAGTTTGCCGGGCGGCCAGCTCTAGGAAGTGTCTTGGTGGTTCCAAACTTCTTCAATTTAAGAATGATGGAGGCCACTTTGTTCTTGGGGACTTTCAATGCAGCAGACATTTTCTAGTACCCTTCCCCAGATCTGTTCCTCAACACAATCCTCTCGGAGCTCTACAGACAATTCCTTCGACCTCATGGCTTGGTTTTTTCTCAGACATGCACTGTCAACTGTTAGACCTTACGGTATAAACAGGTGTGTGCCTTTCCAAATCATGTCCAATCAATTTAATTTACCACAGGTGGACTCCAATCAAGTTGTAAAAACATCAAGGATGATCAATGGAAACAGGATGCACCTGAACTCAGTTTCATAGCAAAGGGTCTGAACACTTATGTAAATAAGGTATTTCTGTTTCTAAAAAACTATTTTTGCTTTATCATTATTGTGTATTGTGTAGAATGAAAAATAATGTAATAGATTTTATAATAAGGCTGTAACGTAACAAAATGTGGAAAAGGGAAGGGGTCTGAATACTTTCTGAATGCACTGTATGTCACTCCACAAGTTGTGACATGGAGTAATGACATTGTTTTTATAGGGTTTGCTCATGCACAGCAACATGAATGGTAACACTTGATTGAGCACTTGAGCTTTGAGTAGACTGCTTTGGAGAAGGGCAGAGCCTGACTTTGACAGTTGCAGCCAATGTGTTGAAGAATAAATAAGTGAAGAATCTGTCAGATTACACAATCTGCCAGTTGTGCTTTCATGTGTATGTAATGCCTTGTCTGTTTCCAATGTCAAATATGGCCTAAAAGATGGGCATCTTCAACAGCCAAGATACTGGTAGAATCAAGAGGTTGAGAAGCCATCTTTTTAATAGCAGGTTTACGTCCGTTTCTGCTATTATTGTATTAAAGCTAAATTATTTAGCTTTAATGTTGCTTCCAGAATTGTTGCTACCGGTAATCCCAGAAAAGATGCTGTGGGCTAACACAAATATCACTGGAAACAATGGAATCGTATCCCCAAAGTGACCGTAAGTACATATCCCAACCAGCAGGCATGGATTACATGCAACATCCGCAACCGAGCTAAAGGTTAGAGCTGCCGCTTTCAAGGAGCGGGACACTAATCTCATATCAAATCAACGTTTATTTGTCACGTGCGCCGAATACAACAGGTGTAGTAGACCTTACAGTGAAATGCTTACTTACAGGCTCTAACCAATAGTGCGGAAAAAAAGGTATGTGTGTGTGTGTAGGTAAGTAAAGAAATAAAACAACAGTAAAAAGTCATTTGAAAATAAGAGTAGCAAGGCTATTTACAGACACCGGTTAGTCAGGCTTATTGAGGTAGTACGTACATGTGGGTCTGGTTAAAGTGACTATGCATATACAGTGCCTTGCGAAAGTATTCGGCCCCCTTGAACTTTGCGACTTTTTGCCACATTTCAGGCTTCAAACATAAAGATATAAAACTGTATTTTTTTGTGAAGAATCAACAACAAGTGGGACACAATCATGAAGTGGAACGACATTTATTGGATATTTCAAACTTTTTGAACAAATCAAAAACGGAAAAATTGGGCGTGCAAAATTATTCAGCCCCTTTAAGTTAATACTTTGTAGCGCCACCTTTTGCTGCGATTACAGCTGTAAGTCGCTTGGGGTATGTCTCTATCAGTTTTGCACATCAAGAGACTGAAATTTTTTCCCATTCCTCCTTGCAAAACAGCTCGAGCTCAGTGAGGTTGGATGGAGAGCATTTGTGAACAGCAGTTTTCAGTTCTTTCCACAGATTCTCGATTGGATTCAGGTCTGGACTTTGACTTGGCCATTCTAACACCTGGATATGTTTATTTTTGAACCATTCCATTGTAGATTTTGCTTTATGTTTTGGATCATTGTCTTGTTGGAAGACAAATCTTCGTCCCAGTCTCAGGTCTTTTGCAGACTCCATCAGGTTTTCTTCCAGAATGGTCCTGTATTTGGCTCCATCCATCTTCCCATCAATTTTAACCATCTTCCCTGTCCCTGCTGAAGAAAAGCAGGCCCAAACCATGATGCTGCCACCACCATGTTTGACAGTGGGGATGGTGTGTTCAGCTGTGTTGCTTTTACGCCAAACATAACGTTTTGCATTGTTGCCAAAAAGTTCCATTTTGGTTTCATCTGACCAGAGCACCTTCTTCCACATGTTTGGTGTGTCTCCCAGGTGGCTTGTGGCAAACTTTAAACAACACTTTTTATGGATATCTTTAAGAAATGGCTTTCTTCTTGCCACTCTTCCATAAAGGCCAGATTTGTGCAATATACGACTGATTGTTGTCCTATGGACAGAGTCTCCCACCTCAGCTGTAGATCTCTGCAGTTCATCCAGAGTGATCATGGGCCTCTTGGCTGCATCTCTGATCAGTCTTCTCCTTGTATGAGCTGAAAGTTTAGAGGGACAGCCAGGTCTTGGTAGATGTGCAGTGGTCTGATACTCCTTCCATTTCAAAATTATCGCTTGCACAGTGCTCCTTGGGATGTTTAAAGCTTGGGAAATCTTTTTGTATCCAAATCCGGTTTTAAACTTATTCACAACAGTATTTCGGACCTGCCTGGTGTGTTCCTTGTTCTTCATGATGCTCTCTGCGCTTTTAACGGACCTCTGAGACTATCACAGTGCAGGTGCATTTATACGGAGACTTGATTACACACAGGTGGATTGTATTTATCATCATTAGTCATTTAGGTCAACATTGGATCATTCAGAGATCCTCACTGAACTTCTGGAGAGAGTTTGCTGCACTGAAAGTAAAGGGGCTGAATAATTTTGCACGCCCAATTTTTCAGTTTTTGATTTGTTAAAAAAGTTGTGATGATTGTGTCCCACTTGTTGTTGATTCTTCACAAAAAAATACAGTTTTATATCTTTATGTTTAAAGCCTGAAATGTGGCAAAAGGTCGCAAAGTTCAAGGGGGCCGAATACTTTCGCAAGGCACTGTATGATGAACAGAGAGTAGCAGTAGCGTAAAAAGAGGGGTTGGCGGGTGGTGAGACACAATGCAGATAGCCCGGTTAGCCAATGTGCGGGAGCCAATTGAGGTAGTATATACATGAATGTATAGTTAAAGTGACTATGCATATAAGATAAACAGAGAGTAGCAGCAGCATAAAAGAGGGGTAGGGGGGGGCACACAATGCAAATAGTCCAAGTAACCATTTGGTTGCCTGTTCAGGAGTCTTATGGCTTGGGGGTAAAAACTGTTGAGAAGCCTTTTTGTCCTAGACTTGGCACTTCGGTACCGCTTGCCATGCGGTAGTAGAGAGAACAGTCTATGACTGGGGTGGCTGGGGTCTTTGACTATTTTCAGGGCCTTCCTCTGACACCGCCTGGTGTAGAGGTCCTGGATGGCAGGCAGCTTTGCCCCAGTGATGTACTGGGCCGTACACACTACCCTCTGAAGTGCCTTGCTGTCGGAGGCCGAGCAATTGCCATACCAGGCAGTGATGCAACCTTTTGAGGATCTCAGGACCCATGCCAAATCTTTTTAGTTTCATGAGGGGGAATAGGCTTTGTCGTGCCCTCTTCACGACTGTCTTGGTGTGTTTGGACCATGATACTTTGTTGGTGATGTGGACAGCATGGAACTTGAAACTCTCGACCCGCTCCACTACAGCCCCGTCGATGTGAAAGGGGGCATATTCAGCCCTCTTTTTCCTGTAGTCCACAATCATCTCCTTAGTCTTGGTTACGTTGAGGGATAGGTTGTTATTCTGGCACCACCCGGCCAGGTCTCTGAGCTCCTCCCTATAGGATGTCTCATCGTTGTCAGTGATCAGGCCTACCACTGTTGTGTCGACAGAACTTAATGATGGTGTTGGAGTTGTGGCTGGCCATGCAGTCATGGGTGAACAAGGAGTACAGGGGGGGAGAACACAACAACGCCTTTTCCCCCTTGGGAGTCTGAAAAGATTTGGCATGGGTCCCCAGAACCTCAAAAAGTTCTACAGCTGCACCATTGAGAGCATCCTGCTGTATCACCGCCTACAGAAGGTAGTGCGTAAAGCCCGGTACATCATTGGGGCCAAGCTTACTGCCATCCAGGACCTACATTATATACCAGGCGGTGTCAGAGGAAGGCCCCAAAAATTGTCAAAGACCCCTGTCACCCAAGTCATAGACTGTTCTCTCTGCTACCGCAAGTCTAGGACCTAAAGGCTCATTAACAGCTTCTTCCCACAAGCCATAAGACTGCTGAACAATTCATCAAATGGCCACCCGGAGTATTTGCATTTGACATTTTCTTAACTCTATTTTCTTAAAATGACATTGTTCGTTAAGGGTGTTAAGTAAGCATTTCACAGTAAGGTCTACCTACACCTGTCGTACTCGGCGCATGTGACAAATAGAATTTGATTTGATTCCAGCTGTACCCAGATAATTTCTCTATTGTATTCATACCTTTGGTCCAGGGAGCCCCTCGCCATGGGGTCCTTTCTCCCCTTGAACACCTTGTGGCCCTTGAGGCCCCTGTAAAATAAATCTGCATAATTTTTTTTCCCACATTGGGTCAGATGATACTGTCTTTGAAGTTGTCATCCCAGCTCACATTTCCTACTGTGATATACAGTATTACTCAAAGTTTTTTTTAAATCAGTCTGGTTGTCAATGAAACCAAACTACGTAATGCAGTATGCTACAGTAAAATGCTAGTAGAGTTTCTGTCCACTCACTGGCTGGCCATGTTCACCCAGCCCTGGTGGACCAGGGGGGCCGAGTCTTCCCTGGAATCCCAGATCACCCTAGAAAGAAGACATGGCGAGATGGAACAGGTAACATAAAACAATTAATTAGTTAGACAAAAGCAATAATAGAAAAAAAACGTACCTTTGGTCCAGGAAGTCCAATACCAGTTTCTCCCTGAATTCCGGGTGGCCCAGTTAGACCGCGGTCACCCTATGATAACCAACACGAGAGACACATAAAAGTTAGCAACAAACAAAGTTAGCAGCATAACACAGACCCACTCTAAAGAACAAGGGAGTGGGTTATCGAAGATAACCACGACACCAATAATTGCTTCTAATACTTCTAATGCTTCTAATGTCCTTGAACCGATGATTTGAAAATCGCACACAAAATAAGTTATAAGGATAATTTAGTTGCTAATGCAGTCTGCAGTACCAGGATCGGCCTTCCGATTGAGTTACTCAATTAGAGGGGGCAACACTGAGCTAGCCTGTAAAGTGACTTCCGGGTGTAGCTCAAACTGGCATGTCGCCATGAGACACCATCTTAACCGACTTAATTTGGCTTCAATGCGCTACTTTATCTTCACATAGACATGAATGGTGTCACATGATCGATGGCTTTGATCATTCATTTATACAGTCAATGGTTACAGAAAAAGGGCAGTCCAAAGCTCAAATGCTGTCTACGCAGATCAGACAACCTTTAAACATCCAGTTGTTTTACATTTACATTCAGATGAATGTTAATTGACATCCCACAGAAACATCGCCCTTTGATCTCTCTTACTCAGATACAGTTGAAATCTGAAGTTTACAATTAATTGACATAATTCAAGTCACTTGGAGGTCTACCTGTGGATGTATTTCAAGGCCTACCCTCCAATTGTGGGAAAATCTAAAGAAATCAGCCAAAAATTGTAGACCTCCACAAGTCTGGTTCATCCTTGGGAGCAATTTCCAAACGCCTGAATGTACCACGTTCATCTGTACAAACAATAGTACGCAAGTATAAACACCATGGGACCACGCAGCCGTCATACCGCTCAGGAAGGAGACGTGTTCTGTCTCCTAGAGATGAACGTACTTTGGTGTAAAAAGTCTAAATCAATCCCAGAACAACAGCAAAGGACCTTGTGAAGATGTTGGAGGAATAGGTACAAAACTCTCTATATCCACAGTAAAATTAGTCCAATATCGACATAACCTGAAAGGCTGCTCAGCAAGGAAGAAGCCACTGCTCCAAAACCGCCATAAAAAAGCCAGACTAAGGTTTGCAACTGCACATGGGGACAAAGATCATACTTTTTGGAGAAATGTCCTCTGGTCTGATGAAACAAAAATATAAATGTTTGGCCATAATGACCATCGTAATGTTTGGAGGACAAAGGGGAAGGCTTGCAAGCTGAAGAACACCATCTCAACCGTGAAGCACGGGGGTGGCAGCATCATGTTGTGGGGGTGCTTTGGTGCAGGATGGCCTGGTGCACTTCACAAAATAGATGGCATCATGAGACAGGAAAATGATGTGGATATATTGAAGCAACATCTCAAGACATCAGTCAGGAAGTTAAAGCTTGGTCGCAAATGGGTCTTCCAAATAGACAATGACCCCAAGCATACTTCCAAAGTTGTGGCAAAATGGCTTAAGGACAACAAAGTCAAGGTATTGGAGTGATCATCACAAAGCCCTGACCTCAATCCCATAGAAGATTTGTGGACAGAACTGAAAAAGCGTGTGTGAGCAAGGAGGCCTACAAACCTGACTCAGTTACACCAGCTCTGTCAGGAGGAATGGGTAAAAATTCACCCAACGTATTGTGGGTAGCTTGTGGAAGGCTACCCGAAACGTTTGACCCAAGTTAAACCATTTAAAGGCAATGCTACCAAATACTAATTGAGTGTATGTAAACTTCTGACACACTGGGAATGTGATGAAAGAAATAAAAGCTGAAATAAATAATTATCTCTACTATTATTTTGACATTTCACATTCTTAAAATAAAGTGGTGATCCTAACTGACCTAAGACAGGTAATCTTTAATAGGATTAAATGTCAGGAATTGTGAAAAACTGAGTTTAAAGGTATTTGGCTAAGGTGTATGTAAACCTCCAACTTGAACTGTATATATTGATATAATATCAATTATATTCTTCCTAAATTTGACTTATAAACAAAGCCTAGTATTGCTCAGAAAATACTTGCACATAGACTATTTTTGAAGTTGATGAGAAAATGCTCATAACAGAACTTCTGATCTCAAAGGTAATTACTCAAATGTGTTATAAATCAAGCAGACCCACTGGGTGCACACTGGTTGAATCAACAGTAATTTCATGTAATTTGTCAATGTATTGTGACGTGGAATCAACGTGGAAAAGACAAAAAAGTAAATATACTAGTACTGTTTTCATCTAATTCCAACCAGCTTTGTAAACATTTGTAGGGGCCAAAAAGTTGCCCACCTTTCCATGTACAGTGCAGTTCAGACAATAGCTCATCCACCAGAGTTGTAAACATTGAAATTAAGGTAAAAGTTCAACTTAAATACATTGACTTAACCTGACTAACAGGTTGCTACATCAATCTAATTTCAGCATAATCATCAGAACTATGTATACTTTGAAATTGAGTTGAAAATAAAGAAAACTGGTGGTGGAAATGATGTTGGATTTGATTAGACATATTTTATTTGACCTTGTTCAATGTTGAAAAAGAAGAGGCCCACGTCTGCCACTTTAGAGCCAGGCCCATCCAATCAGATTGAGCAAAAAAATATGAATAAATAAAAATATGAAAGAAATTAAATAAAAATGAATGGTAAGTATTGTAATATTTTTTTATGTTGGAGTCACTTTTATTGTAAATTAGAATATAATATGTTTTTTTAACACTTGTACATTAATGTGGATGCTACCATGATAATGGATAATCCTGAATGTGTGAGAAAGATACAAAGGGTCAAAGATCATACACCCAAGACATGCTACCTGTTATTGGTAATGGTAATGGTAAAAGTTGGAGGTATGATCTTTGACCCTATGTAACTTTCCCACTCATCAATATCCACAATTCATTCACATAATCATGGTAGCATCCACATTAATGCAGAAGTATTTCGAAACATATTATATTCTTATTTACAATAAAAGTGACTCCAAAATGACTATACATTATACACCATTAATTTATAATGGGTACAAACTAATCTGAAACCCAACCAAAACGAACTGCAAATGTATCCAACAAGTGTGTAGAGTTACAAGCTTGATGTAGTCATTGTGGAAAATGGGACCAAATACTAAACTTTTGACTACTTTATTTATAAGAATCTTTAGAGGTGTCAATAATTTTGACCCCTACCTTTGAGGGGGAAAAAAAACTTGTTAAACAAAATCTATTTCTCTGAGTAATTGTATTAGTATAACATATTATAATTTCCCAGTTCTTTGAGCATGCAATATATTGTAGCTCACTATTTGAATTATTTTATACAGTTATAGTTGCTCATCTTTATCAAGGGTGACAATTTCGGACCCCCTATATTGAAATAAAATGTGAAGCTAACCTGAACAACGTTGACTCCTACTGGTATATGAGGCGTAATGCACTTCAGTGAGAACAAGTCTACCATCCATATGTCTACCTCTATTTACCCTGCTTGACTGTGGAAACAAGCTGTGTTCGATTCAGCTGAGCTATAATCTCAACACATTTAGACATTAATCAGTTTCCATACTCGTTTGCGTAGACTACCTAAATAACATTGAATTGTTGAAAGTAACTAACATTTCTTACACATTTATGTGAAAGTAAATTCGAAGTGAGGTTGGGTTTATGTAGGCTACATTGACATCTAATTTTCCCAAAGGATAATTACAACTTGAAGCTAGGTATACTATCATTCGTCCATGGTTAATTGGATCTTTACAAGTAGTTACCATAAGACTACATAAAGACGATTCCAAATTCATGATATTAATAATAAGCTTTTATCTTTGGATATTGTCTTGTATATATATATATATATATATGTTATTCATAATATACAGTATATAGACTATGCAAGCAGAATAATCTCTCCTTCAATTATTGCTATTAGGTTTCAATCAATTAATGATTGAAATGTTGGATTCACGTCTCCATCTCAACCAAAAATCTAAGTTAAAGAATAGCACTAAATCAAATCAAACTTTGAATACACTCCAAATAAAGTTTGATTTGATTTAGTCATATTCTTAAACGTTTGGTTGAGATGAAGACGTGAATCCAACATACTGTATTAATAACTTGTAGATGACATTTTAAATCAACCAACCATCCTGCATATACAGGACAATATCCAAAGGTAAAACTGTACAGTATTATTAATATCATGAATTTAGCATCCTATTTATAGGGTTAACGGTAACTACTTCTAAACTTTCAAAGATCCAATCAACCATGGATGAATGATAGTATATCTAGCTACATGTTGAAATTATGGTGTACTTTGTTTGGCAAATCATTTGGGCAATGTAGCCTACATAAACGCAAACCTCACTCCGAATGACTTTCAACTATTCAATGTTATTTAGGTAGTCTACGCAAATGAGTCTGGAATCAATGTCTAAATGTGTTGAAATGATAGCTCAGAGGAAACGAACACAGCTTGATTGCTAAGCAGGGTACAGAGGTAGGCATCTGGATGGTGGACTTATTATCAATGAAGTGCATTAGCCCTCATATATCAGTAGGAATCACTGCTCAGGCAGAAATTGTTGGACTATGGCTTTATGTTTTATTTCAATATACCTCTTTATTTAGGTTGATAGCATGATGTTGAAACTACGCCACTGATTTAAACATGCCATTTTACTATCAACATTTGAAACGATGTCAAATAAAATATGTCTAATCAAATTTAAAATTGTACAATTTAAAACACTCAATAATTTTCAACATATACATAGTTCTGATGACTGTGTTGAAATTAGATTGATGTAACAACCTGTTAGTTAGGTTAAGTCAATTTATTTAAGTTGAACTTTTACCTTAATTTCAATGTTTACAACTCTGGTGGAAATGTGGTGAAAACAGTACTGGTGGATGAGCTATTGTCTGAACTGAACTGTACATGGAAAAGTGGGCAACTATTTGGCCCCTACAAATTAAAACAAGTCAGGACACATCCTAAGGCCAGGCATTTTCTCAGTTGAGTTTCCGACTCAAAGTAGTCAAAAACACACAGTCTCAAAACAATAAAGAGCTGTTTTACTGGAGGCAATGGTTCACTGCAGAGTTTGGAGTAATTATGAGCTTCACTCATGACTTAGGATATATTTAATCCTAAATGAGAAATAGCAAAGAAGTGGAGCCTGTCAAGAAGAAAGCTGAGATAACCACTTAAAAAGTTTTCCCAAAGCAAGGCAGATATCTCACAATTTTCATTGCATATCTCCATACCAACGGAAAAATCGCATTTGACCTCTTAAAGCAGGTTTACATTTTCCGTCATTAATCTTTCTGGCAGCTCTGCAGAATGATCACTAGCTGGCACAGCACAGCCACAAAGTCATACAATTTCAAACCTAACCCTAACCCCAAACACATTACTAACCTTAATGCCTAACCCTAACCTTAAATGAAGACCAAACAGCACATTTTTGTTTTCATACATTTTTACAAAATAGCCAATTTTGACTTTGCAGCTGGCCCATTTAGTGAAAATCGATCAGTTCTGCCTCCAGGACAAGAATCATGACAATAAACGTCAACCTGCTCTTTTAAATGCTCAACACCTTACATACTTAAAACATATTCCTAATAACAGGGTAGACTTTAAACATTAATACTCCATAATTCATTCACTTTTGAAACATTGTATTTGATGGTGGTGCTGATTCAATTAGTAAGAGATAAGTCACTTCTTGTCAGCAAATGATGTGACCTATCCACTCTGCTGCTAAGATCTCATCTGTCAGAAACCTCAATACATACACTCAACACGTACAGTATAGCCTACTCATATTATGGGAGCAAAACATATATCTTAGACATTCTAAGTGTTTACCCTTTTGTTCATATTATCTCTTTCCAACAGACAGGCATGTTCTCACATGGAGAGAGAACATTTTACTTTTCATAGCTGTTATTAAGTGCCTTGACAATCCCTATAAAGGACTGGTAAGGAAGTTGACAATGCTCTAGGCAGTTCCTAGTGTATATTTAGAAACAGGACCCCTGCCATTAACTAAACCTGTATATGGTTGTGAAAAATAACATTAATCCCCACGCTGCTGAACTAATGAAGGTGAAGGCACAATGGCACTGGGCCAATATCTTCCATAGGTGCCTTTTAGGGTTGACACATGCCCCTCGACTCCCAGGTAGTAGAATGGGTGTCAGGAATCTGTCTTTTAAAGTTCTAGTAAAAGGAAGTGTACAGGTAACAGCAGATGTGTGTGATGAGTTAAGTATGAAGTGTCTTCTTTACTAACCTTCTTTCCTTGAGGGCCCTCAGGTCCCATGTCACCCTGTGGTCCGGGTAAACCCTTGGGAGGAACAAAGAACACTCCTTAACAAGGGTACATGTGCTGCTGCTACTGTGCTGGAGGACACCATTCACATCTAGATATAAAGTGAAGGTTACCCAGATACTGATGCTGGGAAGAGCTAAAGAGTTTACAGCAGCCTGGTCACATAGACTAGACGTAACATAGTAAGGGTAAATCCGGGACACTCAAATTAGTATGATACTGTATGTTATGTTTGGTATGATTACATAAGACAGAAGGTTACTTAAGGCAAAAACAAAAGTAGGGTGGTTGGTCAAGTGGAAGGGTGGACAGGGAGGCGTATAACGTGAACGTCTAGCAACTCAACTTTAGCGTTTTAGCATCTACTTACAATTTTTGTTAGCTACTTTGCAACTACTTAGCATGTTAGCTAACCCTTCCCCCTAACCTGAACCCTTTAAACCTAACCCCTAACCCTTAGCCTAGCTAAAGTTAGCTACCTAGCTAACATTAGCATTAGACACCTAGCCACTTAGCTAACATTAGTGACAACAAATTGGAATTCGTAACATATCCTACATTTTGCAAATGTTCTAATTATTTTCTTAACAAAGCATACGAAATGGACATCCACAAATGAATACATACCATACCATACCAAACATAACATATCATACTATTTGGAGTGTACCGGATTTACATTCACTCTGTTCTGTCTACTCCTGAATCCAATCCTGTTTGATTACAGCCATTATCAACTACATTGTGTGTGTGCGTGGGAGGGGAAGGGAAGGGAGCACGGAGTGAGTATGTATGTGCTTATAAAGGAGTTTCACAAAAGGATAACACTTTGATCTGAATATGTGAATTTTCAAGGTACATGTCGCTGTTGTCTACCCACCTGGAGACCTCTGACACCTCTGGAGCCCATTGGACCCTCAGGACCCTGGGAGTGGACAGTCAATGAAACAGTAAAGAAAGGTACTGTATACATCAGCCTGTAATACGACCAAAATAACAAAAGCATGACACAAGAGAGCAGACAAATTTGATTCTTCATACATACCCTGTCTCCTTTAATTCCTGGAATGCCACACTCGCCCCTGTCACCCTGTGTAATGGAAATCAAAAGCGATACGTCATATGAAATGAATATGTACTGTAGCTTCAGAATAACAGAGATATTAATGGCAACTTGAATGACATACCATCTCTCCTTTGTAACCAGGTTTTCCCTGAAAATAAACACAGTATAATAGGTTAGAACGTGAGCAACAGTCGTACAGACACTGAGTATACCAAAGACTAGGAACACCCTCCTAATATTGAGTTGCACCCCACCGTTTTGCCCTCAGAACAGCTTCAATTTGTCAGGACACGGACTCTACAAGGTGTTGAAAACGTTCCACAGGGATGCTGGCCCATGTTGACTCCAATGCTTCCCATAGTTGTGTGAAGTTGGGTGGATGTCCTTTGGGTTGTGGACCATCCTTGATACACACGGGAAACTGTTAAGCGTGAAAAATCCAGCAGCGTTGCAGTTCTTGACACAAACCCGGTGCGCCTGGCACGTACAACCATACCCCGTTCAAAGGCACTTGAATCTTTTGTCTTGCCCATTCACCCTCTGAATGGCACACATACACAATCCATGTCTCAATTGTCTCAAGGCTTAAAAATCCTTCTTTAACCTGTCTCCTCCCCTTCATTTACACTGATTGAAATGGATTTAACAAGTGACATCAATAAGGGTTCATAGCTTTCACCTGGATTCACCTGGTCAGTCGATGTCGCGGAAAGAGCAGTAGTTCTTAATGTTTTGTATACTGTTTGTACATTGATAAATGCTTAGTCAACATACAGCTAGCTATATTATGTTAATTTGAGCTAGGTTGCCGCAGCAACAGGAAATGTGAATTATTATTCTGATTATAATTTTTTGACATTTTTGTAGCGGTTGATACATTTTTCGTAAGGGAATATTACAAACTTCAGAAACCTTTTTAAACCTCATATACACTACACATTTTAAATTTGATGCATTGCAGGACATTTCTCCTCAAACAGGGTGATCAAATTAAAATCCTACATTTGTATCTATAGATGTCTGGATATCTGCAAATGTAAATGAAAATGTCATTAAAAAAAAACCTTGTGTTTAAGTGTATCACTCACCTCTCCGCCGTCCCGACCTGGAAGTCCACTTAGTCCTCCCTCTCCCTAAAAGGAAAGGAGAACAGGGCATCTGTATTATTTACACAGTACACACAGTAGCTATTTGATTTAGATTTCTCATATTAGGAATATATGTCTATACAAGCAAGGTAAGTGGAAATGTGCTGTATATTGCATCTTAGGGAGACATCAGGAACACAACAGGTATGTTCATCAACGAAATAATTCAACAGAATCATAACAAATCAAAGACCTTCAATCCTTTAAGACCAGGGGCTCCATCATCTCCTGGGCGACCCTTCTTCCCCTGTGGAATGAAGGAACAACATGAGGTTCATTTAACTCACTTTAAAACAAAACATGTTTGACGGAAGGCCACTCCATTGCAAATGATCTGCAGCGAGTCAGTTAAGTGATGATGCCCAAGAAGATGGTGTTTGGAGGATATATTGGCACGGTGTCACTTTAATACAACGGGTTACCAACATATTTACATTTGAATTAAAAATGTTATTTTGATGAATTTCTTCATACTATTTCATTCTTCCACAAGATGTAGTCCTGACACAAATCTAGGGTTGCTAGAGATGCAACCTAGTCGTTCAGTCTTTTTGTTCTGTATCTATGGACGCGACCCAGTCGATCAGTCTTTTTGTTCTGTATCTAGAGACGCGACCCAGTTGTTCAGTCGTTCATTCTAAATGTTCCATTGCCATACTGGCTGGCAATGTTCTTATCCCTAGCTTGCTAGCTAGCCAACTACGGGTAACTTAAAGTCATGGCAAACAGTGCAGCCAGAATAACAGCAAAGTAGCAGCATTTGCTTAAGCTGTTTTCTAGTGACATTTATTTGGATACATCCATAACAATAAGCTGATGAGATGCGATTTCGCCTGGCATAGAAAATATATCTATAAAAATTATTCTAGCTGAATAGTGATTTTGACTGGCTGAGAAACGCTGTCTGCCTTTCTGTCTTGTCCCGACACGTTCATTACTATGGGACAGCAGGAGATTTGAATATTGAAACAATGCTACAAATGTTGGAGAGACAGACAGCAAGGTTTATACAAATCTCCAATGTTGAAAACTAAATGTTCGTCTAAAAGAAATGTGAGATAATGTCTGGATGCTTTTTATAGTGGAGATCGAGATTTTAACCAATCAGCATTCAGGATTAGACCCACCCGTTGTATAATGAAAGATTAATCATATCTGGCTACAGAAGTAGAGAAAAGTGAAAGTGAAGCATAGTTTCCCTGAGGGCGTCAGCGTTGTTGCAGGTGGTAAAAGGACCTGAGGTCACAAGGGAGGTGGGTTTGTGTTTGTGTGTGTATGTCAAGGATGGACATGTTGCTGCTTGACCAAAAGGTGAGAGGTCAGGCACCTGGACAGCGTGTGGTGGTTGCCATTCGCAGCTTATCGTCGGTTTGTGGCCGTTAAACTGAAGAGAGTAATTATGAGAGCCTTTAAGTCTCAGTGTAAAAATGTAAGGAATCTCTCTGTAGAGAAAGCCCCTGGTTAATGACCATGCAACTGTCTGTCAGCACAAGACTGTCAGACTCTGAGGATCCTGACATTAACATGGCTGTCATCCATCCAGAGAGGGGCCTCTAGTCTGGTCCGATGATGTGGAAGATCACGCACCTAGTGTCACAGTTTAAGCCCTCTCCAACATTCTCCATCTCTGACTAGCTGACAATGGAACTAGTAAGTGTTATTTACGATGGCAAAGGTCCTGTTTTTATGGGAGTAAAGGCCTTCATAGGCTGCCCCTGGTTTCCATGGGGGACATCTTATGTGGGAAGGGAAACGTCCAATAACTTGCCGGGACCGGCAACGCAAATTAGCAACTGAGGTTTATTGGAAGTATTCATTGTTTTTCTCAATCTATTTTGTCCTGCAGCATTTGGAGTATTTTCAGAAGTAAGAAAGACAGCTTGCTCTGTGCACAGGGGGTACCTCGACTAAACCAACCAATTACCTCTGATATCAGAACTATGTTAGCTTCCTCTTTACAACATTCAGCACTTCAGGAACAAACAACTTTATTTTATTTTAAAGGAGAAGTGAAGAAGTTTTGTGATTGGGGAGTGTTTGGAAAGGACAGTGAAAGTACTTACAGTTGGACCACTGAGCCCTCTCTCGCCCTTCTCACAGGCACATCGTTGGGCCAGGGGACACTTCAAAAAGGCAGGATAAGGTTTCAGAATCAACATGTAACTGTACAGTATATGACAATGCAGTGTCCCTGAACTTAATTATGTATTGGTTGAATGAGGATAGCATTTCAATTGCATCAAAATGTAATATTACCTACCCCCTTGTCAGCCAGGTCAGTCTGGATAGAGAGAAATAAAACAGTGACAACCATTAGAGACAATCATACACCATCCGAAACATACATACAGAAATCATGTACATTTCCAACTATACTGAACAAAAATATAAACACAACATGCAATCATTTCAACGATTTTACTGAGTTACAGTTCATATAAGGAAATCAGACAATTGAAATAAATTCATTAGGCCCTAATTTATGGATTTCATATGACTGGGCAGGGGCACAGCCAATCAGAATGAGTTTTTCCCCACAAAGGGGCTTTATTACAGACAGAAATACTCCTCAGTTTCATCAGCTGTCCTGGTGGCTGGTTTCAGATGATCCCGCAGGTGAAGAAGCTGGATGTGGAGGTCCTGGGTTGGCGTGATTACACGTGGTCTGCGATTGTGAGGCCGGTTAGACATACTGCCAAATTTTCTAAAACGACGTTGTAGGCGGCTTATGGTAGAGAAATAAACAATAAATTATCTGGCAACAGCTCTGGTCAACATTCCTGAAGTCAGCATGCCAATTGCACGCTCCCTCAAAACTTGAGACATCTGTGGCATTGAGTTGTGTGAAAAAGATGCACATTTGAGTGGCCTTCTATTGTCTCCAGCACAAGGTGCACCTGTGTAATGATGATGCTCTTTAATCAGCTTCTTGATATGCAAACCTGTCTGGTGGATGGATTATCTTGGCAATGGAGAAATGCTCACTAACAGGGATGTAAACAAAATTTAAGAGAAGCTTATAGTGCATATGGAATATTTCTGGGATCTTTTATTTCAGCTCAGGACCAACAATTTACATGTTGCATTTAAATATTTTTGTTCAATATAGATTAAAAAGACAGGACTTGTAAACTCTAGCATATTGTATCATATTTCTGACTCCCCTTGTCACACACCATTTAAACCTCTAATCTTCTCATCTAGACTCTGAAAAGCCTGCTGTGTGAGTACAAGTGACTGTGGGGAGTTATCTGAATGATGGTTTCGTGCCAAGCTCTGTTTTGCTATGTTGCCACTTGAAAGAAATCAGTGAGTAGACATTCCATTGTAATACCCACGAGCCAAACGTAAACCACGTTCTGATAAAAAAGAAGGCTAAGAATATCACTGAAAGTATCACTGAAAGAACCTGTCTGCTTCCACTCACATCCATCCACAAGAAACCTGTGGCATAGCAGATTCAAAGTAAAGCCCATGGGATATGCACTCATAACATGCAGATGGTAAGGAGCCAAGACTATTGAAAAAATGTAAGACAGCTGAACAAAAAATACAAAATCCATGGCTGTCATCGATAGCCATTTATTATTTTGCATTTGTATAGCTACAAATTGTGGAATGTCAGTCATTCAGGCTCCATCCAGCCTGTATCCTTCTTTAAAAAACCTTCCTGAGAGGATTTTGGTTACAATATCCAAGATATCCCTAATTCAACTTTGATTACATCTAAATCACAACTGTATCATTGCATCATTATTACACCCTATATTGTGTTTCTGAGCCCTCCCTCCCCTTCATCCCTCCTCTCCTCCTTCCCATTTTCCACCTCTTCAGTCTAATTAACATGCTGCTCTGCCAGAGGCTGTCCCCCAAATGGCACCCTACTCCCTTTATCGTTGACTCCTTGTGATCAGGGCCCATGGGGCTCTAGTCAAAGGTAGCACACTATGTGGCTAATAGGGTGCCATTTGGGACGCACACAGAGAGAAGCACTGACCTCAACTTAAGCAGTGACTCAAAATAGAATCCAAGTAGTGCCTTTGCTGCTGTTCGATGGCCACCCCGAGCAGGCGCTGCATCCCACATTCTCTCTTTCTCTCCCTATATTGCTTTCTCTTGTCATCTCCACTTCCTCCCTCTCCCTCTATTGCTCATGATCTCTCTCTGTCTCTCTCGGGAGTTGTTGGTGTGCGGGTTGTGAGAGGGTTTGCTGTCCTTTTTGTGTGTGCTTATTTCTATATATGCAAGGCAGATCATACTCACAATTTCCGTGAGGACTTTCTCCACAATATCAGTATCCTGTAGATTGTGGAGGTATCGGGAAGCAGGAGAGCTGGCCAGCAAACGGAGCTGGGCCACATTGGCTGGCTCATTGGCTGCACGGGTGATGCCCACCGTGAAGAACTTCACCCCCTGGTTCTTGGCGTCGGCGGCAGCTGAGAAGATGTCTGGGTTCCTGGGGTGGGAGATGCCGTCACTGAGTAGGACGGCCACCTTGATGCTGCCTGGGCTGGACTCCTCCAGGTACATCTTAGTCATGTTGGTGATCGCGTAGGTGGTGTAGGTGCCGTGACCGATGTATAAAATGGGGGTGATGTGGGACTTGAAGTTGTCAGTGCCTCTCCACTGCTTAAAGGTCTGCTCGATGATGACGTGACTGCTGTACTGCAGCAGGGCCACCTTCCAGCTCAGACTGCGCCCGGTCTGCAGACGGACAGCCTGGAGCTTGTCCACCACATCCATGGCAAAGTGCTTCTCCTGCTCATGGTTCTCCTTGGCACTCTCAGAGCTGTCAAGCAGAAAGGAAAGCTCCAGACCGCAGTCCTCATCTAAAATGGCTGTGTTCATGTGCAGAGCTGTCAGACACACAATTGCGAGTAAGCAATTAACATCCCATCATGCTTAGGGTCATGTATAAAAATTCCCAGTTTCCCATTATTTTGACTACCATGACTAGAGGAAGACTTTCAGTGACTTTGAAAGAGTCTCAAAGGAGCATAGGGGGTTTAAAGCGTGTGTGTGTGTGTGTGTGTATATATATAAATAAATGTTAAAAAAATATATAATAAATAAATAAATAGGTCACCAGATCTCAACCCAATTGAACAGTTTTGGGAGATTCTGGAGTGTCGTCTGAGACAGCTCTTCCACCACCATCAACAAAACATCATATTATGGAATTTATCATGGACAAATACTGACGCACCGTTCCAATAGAGTTCCAGACACTTATAGAATTTATGTGAAGGCGCATTGAAGCTGTACTGGCGGCTTGTGGTGGCCCAAAGCCCTACTAAGACACGTTATGTTGGTGTTTCCTTTATTTTTGCAGTTACCTGTAGGTGCACTTCAACTAAAGACTGTTCTCTATCTTGCCTCATTTTTAAATGACTTGGAAATGCAATCATTCAAAGTTATGACAGTCAAGTGAAAATGTCTATGAAGCCAAAAACCCTATCTGAAATAAACCCTTTATCTTTATATTACATCTCTCACAAGGGCAGAAACACCAAGCTAAATCATGTTCATATGTTCTAAAAAATGCCGTAGGATATCAACACCTTGGGAATATAGCAGGTACAGTATACCACAGGACATCCACTGATAAGATAGATATCTATCTACTGTCTGTACCTGTGTTAACCAAATGTAAAAACTTTAGCATTTGATTTTATGATGTACGCTCAACCTCTTGTTTAGCTGGAATCTGATTTCTATTGGATTAAAGAATTATGGTCACAGAAATGTGACATTATAAGACATCTGTGATCTCACTGTTTAAGCACCGTCTAAAATGAGCAACTTTTGCAATGAGCAACTGTACTATTAAAAAGAGGATGTCTTTTCTCATACCTTGTCTGTTATGTTTTTGCCCATCAGGTGCAGTGGCTGCGGCTGCAGCTCGCAGCTGGGCCCCCCTGCCTCTGGGTCTCTTGTTCATTGTTCTCTCCTCATAGTAGTCCTGAGACCAGACACCCAACAGGCCTGCTACAAACAGGAGCCATGTCACTGTAGGGAACATCATTGTCCCTCCTGCAATAATAATGTTTGGAATTTTTATTTATTTAAAGAACCTTCTACATGATGACTTCATGTTCGATGACGACGTCATGATTGGCAAACAATGTAGAGTATTTGAAAATTGATATTTGTGCACAAGATTAGCGCACAACAAGTCCTCAGATTAATCTACTGCACTAGTTTTTCATCTGAAACCATAAGATTTGTTAATTTCCCCCTCCCCCATTTTTATCATTTTTGAAATCACACACCCTCCCTCTATTATATATTTTTAACATGCATATAGGCAGATTGTCCTTTTACTGAGCAAAACTTGTAGACTCACAATCCAAAACCCTTTTTTTGCGTGCTGCAGATCCAGGTATCCTTGCGCCCCACTAAGTGCAATGTTCCAAAATGCTGGGGTTGTGCCTTTTAGCGAGAGAAGAACAGCAGTGATGGAAGATTCTAGTTAGTTCCCAGAGTGTGTAGCAGCAATAGCAACAATGATAGCCATCCTGAGGCACAGTGTGTCTGTGAGCCTCTGAGCCTCTCCCTACTCCTTCATAAAAGAGGAGGGAACACCAGATCCCGCAAGACCCCGCCAAGGCTCTGGTTCCTGCTCGGCCCTCAGGGCAAGGGCAGACTGGGGTTGGGTTTCAGCACTTAAAAGGTTGTGTAGAGATGATAAAGATGCCTCCAAGCATCTTATATATGGTTGATATGGTTGTGTAAAGTCATCATTTTTATGAGTGGTGTATATGGGTCACTAACCTGAGTAAATCTATTATTTTCATCCCTGAAATTTAACTCCATCCCTCCCATCTGTATTTGACTAAATAAGAGGAAAATGGATAAGGGAGGAAGTGTTGTTGTCTTAAAGACCAATAACTTTCCCTCTTACATACCACAGGATCCTACCGTGGTTGTCATGTGATCAGAGTTTAGTGCATTGGGCTCATCTGGTGTTCCTCATTGTGTGTGGGGAATGCTTTGTCCTGTGGTAATTGATGAGTTAATGACTCTGCCTCAATCAGTCTTACATTTGTTCGCAAGAGGTTTGCAAGTAGTTTCCATACATGGAACAGCTATTCATAGTTACTTCAAATCAAATCCAATTGTATTTGTCACACACACACACACACTTATTTTCCACCATCATTTGCAAATAAATTAATTAAAAATCCTACAATGGGATTTTCTGGATTTTTTTTTATCTCATTTTGTCTGTCATAGTTGAAGTGTACCTATGATGAAAATTACAGGCCTCTCTCATCTTTTTAAGTGGGAGAACTTGCACAATTGGTGGCTGACTAAATACTTTTTTGCCCCACTGTACATATGAGTAATGCAAAATATGTAAACATGAGGAGTGCCAGACATACATACCTGTGTATTTAAAAAAAAAAAAAAAAAAAACTTTGGGGTTGTATCTGTTCTTGCTGATTTTGCTGTTGGTCAGAATACTCAAGCTTCCACACTCAGATGACTTCTTCAGTTCAGTGCAGCTAAGCTTTGTGTAATGAGCCGTAGGGAACTAGGGATATGTGAACAATAGTTAATAGCAGGCAGGCTGAAGTGAACATATTGCATATATTGAGGTTGGGAGGCATGGATATACACTGAGTATTCCAAAGATTAGGAACACCCTACTAATATTGAGTTGAAGCCCATGTAGACTCCTACGCTTTCCACAGTTGTCTCAAGTTGGCTGGATGTCATTTGGGTGGTGGACCATTCTTTCAAAAATCCTTCTTTAACCTGTCCCCTCCCCTTCGTCTACACTGATTGAAGTGAATTAAACAAGTGACATCAATAAGGGCTCATAACTTTCACCTGGATTCACCTGGTCAGTCTATGTCATGGAAAGAGCAGGTGTCCTTAATGTTTTGTACAGTCAAAACAAGGTTCCTATTCTGCTGTAAAAGTGTATACCTTGGAGCAAATATATCCCTCAATGACAGACACACAATACATTTATATCTGATGCATCTGACATGAATTGAACTATTTATAGTGTCTCTGTGTGTGCTTAAAGTTCTGTGTGACAATGTGAGCAAGAGTGGTAGTAACACGAAGGGCCAAACAGATCCATTTCGATCACAATTCGTTTTAACTCAGGTATCATCACGGTAGAAAAGCAGTTGTTAACCTGATGAAGTGCTGCTTGATCTTCCGGAATCCTTTAAAGAGATTACTATCTGACTGCACTCTGCTGCTGGCTGGCCCCTGACCTTTGTACCGGTATGGTGCGAGTGGTGGCTGGTCCTGTGCAGACTGGTTGGGAATAATACAACTCTACGCCAGCTGTGCTCTGGGTGACGAGACGTTTTATTCCGGACCTGCAGGCGGCAAGTAATCAGAGGAGAACTGACACTCAAGAATGTTGCGCTGAATAATGGCTTGGTTAACTCTACTCCCAAACCTTCTTTGCACTGACAAGAGAGAAAGATTGAGATGACAACCCTTTCAATGTATCTTACCGGTATATAATGTTAAAAAAAAACGCGCGCCTGTGAAACCTTGTTGATTCTATCCGATGCATTGTTTATCTTGAACCTTTGGCTCCCTTAGTTCAAATGCCTAAGGAACAAACCTGTGCCAACTCTGGCAAGATGTTAAAGCAGCTGACTGAGCAGTGAGTCACTTCTCTTGTTAGTAAGCATATATGAATTTGAGAGCAGGGTAATAACATAATTATGAAGGGACCAATCAGTGAGCACGGTTATGATGATGTCATTATGAAGGGACCAATCAGAGAGCAGGGTTATGACGATATTAGGAAGGGACCAATTAGAGAGCAGGGTTTGGTTATGACCATGTCATTTTGAAGGGAACAATCAGAGGTCATTATGTTGATGTCGTTATCGATCAGTCACACATTTTGGTGGGGATGTTGCCATACCAAAAGGTTCCATGCATAAGTGATATTACTTGAGTAGCTGATGTCAGGAGAGCCTGGGTTACACATTCCCATTGTTGTCCAATAATGGCAGAAGTTTGGTAGCCTATACTCACTCATTTTGGGGTAGTTTGGTTGCCTATATTTACCCACTATTCCAGACCAGAGGTAGCCTGTTCTCTCTACTCTGAACTAATATTACGAGAGCATACAGTTGGGCAACACATTGCCATTGTCCAATAATGGCAGGCGTTTGGTTGTCTCAGCCTGCCTATAGCATGTGGTGCCCAGGCCTGCTGCAATATTTACCTGGATGATGACGCCTGCAGTTTGTAGTTGACCTTCAAAACCAATCAGTCCTAATTACCTACAGGTGTGAATGAGTGACTGAATGGGCAGTGTGGAGTTAAGTCATTTGTTTTGGGCTAGATAGAAATAATATGCTGCAGTTCAAGGGCATGCCAGAGAAATGTCTGACAATGCCGGACTCAGCTGGGCCTTAACCCTGCTTACTGTATAACTGAATTCAATAGGAGAAAAACCGTGAATAGCGAGCCAGTCCAGGCTTACATCATATTTGGGGGGATTTTGTGCACTCATATTGCTCGCTTGTAGTGGTTAGTTTGAGAATTTGCATGCTTCTTCCTTTTTTGGTAATCTGCACTTTTCCCATCTCCCCAGCAGGTGCCCGTGGTGGGGGCAGGGATGGCGTGTTGGGGCCTGGCTCCAACTCTCTGGGGACGCAGGGCGGATACCGTGTCTGGTGGTCGGCTAGACAGCAGCATTTTAAATATCTGAAACAATATTACAACTTGTGAAAAGTTTAAAGCTGTAATAAAATTGACTTTGCATATTTTTCTAAAACTGCCTCATTTGGTGATTTGTACAAGGGAAACTAATAGGCCATTCTAAGGTTGAGGTCCTTCTCATTAAACAAAAAGGTGGTGTAGTCTACTTAGTGGCCCTATAAAGTTAGGTGACCGGCATTAAACTCATGCCCAAAAGCCAGTTTTGGGCAGCGCCATTGAAGACTTTCACCATTTCAAAGTAGTTAACTGGGTGGGACTTCCTATGGCAGTGTTTCCTACCTATTTTCTGTCATCTGGTGCGAACTGAAACATAACAGTATGCCAGTGGAAGGCAGAACAGTAGTGGATGGCCAAACTGGTTTGACTACTATAATGTAGGCCTACCTTGATGTGACTTCTGTTAACTTACATCATGAAGGATTAGAAAATATCCCAAATGTGGGATTTTGGTAATAGAATGACAAGGCACTAGGCCAGGGTTTCCCTAACTCAGTCCTCTGGACCCCAAGGTGTGTACATATTGTTTTTTGTCCTAGCACTACACAGATTATTCAAATAATCAACTAATCATCAAGCTTTGATAATTTGAATCAGCTGTGTAGTCAAGGCAAAAACCAAAACATGCACCCCTTGAGGTCCAGAGGACTGAGTTAATGTCACCAAGATAAAGTTCTGGTAGCTTTGAAATTGGCCACTAGTAGGAGCTTGCACATATTGTCTCATAACCAGATGACTTGATTGAACAGTAAACAGAACATTTATTTGAAAAAAGGTTATAGGGGGCACACAGAGGGAAAGAAATTGTCTCTACCAGCTGACTCATTCCAGCCTCTCATCTGAAGAGGAAACAGAACATAAATTAATTCAAATCAACACAATGCATACAAAACAGAATAGTGTACGTTTGGCTGTGTCAAATTTGTCAAATGTACTATGACAACGTTAATTTGATGAATAGATCAGTGAAATGACAGTGGGCTTACAGTACCTGCCCAGTTCATCAAAATGCATGAATCAATGGCACCTTGATAGTTATTGGGCTCTTCTTTATTCCACTTGTGGTAATCAAATTTGGAGCCATCCGTCCAGAACCATTGCCTGTCCTGTGGGGGAGAATTGTAGTCTCAGCAGCAAAGAAATCCCACATTCACATTGTTATTTGGTATGCTTGCAGGAAGCAAGAACTTCTAAAATCCAATAGGCATTTTCTTTCTTCCACCACACATTGTAAACCATAAAAGCTACCCACAACTTAAATGTGCAGACTGGCACTGTTGCGTGAAAAAAACATTGATACTACCTATACTTTTCACATTACAACCATCTGTATAAATCCCAAAGCATTTCAATGGGTGTAGTCTTGAATGTTAAGTTTTACACCACTTGACCAAGAAAAACCATTCAAACTTTAGAAACTTGCAGACTGGTCTGGAATGAATTTCACTTAATGCTAACATGCTGGTGCAGCAGGTAGCCTAGTGGTTAGAGCGTTGGGCCAGTAACCGAGAGGTTGCTGGATCAGTTAACCCACTGTTCACCGGTAGTCATTGTAAATAAAGAATAGCTTCTTAACCGACTTGCCTAGTTAAATTGGTTGCTTGTATACAGCTTTGATACCATTTAAACTGTAACCATTTGAAAAGCTTGAGGCACATTTGGATTCACCACTGCTCTTTATCTGTTGAAAGGGATAATGTTTGATTTAGGAAATTAAGTCTTACTAAGAGTCAGATGAACGCATAGATACCATTTAGGTCTTTAGCATGCTAGCTGTTCCTGTAGACTTCGTCATTGAGCAAATGCTAGGTAGCAATGGCTCCAGAAACGACCTTATTTCAAACCGTACGCAGAGAGAAGTGGTATACGAGTTCATAAAAACTAAAAAAATAAAGTTACCTAGACCCCAGCCTCTGGAATAGCCTGCCAGAACCTGAATTTGACACCTTTTCAGCCTCAGTTTGTTACTTTGTTTATCCTGTGTTGTGTAGTAAATATTTGTTTTTAATTTCATCGTAAAAAAATAAAGTGAAGCACATCTTATTCATGTCTGAAATATAAAAGCTTGATTTGATTTATTCAAATATGACATTTGGTACCTTTGTACCATCTAGAGGAACAGCTTCATATCCTCAATCCAGGCAGCAGGTAAATCCCTATCCGTGTTCACCACCACAGCCTGCAGATGTTGGTAATCTGCATAGCTGTGCACAGATGCCAGGTTTGCTCCTAGGGACACACAATGTAGCTAGAGAAAGAGGTAAACAGGGACAAAGTAGAGTCATAATGGAAGTATTAGTCAGCGGTCTGAGAATGTCTTCTGGTCTCAATCAAATATTAGTCATCGTAACTAAGGCTCTTTTAATCATGCTCCTACAGATATTGCGTCTGTCTTAACCCATGGCCTGTGGGTTCCAATATACAAGAGGTCTGATTGCACACAAAAGTATTCCAAGCTTATAGAAATGTCAATTTCAGTGTTTTACATGAAGCACCGGTTAAATAAAAGCAAAAAGCACCTTTAAGGTAAAGTCAAACTAAATAAGCGAGTGGATTTCAATTGAACTTTCCCTTTAGTTTAAGTCACAGTAGATGGTAAGCAGGATACCTCTGCATCAGGCCAGTTCCTTTCAGTCTCGACAAACAGGAAGCAGTGTGATCCAAATCGTAACCAGTCTTTTGGGCATGGTCTCCTTGCTGCCCTTCTCACCATGATCTTTTCCTCTGCCCCTGGAAGAACAGACAGGAATTCAAATGGACGAGTCAGAAATGTTCACAAACTGCCTCCGCATACTTATCTCAATAAGTAGAAGCATCTACATAGTAATAGTGCAGATTAATCTGACATGTTTCATCATTTTACACAGCTCTGGATTCTCACATGGCCTTTTCCAGCAACTATAGTGGAATTGTAACCAGGCCAAATTCAAAACCAAGAGGAGTTTGTTCAGTGTTTTCTTCCAGCAAATTCACTGAAACAAGAACTAGCAGAAATAAAGTTTAGGGTAGGCCTCATCACCGGAATTACAAAAAATATTTTATATACTGCTGCACCACTCAGAGCAAAGGCAGCACAGCGCAGCAGAGAAATGGTTGACGTCACCAGCAAAGTCAATAGTGAGCGTACGGATTGTGGGAGAGGGAATTAATAGTAAGTTCTGAAGAGCCTGTTTAGCTCGAGCATGAGAAGTTTTATACTTTTCCCCCCCAGATTTTCCTTGCAATATCTGCAGACAACAGTAGCTTTAAGGACTAGTTACAACCGCACTATTGTCTTCACACAAAAATCCAGTACACGACACACCCCTAGTGCGCAGTTCACAAATAAACCCTTCTCCATGTGTCACAGGCTTGCAGTAATGACGTGCAAAAAAATGCAATTGGCACCCTAGTCATGAAATATTAGTTTAATATTAACAATAATTATATTAATTTAGACAAAAATCATGAATAATGAAGTTGTCTTACAAGTGTATATGGTTAAGCATAATTTTATGTACTTTCATGTACTTTACCTTTTCAAATAAAGGTGCAGTTCAGATATGAATGTCTGTGAGATTCTTTTTCAGTCATATTCAAAACCAGGAGTATCAAATTCAACCGTGTTTACCAATCCTGGTCTTGGGACATCAATGGTTACACATTGTAACTATGCAATAGACTAGAAACATGAATAACTAGTTAAAGGCCGATTTGTAATTCATATATACTTAAATATAATTTTTAAAAACAGTACACTACACTTCCTATGCATCATGTAAATACTAAAACCGGTTCATCTCAATATCTTATTTCCTTCATCTACATTGATCTGATAAACACAGGATAGGTGTAGTATTTCATCACGAGAGGCTTCATTTCAACCAGTAGAGAATGTGAAACTCTTTATTGAAAGAAGTTAATTAACCAAGGGTTATAAATACATAATAAATGCATTGTAAATATTATAATTGTAATATATTATAAATACAAATTCAATCTGTACTTCAATGCACATTTGGTGTGCATTATAAAAACAGAGGAAGAAAGAGGAGGTGGTGAGAGAGGTGTAAAAGACAGAAAGGGAAAGAGGTAAGAACAGAGGAGCAGGGAAGACAGCATATGATTAATGAATCACAGTGCTACCCTAATATTCTCTCAGTTCATCACAATTACATAATAGCACCTCTAGTGGTGTCTCCTAACCAACCTTGGGCTCCAGTCAGCCCGAAGGTTATCTTAAGAGTGAGTGAGGTGGCGATGATGGGACTGGAGGTTGGCATCCTCTCTCACATCAAAACATACCTGCAGACGAGAGACAGATGGCGAGAGAGAGATAGCAGGTTTAAGCCTTGTGTTTTTGTTTTTATTCCAACACTGTCAGTCATCATAATCATCAGGAGGTGAAATGCAAAACTGACCTTGGATCACTAACTCTGGGACAACTACATCTCTGTCTGTATTTCAATGGAAAGCATCTCTTTAATAATACTTCCTGTTGAGCCGACCAAGTGACCTCTCACGTCTGATCATGCTGTGCCCTCTATGTAGCCAGTTCAGATGCGGGAGGGGTTCACCGACACAGCTGACATAACATAGAGGATTTAGGGAGAAGGGGTGGAGAGGGATGACGTGAAGGAGAGAGACTGTTATTGAAAAAATAAGGTACTTAAAGAGACAGTGTTCAAAATGAATTTGTGTGTGTGGCCTCACCTGGTGTCCACACCAAGTGGCTGCAGAGTACTTTGTTCTGAAGAACATGCACAGACACACAAGGACAAACAATAATAATGTAGTTATAGAGATACTGAAGTGTCTTACTATTCTCCATGGTTGGCCCTCTTGCCACTTCTTTGAAGGTGGAAGGAGCCACAGTTATACACCTGAGCCTGCTTACTGCACAACACAATCAATCAGATTGGTACATGAGTGTGTAGGTGTGGGTTATAGGGTGACTAATTGTTCACTTTTTTTCCAATATAGGTGACTTAAAATAGCCTGTTTTGTTTTGGTACAAACATCACACCCTTACCTAAACAGCACCCTCACCTGAGAAGTAGAAATCAATGGGAGAGAAACTGGTAATTGAATAACTGCAGTTGACATAGCTAAGTAAATGGAAGAATACTCTCATTGCAATGTGGATGGCTTATAAAGAGCCGTTGGTTGTGCATAGTATAGTCTATGGTGTTGCCAGGGAACTGCACACGGAATGGCTCTCTTTCTGCGTTGTTGGACCTCATCCTTGAAACATCCTTCAGAGCAGCAGACTTCTCATCTGGCACATGGCGGCGAACTGCAGAACCCCTCCTGGTCCTCGTGTCCATCCTAATGAAGTTATGCAGGACACAGAGGTAGCCTTCCCTCAGGAGGAATTCCCAGATGGCCCTGGTCACCCAACCTTGTAGTGACCTACACGGTAACTGTATTCAAACGTTTTGCAATCTCCAGTTACAAGGTATCTGTAGGAATGTAGAAGATAATGTCATTATTAGACTTTTACATCACCAGGTCATTGTGGATTACTAAAGTATAATATTCCTTATAACAAATCATGATAACATTAAGCATGTAAAAAATGAAATAAAAGTAACAAATAATTAAAGAGCAGCAGTAAAATAACAGTAGCGAGGCTATATACAGGGGGTACCAGTGCACAGTCAATGTGCGGGGGTACAGGTTAGTCGAGGTAATTGAGGTAATATGTACATGTAGGTAGAATAGACAATAAACAGAGTAGCAGCAGAGTAAAAAAGGGGGGGCAATGATACATAGTATGGGTAGCCATTTAATAAGTTGTTCAGGAGTCTTATGACTTGGGGGTAGAAGCTGTTAAGAAGCCTTTTGGACCTAGACTTGGCGCTCTGGTACCGCTTGCCGTGCGGTAGCAGAGAGCAGTCTATGACTAGGGTGGCTGGAGTCTTTGACAATTTTTAAGGCCTTCCTCATACACCGCCTGGTATAGAGGTCCTGGATGGCAGGAAGCTTGGCCCCAGTGATGTACTGAGCCGTACGCACTACCCTCTGTAGTGCCTTGCGGTCGGAGGCCGAGCAGTTGCCATACCAGGCAGTGATGCAACCAGTCAGGATGCTCTCGATGGTGCAGTTGTAGACATTTTTTAGGATCTGAGGACCCATGTCAAATCTTTTCAGTCTCCTGAGGGGGAATAGGCTTTGTCGTGCCCTCTTCACGACTGTCTTGGTGTGTTTGGACCATGATAATTTGTTGGTGATATGGACACCAAGGAACTTGAAGCATATAACCTGCTCCACTACAGCCCCGTCAATGAGAATGGGGGTGTGCTCGGTCCTCCTTTTCCTGTAGACCACAATCATCTCCTTTGTCTTGATCACATTGAGGGAGAGGTTGTTATCTTGGCACCACACGGCCAGGTCTCTGACCTCCTACCTGTAGGCTTCATCGTTGTCAGTGATCAGGCCTACCACTGTCGTGTCGTCGGCAAACTTGATGGTGTTGGAGTCGTGCCTGGCCATGCAGTCATGGGTGAACAGGGAGTACAGAAGGGGGACTGAGCATGCACCCCTGAGGGCCCCCCGTGTTGAGGATGAGGGTGTCAGATGTGTTGTTATCTACCCTTACCACCTGGGGCCGACCTGTCGGGAAGTCTATGAACCAGTTGCAGAGGGAGTTGTTTAGTCCCAGGGTCCTTAACTTAGTGATGAACTTTAAGGGCAATATGGTGTTGAACGCTGAGCTCTAGTCAATGAATATCATTCTCACATAGGTGTTCCTTTTGTCCAGGTGGGAAAGGGCAGTGTTTAGTGCAATAGAGATGGTATCATCTGTGGATATGTTGGGGCGGTATGCAAATTACATGGGTCTAAGGTTTCTGGGACAATGGTGTTGATGTGAGCCCAGACCAGCCTTTCAAAGCACTTCATGGCTACAGACGTGAGTGCTAAGGGTCGGTAGTCATTTAGGCAGGTTACCATCGTGTTCTTGGGCACAGGGACTATGGTGGTCTGCTTGAAACATGTTGATATTGCAGACTCTGTCAGGGACAGGTTGAAAATGTCAGTGAAGACACTTGCCAGTTGGTCAGCGCATGCTTTGAGTACACGTCCTGGTAATCCATCTGGCCCCGTGGCCTTGTGAATGTTGACCTGTTTAAAGGTCTTACTCACATCGGCTACGGAGAACGTGATCACACAGTCGTCCGGAACAGCTGATGCTCTCATGCATGCTTCCGTGTTGCTTGCCTTTAAGCGAGCATGGAAGTGATTTAGCTCATCTGGTAGGCTTGTGCCACTGAGCAGCTCGCGGCTGTGCTTCCCTTTGTAGTCTGTAATAGTTTGCAAGCCCTGCCACGTCCGATGAGCGTCCAGGCAGGTGTAGTACGATTCAATCTATGCCTGTATTGATGCTTTGCCTGTTTGATGGTTTGTCGGAGGGCATAGCGGGATTTTGTATAAGCGTCCGGACAGGCTTTCACAGCTCTTTGTATCTGAGGACAGAAAATCTCACAAGAAATAGGCTTCATTATACTCAAATTAGACCGAACTTAATATTATGTTACTATTATTTCCGTCCTCACTTCGAGGGACTGGAACTACACAAAAGTACATGCCCTATTCAGAATAGCCTACTCTCTTACTTTGACAGTTGGGGTTGCTATCCTTTCACCCTCCTCCATGGCTGTTAGCTAGCTACCTACAAATGCATTTGGAGTTTGTTTTTTACAGTGATATGAAGTGATATGAAGTTAGGTAGCTGGTGATATTTAATTCACTTAGCTAGCTATCTGTACAGTATGTAAAGTTGTTCTAGATAGCCAGCTAGCTACTGTACGTTAGCAGCTCATTTGAGTTAACCTGCACTGTAGCTAGTTAGCTAATAATACATATATATTTTTTTACATTTTCGAAATGTATTTACTTACTTGAATAGGTTCTCCCAGCCATGTGGACGATTGGAAACAGGGCAGCAAAGTATGTTTGTCACCAGTGCATTTTAGGGCATATTTGTTATGGTGCGTGAATGAGGACCCAAAAGCGAATTAACAAAACAGAGTTACTTTAATGACGAAACACACGTAGGCTCAGATGGACAGGCAGATTCCGACAGGACAGGACAAGGTTAGATGAACAGGCAGATTCCGACAGGACAGGACAAGGTTGCAGCAAACACGACGATAGTCTGGTTCAGGCATGAGTAACACAAACGAGAATCCGACAAAGACAGGAACAAAAACAGAGAGAGATATAGAGGACTAATCAGAGGGAAAAAGGGAACAGGTGGGAAAAGGGGTGACGAGGTAGTTAGGAGGAGACAAGGAACAGCTGGGGGAAAGAGGGGGAGAAAAGGTAACCTAATAACGACCAGCAGAGGGAGACAGGGTGAAGGGAAAGGACAGAAACAAGACACAACATGACAATACATGACAGTACCCCCCCACTCACCGAGCGCCTCCTGGCGCACTCGAGGAGGAAACCTGGCGGCAACGGAGGAAATCATCGATCAGCGCACGGTCCAGCACGTCCCGAGAGGGAACCCAACTCCTCTCCTCAGGACCGTACCCCTCCCAATCTACTAGGTACTGATGACCACGGCCCCGAGGACGCATGTCCAAAATCCTACGGACCCTGTAGATGGGTGCGCCCTCGACAAGGATGGGGGGGGGGGGGGGGGAAGACGAGCGGGGGCGCGAAGAACGGGCTTGACACAGGAGACATGGAAGACCGGGTGGACGCGACGAAGATATCGCGGAAGAAGAAGTCGAACTGCGACAGGATTGATGATCTGGGAAATACGGAACGGACCAATGAACCGCGGGGTCAACTTGCGAGAAGCGGTCTTAAGGGGAAGGTTCTGAGTGGAGAGCCAAACTCTCTGACCGCGACAATATCTAGGACTCTTAGTTCTATGCTTATTAGCAGCCCTCACAGTCTGCGCCCTATAACGGCAAAGTGCAGACCTGACCCTCTTCCAGGTGCGCTCGCAACGTTGGACAAAAGCCTGAGCGGAGGGAACGCTGGACTCGGCGAACTGAGATGAGAACAGCGGAGGCTGGTACCCGAGGCTACTCTGAAAAGGAGATAGCCCGGTCGCAGACGAAGGAAGCGAGTTGTGGGCGTATTCTGCCCAGGGGAGCTGTTCTGACCAAGACGCAGGGTTGCGAAAAGAAAGACTGCGTAAGATGCGACCAATAGTCTGATTGGCCCGTTCTGCTTGACCGTTAGACTGGGGGTGAAAGCCGGAAGAGAGACTGACGGAAGCCCCAATCAAACGGCAAAACTCCCTCCAAAATTGAGACGTGAATTGCGGACCTCTGTCCGAAACGACGTCTGACGGAAGGCCATGAATTCTGAAAACATTCTCGATGATGATTTGTGCCGTCTCTTTAGCAGAAGGAAGCTTAGCAAGGGGAATAAAATGAGCCGCCTTAGAGAACCTGTCGACAACCGTAAGAATAACAGTCTTCCCCGCTGACGAAGGCAGTCCGGTGACAAAATCTAAGGCGATGTGAGACCACGGTCGAGAGGGAATGGGAAGCGGCCTGAGACGGCCGGCAGGAGGGGAGTTACCGGACTTAGTCTGCGCGCAGACCGAACAAGCAGCCACGAAGCGACGCGTGTCATGCTCCCGGGTGGGCCACCAAAAACGCTGGCGAATGGAAGCAAGCGTACCCCGAACGCCAGGGTGGCCGGCTAACTTGGCAGAGTGAGCCCACTGAAGAACGGCCAGACGAGTAGGAACGGGAACGAAAAGAAGGTTCCTGGGACAAGCGCGCGGCGACGGAGTTTGAGTGAGTGCTTGCTTTACCTGCCTCTCAATTCCCCAGACAGTCAACCCGACAACACGCCCCTCAGGGAGAATCCCCTCGGGGTCAGTGGAGGCTACTGAAGAACTGAAGAGACGAGATAAAGCATCAGGCTTGGTGTTCTTAGAGCCCGGACGATAAGAAATCACGAACTCGAAACGAGCGAAAAACAGCGCCCAGCGCGCCTGACGCGCATTAAGTCGTTTGGCAGAACGGATGTACTCAAGGTTCCTATGGTCAGTCCAAACGACAAAAGGAACGGTCGCCCCCTCCAACCACTGTCGCCATTCGCCTAGGGCTAAGCGGATGGCGAGCAGTTCGCGGTTTCCCACATCATAGTTACGTTCCGACGGCGACAGGCGATGAGAAAAATACGCGCAAGGGTGGACCTTGTCGTCAGAGAGGGAGCGCTGAGAAAGAATGGCTCCCACGCCCACCTCTGACGCGTCAACCTCGACCACGAACTGTCTAGAGACGTCAGGTGTAACAAGGATAGGAGCGGATGTAAAACGATTCTTGAGGAGATCAAAAGCTCCCTGGGCGGAAACGGACCACTTAAAGCACGTCTTGACAGAAGTAAGGGCTGTGAGAGGAGCTGCCACCTGACCGAAATTACGGATGAAACGACGATAGAAGTTCGCGAAGCCGAGAAAGCGCTGCAGCTCGACGCGTGACTTAGGGACGGGCCAATCAATGACAGCCTGGACCTTAGCGGGATCCATCTTAATGCCTTCAGCGGAAATAACAGAACCGAGAAATGTGACGGAGGAGGCATGAAAAGTGCACTTCTCAGCCTTCACAAAAAGACAATTCTCTAAAAGGCGCTGGAGGACACGTCGAACGTGCTGAACATGAATCTGGAGTGACGGTGAAAAAATCAGGATATCGTCAAGGTAAACGAAAACAAAGATGTTCAGCATGTCTCTCAGGACATCATTGACTAATGCCTGAAAGACAGCTGGAGCGTTAGCGAGGCCGAAAGGAAGAACCCGGTATTCAAAGTGCCCTAACGGAGTGTTAAACGCCGTCTTCCACTCGTCCCCCTCCCTGATGCGCACGAGATGGTAAGCGTTACGAAGGTCCAACTTAGTGAAAAACCTGGCTCCCTGCAGGATCTCGAAGGCTGAAGACATAAGAGGAAGCGGATAACGATTCTTCACTGTTATGTCATTCAGCCCTCGATAATCTATGCAGGGGCGCAGGGACCCGTCCTTCTTCTTAACAAAAAAAAACCCCGCTCCGGCGGGAGAGGAGGAGGGGACTATGGTACCGGCGGCAAGAGCTACAGACAAATAATCTTCGAGAGCCTTACGTTCGGGAGCCGACAGAGAGTATAGTCTACCCCGGGGGGGAGTGGTTCCCGGAAGGAGATCAATACTACAATCATACGACCGGTGTGGAGGAAGAGAGGTGGCCCTGGACCGACTGAACACCGTGCGCAGATCGTGATATTCCTCCGGCACCCCTGTCAAATCACCAGGCTCCTCCTGTGAAGAAGAGACAGAGGAAACAGGAGGGATAGCAGACATTAAACATTTCACATGACAAGAGACGTTCCAGGAGAGGATAGAATTACTAGACCAATTAATAGAAGGATTATGACAAACTAGCCAGGGATGGCCCAAAACAACAGGTGTAAAAGGTGAACGAAAAATTAAAAAAGAAATGGTTTAGCTATGATTACCAGAGACAGTGAGGGTTAAAGGTAGCGTCTCACGCTGAATCCTGGGGAGAGGACTACCATCCAAGGCGAACAAGGCCGTGGGCTCCCTTAACTGTCTGAGAGGAATGTCATGTTCCCGAGCCCAGGTCTCGTCCATAAAACAGCCCTCCGCCCCAGAGTCTATTAAGGCACTGCAGGAAGCTGACGAACCGGTCCAGCGTAGATGGACCGACAAGGTAGTGCAGGATCTTGAAGGAGAGACAGGAGTAGTAGCGCTCACCAGTAGCCCTCCGCTTACTGATGAGCTCTGGCTTTTACTGGACATGAAGTGACAAAATGACCAGCAGAACCGCAATAGAGACAGAGGCGGTTGGTGATTCTCCGTTCCCTCTCCTTAGTCGAGATGTGGATACCTCCCAGCTGCATAGGCTCAGCACCCGAGCCGGCAGAGGAAGATGGTAGTGATGCGGAGAGGGGGGCAACGGAGAACGCGAGCTCCTTTCCACGAGCTCGGTGACGAAGATCAACCCGTCGCTCAATGCGAATAGCGAGTTCAATCAAGGAATCCACGCTGGAAGGAACCTCCCGGGAGAGAATCTCATCCTTTACCTCTGCGCGGAGACCCTCCAGAAAACGAGCGAGCAAAGCCGGCTCGTTCCAGCCACTGGAGGCAGCAAGAGTGCGAAACTCAATAGAGTAGTCTGTTATGGATCGATTACCTTGACATAGGGAAGACAGGGCCCTGGAAGCCTCCTCCCCAAAAACAGATCGATCAAAAACCCGTATCATCTCCTCCTTAAAGTCCTGATACTGGTTAGTACACTCAGCCCTTGCCTCCCAGATTGCCGTGCCCCACTCACGAGCCCGTCCAGTAAGGAGAGATATGACGTAGGCGACACGAGCAGTGCTCCTGGAGTAAGTGTTGGGCTGGAGAGAAAACACAATATCACACTGGGTGAGGAACGAGCGGCATTCAGTGGGCTCCCCAGAGTAACACGGCGGGTTATTGATTCTGGGCTCCGGAGATTCGAAAGCCCTGGAAGTGGCCAGTGGATCGAGGCGGAGATGGTGAACCTGTTCTGTGAGGTTGGAGACTTGGGTGGCCAGGGTCTCAACGGCATGTCGAGCAGCAGACAATTCCTGCTCGTGTCTGCCTAGCATCGCTCCCTGGATCTCGACGGCAGAGTGGAGAGGATCCGAAGTCGCTGGGTCCATTCTTGGTCGGATTCTTCTGTTATGGTGCGTGAATGAGGACCCAAAAGCGAATTAACAAAACAGAGTTACTTTAATGACGAAACACACGTAGGCTCAGATGGACAGGCAGATTCCGACAGGACAGGACAAGGTTAGATGAACAGGCAGATTCCGACAGGACAGGACAAGGTTGCAGCAAACACGACGATAGTCTGGTTCAGGCATGAGTAACACAAACGAGAATCCGACAAAGACAGGAACAAAAACAGAGAGAGATATAGAGGACTAATCAGAGGGAAAAAGGGAACAGGTGGGAAAAGGGGTGACGAGGTAGTTAGGAGGAGACAAGGAACAGCTGGGGGAAAGAGGGGGAGAAAAGGTAACCTAATAACGACCAGCAGAGGGAGACAGGGTGAAGGGAAAGGACAGAAACAAGACACAACATGACAATACATGACAATATTAGCATTTACCTATGAATCAATTCATAAAATGGAGAGTGGATTAAACTATTTATCCATTTAATAACCAGACCTTCATACAAACTTGCTATGCTGAATTCTTGACGCACAATCGAACGTGTTGCTATATGCTGCCACCACAGCCACAAGTGAGCCACTCTTGGCGGCCTAAGCGGCACTCGGCAATTTACCGTGGGCTAGTGTGCTTTTATTTATTTCTTGTTTTATTATATACATTTTTTTAACTAGGCAAGTCAGATAAGAAATAATTCATGTTTTACAATGACGGGCAAACCCTCCCCTAACCCGGACAACGCTGGGCCAATGGTGCGCCGCCCTATCAGACTCCAGATCACCGCTGGTTGTGATACAGCCTGGGATCGAACCAGGGTCTGTAGTGATGCCTCTAGTACTGAGATGCAGTGCCTTAGACCGCTGTGCCACTCGTACATGAGCCTTAACGCATCACCATGCACCTCAAATTTTGTAACAATGCGGAGAGCTCTGTATAGCTCCGCATTAACATGATTGGTTGACAGTAGGTGAGGGCGGAAGGTCCTGTATAAACACAAACTCACTTCCTTGACAACTTCCTTCACAACAGCTCTGCGCTGTTCAGCGAAGTGCAAGAAGTATGAATGCCCTGACTTCTGCAGAGGACATATCACCACAAATGCTGCATGGCCAATGCAGACAGCAGAATGACCATACAGTATATCTGTCAATTTGCAGTGTAGAAATTATTTACAACTATGTTCCGTCTCTTTCTCTCTTACTTTCTCTCTCTCTCGCGCTCGACTTGATGAAGGAACCAAACAGAAGAAAGTCCTGCCCAAGAGAATCAAACAGAAGAAAAACAAAAAGTCCTGCCCAAGAATGCACTGCTAAAATATAACAAGTAAAACGATTTTAAAAATGTACCTTCTGTAGTAGCCTATATTTAAAAATTTGGCCTAAAAATAGAGGTACATTGGTTATTTAGTTGAATTCTTTAGGAGCGGGCTTGCCCCATTACTGTAATTTGAGCACATGGGTTACTGCTCAGTGATGTTACATGTATACATGTGTCTGTGTTAGTTTTAATTGGTGAGTAATTCCCCAGTATTCTGCACCTTTTGATAGTTGTTTTTTCAATTTTGATTGTCATGGTTTAAACTGTAAAATAAACAGATTTAATTGTTAATATATACATTGCGTTCTGTAAATTGATGAATGTGTTTCAACAGACAGTTTCTCCTATGGTAACAATAATGAATGTGGCCTTAACTGCTTTGTTTATGTGTTTATTATGTGTTTATTTCATGTTTATTTACAAAGGTGCCTTTATTTTCAAATGGAGCACTATAAGCCCTAATTTCACCTATGCACTGACACGGTTTTCCACTACACAGCTTTAACATTGGTTACATTACTGTAGCTACGTTGGTATACTTTAAACAACATAACATTGGGCATTAGAATACAAACCTCCGTGGCCTAATTCATTGTCATAGAGTAGATTTACTGAGATGTCACTGTGATTGACTCCCCCAAGTGTTCATAGAAGGTATTACTGAAGTCTGTCAACCACAGGAACATGTACATAATGTAGTTAGTGTGGAGAAAATAACATATGTATGATTCACACAAACACACATGGTACGTTCTATCCTCGTGGGGACCTACAATTAATTTTCATAAAAAATCCTATTTTCCCTAACCCCTAAACCCAACCCTTACCATAACCTTAACCTGTAACCCAAACCCTAAACCTAACCTTACCCTAACTTTAACCCTAAACCTAACCCCTAAGCTTAAAATAGCTTTTGTCCTCAAGGGACGTGGGAAATGTCCCCACAAGGGAGAATTTTCCTTGTTTAACTATCTTAGTGAGGTGCCCCCCCGGAGAGCCCTGCAGTTGCGGGCGGTGCAGTTGCCGTACCAGGCGGTGATACAGCCCGACAGGATGCTCTCAATTGTGCATCTGTAAAAGTTTGTGATGGTTTTAGGTGCCAAACCAAATTTCTTCAGCCTCCTGAGGTTGAAGAGGCACTGTTGCGCCTTCTTCACCACACTGTCTGTGTGGGTGGACCATCTGTGTGGGTGGACCGTTTGTCAGTGATGTGTACGCCAAGGAACTTGAAGCTTTCCCCGTTCTCCACTGCGGTCCCGTCGATGTGGATGGGGGGGTGCTCCCTCTGCTGTTTCTTGAAGTCCATGATCATCTCCTTTGTTTTGTTGACGTTGAGTGAGAGGTTATTTTTCTGGCACCACACTCCAAGTGCCCTCTCCTCCTCCCTGTAGGCTGTCTGGTCATTGCTGGTAATCAAGCCTACTACTGTTGATGATTGAGTTGGAGGCGTGCTTGGCCACGCAGTCATGGGTGAACAGGGAGTACAGGAGGGGGCTGAGCACGCACCCTTGTGGGGCCCCTGTGTTGAGGATCAGCAAAGTGGAGGTGTTGTTACCTACCTTCACCACCTGGGGGCGGCCTGACAGGAAGTCCAGGACCCAGTTGCACCGGGCGGCATTCAGACTCAGGGCCTCAAGCTTAATGATGAGCTTGGAGGGCACTATGGTGTTGAATGCTGAGCTATAGTCAATGAACAGAATTCTTACATAGGTATTCCTCTTGTCCAGATGCGATAGGGCAGTGTGATGGCTATTGCATCGTCTGTGGATCTATTGGGGCGGTAAGCAAATGGAAGTGGGTCAATGGTGACAGGTAAGGTAGATGCAATAACTGCATCGACCTAAAGGCTAGAGCCGCCACTTTCAAGGAGCGGGACATTAATCCGGATGCTATAAGAAATACCGCTATGCCCTCGGACAAACCATCAAACAAGCAAAGTGTCAATACAGGACTAAGATTGAATCCTACTACGCCAGCTCTGATGCTCGTCGGATGTGGCAGGGCTTGAAAACTATTACGGACTACAAAGCCTGCAAGCCTACCAGACGAGCTAAATGCCTTTTATGCTCGCTTCGAGGCAATCAACACTAAAGCATGTATGAGAGCACAAGCTGTTCTGGACGACTGTGTGATTACTCTCTCGGTAACCGATGTGAGCAAGACCTATAAACAGGTCAACATTCAAAAAGCCGCGGGGCCAGACGAATTACCAGGACGTGTACTCAAAGCATGTGCTGACCAACTGGCAAGTGTCTTCACTGACATTTTCAACCTCTCCCTGATTGAGGCTGTAATACCTACATGTTTCAAGCAGACCACCATAGTCCCTGTGCCCAAGGAAGCGAAGGTAACCTGCCTAAATGATTAACGCCCCGTAGCACTCACGTCGGTAGCCTTGAAGTGCTTTGAAAGGCTGGTCATGGCTCACATCAACAGCATCCTCCCGGATACACTAGACCCACTCCACTTTGCATACCGCCTCAACATATTCACAGATGACACAATCTCAATAAAACTCCACACTGCCCTTTTCCACGTAGATAAAAGGAACACCTATGTGAGAATGACTACAGCTCAGCATTCAAGACCATAGTGCCCACAAAGCTCATCACTAAGCTAAGTACCCTGGGACTTCCTGAAGGGCCAGCCCCCAGGTGGTAAGGGTAGACAACAACACGTCTGCCACGCCTTGGGATTGCTCTGTTTGGATAACCATAGGTGAAAGTGTCATGACAGTTCATCTATTATGTTGTACTCTCATATCAAGGGTTAAATTTGTACATTGCCAGTTCTGCAAAAGACTGACATAAGTGCATGTGATACCAAAGTGCCTCCTTGAGTAACATTGTTGAGACAGTCACCATTTTGTACATTGGTGTCAGAAGTGGGATAGCGATACACCCAAGCCTTGATGAGCTGGATGACATCATGAAGCAGCTGGTGAGAAGCAGCTGGTGAAAAAAGACTGCGGAAGAAAAGGCGGAGCTGAGCCTCGGTGGGAAGTGGCCCCCGCACCTCTCCCACATGGACGTGGGGGAACAGGCAAGTCGGCCAAGATGACTGCATCCAAGAGTTGAATTTCCTCAGTCAAGTGGGAGCATGCCTAGATGTTGGAACGTGGAAACTCCAGATGAAAGAATCTGTGATGGGACTTCGGAGCAGAGGAAGAAGACAACGGCAGCCGCAGGTGACCCGGCAGGAATTGGTGACAGACAGCCTCACAAAGATCCTTCCCCCTGCAGCTAAACCCCCCCCCCCCCCAAAGAGGTGAGTGTGCCCCAGCAGGTGACCAGTGGCACAGTGGACGTACCTTCGGAAGTTACCCGGAAAGCTATGCGGGAACTAGGGTAGAGGTGTTCGGAAGGGCTGGAGCCTGAGCAGTGGGATAAGTTGGAAACAGACCTATCCTTTTGCAGCCTCATTGCTTGCTACTTGCGAAGCGAGAATTAGCGGAGCAGAAGATCCGGAAGATGGTGTGGTCGAGGTTCATTGAACCAGCCAACAGCCTTTGGGCGGCCCCTGTAGTCCTTGTCAAGAAGAAAGACAGCTCCCTTTCTGCACAAAGATGTTGCACTGAACTACATCACAGCGTCACGGTGGTTCAGTTCCCTCTACCTCCGCATAGGTTATTGGCAAGTGGAGCTTGCCACTGAAGCCAGGCAGAAGACCGCCTTCTCGATTGGACAAGGACTGTGGCAGTTCACTGTGATGTCCTTTCGGGCTTAGCAATGCTCCGCCAACCTTCAAGCGTCTTATGGAGCGAAAGAGTGCTGGCCACAATCCCCCGCAACAAGTGTGTGGTCTACCTCGACGACCTCCTTGTGCATGCACTAGACTTCCATTGATCTCTGGCAAATCTGCGTGAGGTTCTACTTGCCATCAGTCAGGTAGGACTCAAGCTCCACCCCAAGAAGTGTCACCTACTGCAGTGGGAGGTCAGGTTCCTAGGCCATGTCGTAGGGGCAGACATAGTCGCAAATTATCCAGCCAAGGTTGCAGCGATTCAGCACTAGCCGACACCCAAGGACCTCTCTGAGTTGAGAAGCTTCGTTGGCCTAGCTTCTTCTTGTCATGGAAAATGTTATTGTCTGAAGAGATAGCCTTGAATTGTACACAGCATCTCCTCTCACTTTATCTTGGTTCGTGCAGGGGACTGTTACCTCCTCCTCAGACCAATTGCCAGTACTCCCAGAACATTGCTCTGGGAACGAAAAGGAGTATCTAAGTTTCAAGGTCCCAGCTTTGAGAGAAGCCTCGTGAGGTATCAGTCAGTCACATGCAGGAACCAATGTTAATAATGAATAATGAATCATGTAAATCATGCTTGGATTGAGGATGTGACCCTCTCCAGCCGTGATAATAAAGAGTGATTCATTTAATAATTACTTCAGGTGTCCCTGGTGTTGAATTTCTACCACGATTTTGGCCTCAACGAACAGGATGTTTGATCTTCTCGACGTGATCCATCAGTGAATGTCTGAGAGGGAACACCAGTGGCGCATTCTTGGGAAATTCCTGTCTCACTAAAAGAGGACAAAGAAATACTCCACCACTGCAAAGAAATTTAAATCGTGGTGACCAGATGGGTGCAGTTTTTACAGCTATAAAGGCTGGTTTCCTCAAACACACAGACTGGCAGAAAATCCATTCCACCAAACAGGGAACTGATGATAAAAATGAGTGACTACATGGAAAGAGATGGTCAAAACAAAAAGAGAAAGTTGAGATAACTATGGATATACAGAGTAGAAGACTTCGTAACAGCTGGAGTGTTGCTGACGGATACTAAGGTGAGACTGTATGAAGTCCCTGGCTCTGTTCTCCATTGTAGCTTATCAAAAGCTCCTGGAACAGAATGAAAAGATGTGGGTGTTTGGATGAAGAAAGTGATGGAAGCAACTCATTGGGTGGCCTGGTGTAACACTCGTCGTTGGAAGGAGGTGAGGACCAAAGCGCAGCGTGGTAAGTGTTGATCATATATTTATTAAACCGAGAACACTAAACAAAATAACAAAGGAGAAACTAAATGAAACAGTTCTGAAAGGTGACATACACATAACAGAAAAGAATCACCCACAACTCAAAGGTGAAACCAGGCTACCTAAGTATGGTTCTCAATCAGGGACAACAATTGACAGCTGCCTCTGATTGAGAACCACACCAGACCAAACACAGAAATCCCAAATTATAGAAAAAAGAACAAAGGCTGCCCACCCCAACTCACGCCCTGACCATACTAAAACAAAGACCAAACAAAGGAACTAAGGTCAGAACATGACACCTGGGAAGGAGAGGGAATGTGGTCAGCTTCAACATCAACTTTCTATTCCTCATACCGGGCTCATGCAATGACAATACCAAGAAAATAACCAATTCCTGTTTAAACCATGTCTGTGCTATTAATCAAAGACCGTCATTGGACGCATGAAAGGAGCTGCACCAGTTGTGGTCGTTCCAAGAACAGCTCATTTGACACCTGCGAGACTGCTAGACTGTCAGAACATGTCCCATGTTACTCTGAAACTATGTACAATTCTTAACCCTTTAACTCTTCTCTACAGCAGATGCCGATGAAGACCGTAACTGTGACTTAGCTATTGAAGTTGACTCTAGTCCTAGGTTGGACTTGAGAGACACCCCGTTAGACAATCCGGACGTTGAGTTTTTTGTGGATAGGTCCACCACCTGAGTGCTAGACTCCCCTCACACTTATCTGCACAGGCTGCAGAACTATTTGGCTTGACTAGAGCTTGTATTTTGGAAAAGGACAGTTTATATTTACACTGATATGCGTTTGGTGTAGTGCATGATTTTGGAACATTGTGGAAGAATAAATGTATTTTTTATCTCCCCTGAAAAACAAACTGCACACAGTAATCTCTCACACAGTTTTGTCTCTGTCCAACTCCTATCTATTTCTATAATCAAGTGTCAGAAACATTCTTCCCCTTCAGATAACATAATTTTTGTATAACATAATTTCTCCGCAATTTCGTCATATCCAATTGGTAGTTACAGTCTTGTCCCATTGCTGCAACTCCCGCACGGACTCGGGAGAGGCAAAGGTTGAGAGTCGTGCATCCTCCGAAACAACCCCGCCAAGCCGCACTGCTTCTTGACACAATGCATGCTTAACACGGAAGCCAGGTGCACCAATGTGTCGGAGGAAAGGCTGTACACCTGCCGACCAAGTCAGCGTGCATGCGCCCGGCTCGCCACAGGAGTCGCTAGAGCGTGATGGGACAAGGACATCCCTGTTGGGCAAACCCTCCCCTAACCCGGAAGACACTGGGCCAATTGTGCGTTGCCTCATGGATTTCCCAATCGCGGTATTGAACCAGGATCTGTAGTAACGCAGCTAGCACTGCAAGGCAGTGCCTTCGACCACAGCTCCACTCGGAGGCCCCTACAGATAACATTTATCTGGGGAACGCTAAGGCTGACTGCGCAGCTAAATTAGATGATTAATCTTCAGTTTCCCCCCTCCTACAGTTGGCAGCAGATCCTGCCTCCACTAAGCCTTTCTCTGCTAAGGACATCAGCAACGGCTGATGCATCAGAAAAGGACGCCTCGGCTGTATGGCTGGATGAGTGGAGTAGACTATCCATGCCCCGTTGTACTTTCCAATTCCTTGCCAAATTGTTACATGGTCAAAACCATGTGTCAAAAGGAGGGATGGTGGGTCTTGTAAATAATATTGGTGTACAGTAGGTTTTACTGTGTTTGCAGAACATTTCTGCAAGAAATTTTTGATTTGCATGACTAACAATGTTGGATGTGGCATTTCAGTATCCCCTGCGTCCCATGTGCTGACTGGCCGTCCCATGAGGATGACTAATACACCTTTCCCCCAGAACAGGTTGTCCCTGCAAGGAATGGAGGAAGACATGGTTGAGTATTGTGTCACCCTTAACAATGTTAACCTGGCAGGTGGAGCTGAGCACTATTTGAACCCGGATGATTTTGTGGTGGTCAAAGACTTCAGGAGAGAGAGTTGGAAGGACCCCCGTTGGAGAGGGCCGTACCAGTTCTTCTGACCACCTCCACTGTGGAAACCTGACAAACGGTGAGATCTGTCCTAAGCCAAAGGGACCAATGCAGGCCCGGAATAGTGGCCCAGAATTAGATGGTCATCGGAGAAGGACAGCCCAGCTGGGCCCTCATAACAGAGGACTGATGGAATGGCCACTATCACGTTTTCTGATGAGTATGACTGTCTAAAGGGTCTAAAATAAAATAAAGCCTCAGACAAAGATTGGTACATTTTCTATGCTTTTAAATCAGCTTCCAAAGCAAAACATCATCGCCATGTTAAACCAGTGGCTTCGTCAAGAAATAAATTCAATTAATCAGCCACAATAGGGACGCCCCTCGGGGGAAACAACATATTTGATACAGCAATGCCCACAGGTAAAAGGAGACCAATCTGGTCCAAACATTATGGTAAACATAAAGAGGAAGGAAATTCCTATGTTGGTAGATACAGGTGCTTAATTAAACCCTTATAGGATTTCCTCCACCCTGGTAATACATTTTGAAACAAAACCCATGCCCTATTCCATAGGACCAATGAATGTTGAAAATTATTTTCTCTATTCACCCAGCCAACCATGTAACTTGTTAGGTAGAGACTTGTTAACTAAAGCTAATGCTACAATTTATTTTATCCCAGATATCCCAAATGATGAGATATTAAACCACTGAGTAAGCAGGAAAATTGAACCACTCCCCCAGGAGGAGTGGAGGTCTGACACAGTTTCCCAGTCTATCCTGTGTCAGGTGCCAGACTCATTACCTTAAAAAGGAAGCTCCCTCCAAAGTTTCTCTCCCCTTCTGAATTGGCTGATGTATTTTTTAATTTCGGGACATTACATATTCATCTCAAAATAATAGACATTTAATGAGTGTGAAGCAGAAAGTGAATATCCAACAGAAATGTGTAATAAATATTAAGAGTAACATTGTTAGGGTATGCTTAAATGCAAAAAAAAAGGCCTTTGAATAAGGAGAAAGTTATCATATTTGTTTTGTTTGTTTTTAAACCTTACAATGGGGTAGAAGCGGAACATTGCTTGAGAGTGATCCATGTGTATTAGCAGTAATGATTGAGAGGGGTTTTCCTACTGGAAAGAGTAGAAGGGTCCTAGATGAAGGAAACTGATATGGAGAATAGTGAAAGTAACAAAGACAGTGATAAAGAAAGTCAAGTGGAAAGATTAATGGTACTCATAATCTATCAGTTGATGTCAAATTGAATGTGTGTTGACAGTATGTGAATAGTAATATTAGTGGCTTTCAGTTAGAATTCTAAAAATGCAACATCTTAGTCATTTGAAGAAGCTAAGGTTTTAATTCAAGGTCACATGATGAACATAGGGATTGAACCTTGGGATTGATATTATATTTGAGGCTGCCATCTGGTGTTTGGGTTAAAGATAAGCATGATGTGGACTAATAGATAAGCCACCAGTGAAAGTGAGTGGTACTCACTGAACTCAGGCTGTAAGGGACACAGGTATGAATAATTGAATAAGATACGTTTTTGACCATTTCCAATTATTATTTCTCAATTCGATAGGTTGAATATACCAGTGATTTAAATAAGAAGGTAATGTCATCTAAAACAAGAATCTGTTTCCATTACGTGGAACACTGCCCAGAATTGGAGTAGATCCAAGTAAATTCTTTAGTACTGAAAATTGAGCTGATAAGTCAGCACCAATTTTTTTTAGGCCCTAGCGGATTTGTTAAACAACAGGTTTAATATCTTGACTAGTTGATGACCCAGGGACAGTTAGCACAGAACATATGTCATTGCAACCCAATTGTGGTAAGAGCCATGAAAACAATGGTTAAACATTAATTTCTTTACCTCTGAGTCTACAGATCCCTTGTGTATGTGGGTATTTTAGATTGTACAACCCAGAGTGAAGGGTTTGAAGTGCAGCACCGGGCTGGTTGTCTCTACACAAACGCTGATGAGTTATCTCGCCGCCTTGTGAAGAGGAAGACTGAAAAAAAGGGAAGGCTCCTGCCCACAGTCTGCCTGGAACAGAGTCTCACCCCTGTGCCCAGAAGCCAAGGCCTCCTACTCCCAGTGGGACAACCTTGCCATTCACAATGGGGTACTGTTTCGAAGATGGAGGGAACCAACACACAACTCGTGGTGTGGCAGCGGCTTGTGCCTCATTCCATGCATGCCCATGCCATCAAAGCTGTCCATGGGTCAGTGGGGGCAGGTCACTTTGGGTACACAAAGACCCTCCAACGCCTCCAAAGGAAACTCTACTGGGCTGGCTCCCACCAAGACACAGAACAGTATGTGCATGCCTACGACACCTGTACTGCCCTGAAGGACCAACTGGACACTCCCATGCCCATTGCAGCAATATCAGGTGGGTCCTTTCCCCATGACAAAGGCAGGCAATCGACATGCATGTGTGGCCATGGACTATTTTACCAAGTGGCCAGAAGCGTATGTGGTCCCCAAAGTCTGTGAGAAGCTCAACAAAGTCTGTGAGAAGCTGGGGCTGCGCAAGACAAGGACCACCCCCTGTATCCCAAAAACAAAGGGCTCTTTGAATGGTTTAATTGGACTACGGTGATACAGCTGGCCACACTCACCTCCAACCACGAGAAGGACTGGAACTGACATCTGTCATTGGACATGTGGGCTTATCGATCAGCAGTGCAGGAGTCCACTGTCTGCACCCGAGCAATGCTGACGTTTGGCAGAATTAAACGCAGATTTGACCTTTGGAAGACCTCTGGAGCCGCAGGCTTGGAGAAACTGCACCACTTTCAGCAGCACCTGGACACCGCCCTCGACTTTGAACGGCATCGTTTGACGGAAGCAGGGTTAAAGCAGAAGAGGGCATAAGACATCTCCTGTCGAAGTCAGCCTTTCCAGCCTGGCCAAGAAATGTGAATGTACAGCCCCTGGCACAAGCGTGGTCTGAGACCGAAACTAATGAGTCACTGGGAAGGCCCATGCATGGTTCTGGAACGACTTTCCTGATGTGATTTACTGCATCCAGCTTCGGACTCGTGGACAAGTTGTTGTCCTCCATCAAGATCGCCCTTGTGCCTTACCAATCTTATACACCTTCTGAAGTGGAAAGAGAGGACAAGGAGGTGGTTACTCCTCCATACAGCCCTGGACCATCGGACAATGCAGTGGTTTCCTGACCTGAGGGGCAAGGTCAGAATGGGACTCCCCACGGCCACCAGGGTGCCGCCGCCGCAGGCTCCATCTCGAGATCAGGATAGCACCCCCCCATGGCAATCACGCCACCGCCGCCGAAGACCCCCGTCCAGGTTTAAGGACTTTGTGTTGGATTTTGGGGTTGTCAGGGACGACTGACCCCTTAGGTGGGTGCACTGTAGCAGCAGCATCCTATTACAGGATCCAGAGGTGTAGCTTGTTGGAGGCATAGCCTTGGGTTAGCTCTGTTTGGCAACCATGGGTGAAAGTGTCATGCCAGTTCATGTATTATGTTGTATTCTGTTGATAAATGTTAAGCTTGTGCACTGACAGTTCTGTTGTCTTAAAGGGGAATTATATTCTTGGGGAATCTGGTCTTGTTTTCATTATGTCTGAGGCATTTCTAGGACAGTGAGAAGTGTTCCACACATAACTTCCCAGGAGTAAGACAGGTCAGGGCTTCACACACTGACTAGCTATGTAACATAATTGATGAGGGTTGATATTGGTTATGATTATGACTGTGGATGCGTTTCAATCTTACAAAATTATAGGCATGATGCAAGAAAGGATTCCAAACAGATAACAAGTATTGCATATCCAACAAGCTAGTTAGCTAAGTTTACTAGCAAACAGTGAGGAGACACAATAATACAACAATTTACTGTCGTAAATCTCTAAAACTGACACTGGTTTACTATAAAAATATTGGCCTAAGCATGCCTGATAGACATGGCTGTAGGTAGATACTGTCTGCCTACCTACCTAGGCTCATCTGTACGGTCTGGTCACTGTGGAAAGGTTGGGGGCTATGCCATATTTAATTCTATTAGGCTAGATATTGTTGTAAATGTAATCTATGTGCCTGTGCACATGCATGCATGCTCAACTAGTCTACCCTGATGTTGATGTTATGCTGGCACGGTTCAACTGTTGTTCAAACTGTACAATAGAATATATATATATTTTTTTTTACAGATAATACTGTGTGGTGCCTGAGCTTCTTCCTGGTGTGAATTATAGATACAGAAACATAATACCTTTGCCCGTGTGTGTCATTGTAGTAGAACTGTATCGCAAACTGTATCACTCTCGAGGGATTAGACATTATGCAGGATTTCAAGCAGATGACTCACGAGGAGCTGAATGGCAGTTTGATCATGACAACACTACTCCACAGCTTTACAAGTATTCCCTGAATTTACTGTTCCCTTCTTTGAAATGGCAATTTCCTCATGACCACCTCTCCCATCATATGATAATCACTAGTTCTCTTAGCTACAGATTACACCAGATAATGTTATTTAACCAAATCATTTTTGTATCCATAACTGGGAGTTACAGGATAGGTACTCTTTGCTGTAGCACAGAGAATTTTCAACCAGATGTCAGCAAAAATCTTTGGATAAATCACATTATTGCGTTTAACAATCTGTAGCTACAGTTCTCTGCACTGTGTGTCTCTATACCTGAGACCACACTGGATTATTGACCTCTGCCTGCCCTGACCTTGAGCCTGCCTGCTGTTCAGTACCTTTTGGACTCTTACCTGGATTATTGACATCTGGATGCCTGTCGTTTTGCCTGCACCCTGTTCTAGTAATAAACTTTTGTTACTTCGACACTGTTTGCATCTGGGTCTTCCCTATAACTTGATATTTTTCATTTTCTTGCACTGCATGGGTCACCGGTGCAGTTGAATGCAGCACTGCTGTTTAGTGCACTCAAACTGTCTTGTAGTTGAGTAGCCAGCCTAGGCTACTGCTCAAATGTTGCTGTAATAGGCCTACATGTTTCTCCTTTGCATTATGTTTTGTTGAAGGTTTTGTTTTTTGGTTGTTCATTGTCAAATTTTAAAAACCAAAGCCAGACTTCAACATTTTAGTAGCTTAGCTAGGACTGTGGCATGTGTCTGTCTGTACACTTTCTCTCTCTTGCTTGTTGTAAACAGGACACACAAATGCAGCAGAATTGAAGAATAATTCACAGATGTGAAATGATGTGAGCGCATCAGGCTGTAATTTAATAAAGTAGATGACTCAACTGTTAACTCATTTATACTTCCTTGTGTGTCCTATTCGGCCCACGGGCCTTGTGTTTGACACATACCTATTAGACATGTCATAACTGACTCGTGATCATTGCACTTGCTGGTTTAATTGTTTTTTTTAACCTTTATTTAATTAACTAAGTTGGTTAAGAACAAATTCTTATTTACAATGACGGCCTACCCCGGCCAAAACCTAACCAGGAAAATGCTGGGCCAAATATGCGCCGCCCTATGGGACTCCCAATTACGGCCAGTTGTAATACAGCCTGGAATCAAACCAGGGTCTGTAGTGACGTCTCTAGCACTGAAATGCAGTGCCTTAGACTGCTGCCCCATTGACATTCCCAGCCTTAGTTACAGTCGTCCGTTTTTGTTAAAAATATTGAGTAATTGAAACTGAAACAGTGCATCCCGAATGGGTGGAGGCAGCAAACAATGTGTGATTTACAACTTGATAGCAATATTTTTGGGACTACCAAGAATTGTATTGGTGAATTACATTAGTCATGCATTGAAATGCATCCATATATTCTCCAACAATGCCTTACTGTATGTCTTGGAATTTTGAGTAAAATAGAACCAATTTTTAAAACCTGTTATTTTGAAGCATAAACTGGAAATGTGATACTTTTGACTGATATACAAAAAAAAGAAACAGACCTTTTTCAGGACCCTGTCTTTTAAAGATAATTAGTAAAAATCCAAATAACTTCACAGATCTTCATTGTAAAGGGTGTTTGATCCTGCCAGTAGCATATGCTTGTCTCAAAGATTACGCCATGCAAGTCTAAGTACACGTGGCCGGTATAGTGAAACTGCGAATGGCCCATTAAATCTGTTTCCCATGCTGTTTAAACACTATTTCCCATTCCGATTTGGAGGTGGAGGGCCCGTCATGGTCTGGGGCGGTGTGTCACAGCATCATCAGACTGAGCTTGTTGTCATTGCAGGCAATCTCAACGCTGTGCGTTACAGGGAAGACATCCTCCCTCATGTGGTACCCTTCCTGCAGCCTCATCCTGACATGATCCTCCAGCATGACAATGCCACCAGTCATACTGCTCGTTCTGTGTGTGATTTCCTGCAAGACAGGAGTGTCAGTGTTCTGACATGGCCAGCGAAGAGCCTGGATCTCAATCCCATTGAGCACGTCTCGGACCTGTTGGATCAGAGGGTGAGGGCTAGGGCCATTCCCCCCAGAAATGTCTGGGAACTTGCAGGTGCCTTGGTGGAAGAGTGGGGTAACATCTAACAGCAAGAACTGGCAAATCTGGTGCAGTCCATGAGGAGAAAATGCACTGCAGTACTTAATGCAGCTGGTGGCCACACACTGTTACTTTTGATTTTGACCCCCCTTTGTTCAGGGGCACATTATTCTGTTAGTCACATGTCTGTGGAACTTGTTCAGTTTATGTCTCAGTTGTTGAATCATGTTATGTTTATAGAAATATTTACACAGGTTAAGTTTGCTGAAAATGAAAGCAGTTGACAGTGAGAGGACGTTTCTTTTTTTGCTGAGTTTATTACGATTGTCTGCTTGTTTCATATCTGCAAAGTAGTTAAAACGCTGTCAGTTCCACTTTAAAAGTAGACTCAGAGGGGCTTTCACATATCATCTTATGATCTGTGCAATAAAACATGTGTGAAATGCAAACGACCAGAGTACCAGGTATTGTGACCTGTCACCTGGAACTTTTTTGCCTGTTGTAAACAAGCTAGCTAGCTAATGTCATGTGCAATCTAAAATGAAAGGTTTCTGGAGTATCCTTTAGGGGTTCTTCAAATTGAAACTACGGGGGAACCCCTATAAGGTGTTTGAAGAACCCCATAAAATAGTTATTTTAATGGCTCCTCAAAGAACCTTTTGGGGTCAATTTTGGAACTACCCCCCACCCCCTGCCCTATTATTAATATGCATAACAATAACAATAACAACAACACAATATTTTAGTTCTCAGTGTTTGTTACGTTTTTGGTGGCAAAGCAGAATAAAAAAATCTAAATATGAGGTAAACTCCCGGCAGAGCCCCAAGTCCAATGGGTATATTCTCTGGCATGTTGATGTTAATGTGTTGATGTTCTCCGTATCCATAGCCAGAATGATTTTGTAGTGCATGGTGATCGAACAGGTTTCCTGTTATATTCAGAGGTTAAGTCTGTGAATCCCAAAAATAGTAATTATACAGATGATTAACAAAACATGCACATGACAGAATTCATACCTTGGTTGTTGTGGTGAATGTGAATGAAAAAATATAGTTGATAATGGTTTTCATACACATACCTTGTCCATAATTTAGAGGCCTATGGGATATTCATTGAAGAGGTAAGGGAGGACAATGGTAAATGTGATCTGCATAACATACCAATACCAATTCACATACCTTTGTATGCCTCCTCGTCTGTATACCTACAGACACAGAAGTGAGCAGTTTAGTCATCTGCACCCAATACAGCTAGCCTTCAACATATTCTTATAGCGTACATATTCTTACCTCTTTGTCGATTGAAATCCATTGAATTGTGTCCATTTTCTGTTTTAGAAGGATTTGCACAAATATGAAAAGATAGATGGTATCATCGTAAAACAATATAAATGTAGATCATACAAGGGACCTTACCTTAAATTGAGAAGATCTTTACATTTTTTCAGTTAAGTGCCTGCACCTGCTGTCCTTTCAAATCAAAATATTTCAGTTGGGCAGTTAGGTTCCTGCAAGAACCCCCACCAACTAAGGAGGTTCCTCAATGGACCACACCTCCTATGGGGTTCTTGGAAGAACATTTTGGGGGCCATTTTCAGTGACAAGAACCCTAAGGTTCTTCGAAGAACTTTGAGGATATTAGAAGAACCCTTGTTGAACCCCTAATTTTTAGAGTGTAGAATATGGGTCTTGCTACTCCCAGGGGAATCACGGGTCTTGTGAAAGCAAAACGTATTCTGTAGAATTCTCACTAACGCTTCAGGAAATCAAACCAGGGTACCAAATTGCATATGTGAAAACGCCGTTCAGGCTCAGCAAGCGTAATTATGTGGCCGCGAGAAGTGCCGCAGATATTGATATGAGCAAGATGCAAGTCTTTCACACTGTCACACACACTATCTGTGCATGTGCTTGGGTTCGCTTCATGCTGCTACAGTGGTAGCCAGAGGACCAAATCAGCGGAGCAGTTGAGCCTCGCTTCAGTTAAGCCTCACGCTTCAACGCTCTTAGTTGTTGCGGAAATCTGTTTACTTTCTGCATCTACGTCATGTCGCTGAGTTTACCTTAAAGATAAACACACGAGATTTATTGAAAATTAATGTTTCTTTACATTATTGGAATTCGGAAATGTTGCAGGTGGAATTGTAGGCGGCGCGCAGCAGGTGCAATTTCCTCTTCTTCACCGCATGATGGGGCTGCGCCTCTCATAAATGTCTGCACAGTGGGTTTGCATGCAACACATATGGAAACGTGAGGCCCATCTAAAGTGGCCCATTAAACACACTTCCAGAGACCAAGACCCAAGCCTTCGGGATTTCCAAAATACCAATATTTAAAACCAATGTATATAAATAGACAATTATTTAGGAGCAGACAAAAACAATACATACCATCTATGTAGCCTATAAGGCTTGTCTATGCATGCTAAGCAGCACATCAAAACAGGATTTTTATGCACAGGAAAAGGAGAAAGAGCAAGGCTGGAAGGACGGGTAGGCTACTTATTTCAGTACAAACAATTTGGGGATATTCAATGGAATTATTCTGTCAAACCTTGCTTTTAGACATAAAATAGGCCTATGTGATTAATTGGTTATAATGCACAGCATTAAATAGTGAACCAATTTACAGGCCTATTAATTATTGATTCATTGATGTCTTATCATTTGACAGATTTTTTTGCCATTTATTATGATCCTGGCATTGAATGTTTATCCTGCCCCTCATGTAACTGAGCCTTGACCCCGTACCAACACACCAATGTCACCCTGAAGCTGAATAACTTTGAGTCCCCCTCGGTTAGAACAAAGAATAACAAATGCGGCCTCCTAGCAAATGTGGCAACAATGTAGCCTATAATTGATCAATCTATTTTACTCTTATGACAAATTATATTTTTTAAACATTTTTGACATCACTCACTGGGTGTGAAATATCATATGTGAATTAAACCTATCAGCTACAAAAGCCTAGTAAAAGAGGAGCAACAGTTGTGAGTTGTACTTGTTTGTTTGCTTGCTGAGTTAATTAATAGACTATGAAATAAAAGTACAAAGTAAATAAACAGTAAATAAATACATATTTAGGCCCTAGGTCTTAATCCTTCAATTAAAAAAACAAAAACAGATTGCCGCTAGGAATTTGTGAATAGGCTATTTTTAGGCTAATCTATGTTAATTTGATTTACTTCGAGAGTAATTGGTTAGACAATGAAACAATACAATGCTGCTTTACTATTTTACTAATGTTGACAAATCCTATCAGCTGTCTGATGGACAACTCAATGCGAAATCACGCGCAAATGAGACAGTCCGGTCAGAGAAATTATGCAGATTCCAGGGCGCGCGGTTTAATAAGTGATTTATCTGGAGGGCAGGGGTTGGGGGAGTGACGGTATCTGGCTTTGTACACGCCCCTTTTTGTCAACTAGCGGGACAAGAAAGAGAGAGACAAGCAGCAGCATCCCAGTCCCTAGAGCACCTCCATCTGCCCGGCTTCATGAGGAGCTGGACAGAACAGCCGGGACCCATCATCAGAATGTGGAGAGCAGTGCTTGCAAAGCTTCTTATTATATTAATTTTGTGTACTTTCCGTTGTCATTCACAAGGTAAGAGTCTCCTAAACTCATTTAAACACAGCCTTTATTGTGAACCTGCTATGATATGTTTCTGTATATTTGCATTCGAAAAGGAAATGTCAACCATTAAAGGGGACTGTTTTTTGAGGACATGATTTAACTAAAATGTTGATAGGCAAACAATAATCTTGTTGACAGCCATATTAGATTGTTTGCCTATCTATCAGAACAACAAGCCATGTAAGTTAGCCATGTGTGTGCAATGCGTGGCCTATTGGAATTGTTGGGCACTTTGTAGGCCTATAATAAAAAGTGATGTGCAATTTCTTTAAAAACAAAATCAGATTGTGACAAATCTACAAACTCTTTGGTCAGTTTTTTTCCCAGCCATACAAATATTTTTTTGGGGAAGCCAATAAATACAGAATTTATTAATATAGTTTACAATATTTAAATTCTTTAACAAAACTATTTTACTCTAAAGCATTATTACAGCTTGTATTGCGCAAAAAGCCTCCCTCAGACAGATTTGAAGTTCTTGGATAACTTTTGCCTGAGCTTTGCCGTTGCTAGGTAACAGACGCGGGCATGTGATTTGCTGACAATCTGTGTGGACTATAGCTACTGGTACAAATACTAAGAGGAACTCAACAGCTTGCCTAGTGCGCAACCCATAAAAATGATAACTAATGACATAGCTGTAATTTAAGAGCCCATTTTCTTTCAAATTCGGTAGAAACGAATAATATATCCGGCTTGATATATCTGAAATACTCTTGTGTTTTTCTTGTAGGCCTAGTTATACCCTAGGCCTACACTGCTGAAATTGTAATCTACTTTATTTTTGCTCAACCCTGAGTATGTAAGCTCCTTAGTGTGAATCAAGCAACTAATTACGCTGCAGCTGCTGCTGCATGAAAGCGACCATTTCTACCTAACGGACAACGGGCAAAAGAGGGCATGTAAACAACAAGAGGAATGTTCTTGCAACCTCACACGTAAACATCCCAGGCTAAATAGACTATGTTAGTTCTTCATTTTTACCAGCTGTTGAGTTAGGCCAAATAGTCTACATTCCAAGACAATACAAAATAAGAAAGTAACACAAAATACATGAAAAAAGACACAAATAATTTAATCAAATGTAGCAATTTTAAATGATCCAGTGGCATTTTTTAGTACACAATATGTGCAAGCTGAGGATCTGAACGGTCTTGGTCAGAATTAATTATAATATTGAATCAAATCAGGGCTTTGTCAGCATTGGCAAGTTAATAATTAGCAGGTTTGTCCCTTACAACTGATGATGTACCAACAATTTGTGTCCTCATAGGTTTAAAAAATAATTCAAGTTTACAGGTAATCAAAGTCATCTGTTTCAGTTGTGCATTTCCATGACAAGCAACAGAGCATCATGCACTTCCTGCATCTTTTGCAGTTTGCATCATGGCACCTGTTGAGCTCCTTAGAAATGTGAGGCAGAAATTGTTGATTTATTCCATATTCATTCAGCATGTTTGAGAGGAAATTACTAAAAGGGCTTTGGTGCAGGAGGACAGGTTACTTTCGCTAATCCATTGAGCCTAATTTCTGTTAGGTCAGCTTGATGATCTTTTAATGTGTGACAGACAATCTTTTGTTGCTCATTATCAAGAGGCTTTGAAAGTGTTGTAAAATGTGTGTGTCAGCATAATGGATAATGTGACACACTTGTAGGGCGATTTAATGTTACAGTAATGGGTAACAAAGGAACTGGACTTGGTGGTTGAATAACCTCCGTCATGGCTAGTTGACCATCTTTTGCTAGCATGCAGATTGTGCTGTTGAAAACATGTTTTTGCTGGTTAATTGTATGAATATTGGGTGTCTTTCAGTCTCTTTCAAACCTCAATCATTTGCCACAAACAGCCTTGGTCATTCAGGGTCTTATGAGAAACATGCGTGATTGATTTAGAAAAAAATGGATGCAAAGTAAACCAGGATCAACAAGATGTTTTGTGTCAGTGGTACACACGTTGTATAGTACAATGGGAGTTGGGCTTGTCTTATTTGGATTCCCTACTATTTCAAATAGGTGTTTTCAGTTTGTTTTTCTCAATAATTGAGTTTAACCTATTTTTAGTTTATTTGTGCTACAGCATGTCACAACTAAAAACACTTGTGGGTTGATGTTGAAATTTCACATGGGGCAAAAAAAAACCTGGCCAGCATGTGCATACTAAACCTCACACATGCTGTGCCCTTTTCCGGTTTAGGCCTAAATCCTTGGACAACGGTAACGCTCTATTAGGGAACAGAAGTTGGGAACAGAAGTTAGCACAGTTGGCTTAAATGAAGGACTAATCCTTTCTCATTATACAGCGCTCTCAACCCAGGTCCCAGACTATTATGTGATGCATAGGGTGCAATGTTTAGGCTAACCCAATGCTCATGTTGTGTTGAGTGACAGTCTGTCAGAGGCAGTGAACCCAAACATTTGACCTCCCGCAGTAATGCAATGTAACGTCTCAATTTCTGCTGCTTCCTATATATTTCTAGTCAAATGTAGCTTAACACATAAAAAGAAAATCGACGAAGTACAGCTTCATTCCTCACACACTATTTCTCGCCTCCTTTTGGACCTATGCCACTACCAAACTCCCTTGGGCTTTTCTCTGTTTTGTGTGAGGCAGTAAGAGCCAAAGTCAGTTGTTCAGCAGTTGACTGCATTCTATTGCATTGATTTCCATATGAAATGGAGCAGCAGCACTTCACTCTGACAGGATGGACGGATCCAGCGCTCCACGCTGCCAGCCGTTTTCTGGACGCACATTCAGAAAGTGCGAGGGGACGTACCAAAACAAGGCGGTAGTGATGAAAGAGGCTACACCTCTTTCAGGGGCCCGACATGATTGGAAAGAGATGTTTTGGGGAAGGGACAAAATATTTTTTTGTGGGGTGGGGTTTAGTTTTTTTTGTAGGAAGCTATACTGTATTCTGCATTCTGCTATCCATCTCCATAGTCCCTTTGGCGTGTTGACATTTCCAGTTATGAGGTTTCAGCCCTGCTGGCTCTTCCATTGTTCCATTGTGATTTCACAGTGGGGATTGAGGCATTGGGAGGCATCGTTCTAATGAAAATTCCTCTGCTGCTCCTCTTTGTTTGGCAGTAGTAGGGCTATTTTTCACTGTGGATGGTGTAGGGTTCTCACCTGCTGTGGGTTTAAGATGGCTAATTAGAAAAGACATGGTCAGAGAGATTAACAAAAAGAAAACAACACCAAACTAAACAAAACAGTCAAAACAAAGACACTAACAAAAAAGTGCCAATCCTTAGACAACAGATTCCTAATAGTATATTTGCATCATATTGGCCACTTTTCTCTTAACTTTCTCTTAATAGCCTCTATTTTGACCATTGTTATTACATTTAGGCTTTTAAAAATCAATTTATCAATTTATTCCTGAAGGAAAGCTGTAGTTACTTCGATGACTTTAAAAAAAGACTGTGGCTGAATGTAAGAGCAGCTCACATTCATTGAAAAGTCCACTTTAGTCTGCCAGTCACCTTTCCCAGAACTGATACTGTCAGGAAACACTGGCTTCATTTGAAGGACTCAGAATATTGGTTTCCTTTTGGCGAAGGTTGTTGAAAGCTGTTAACCTAATGTATAGCATACAGGGATTATGATCGTCCCCATTGTTGCTCGGAAGTCTTAGGAGTGTACTTCCTCTCTTAGGAGTGTCCTTCCTCTCTTAGGAGTGTCCTTTCTCTGAACTTGAAGTCCAGTGGTGCCTATTTATTATATTTTCACTCTTTAAAAAAAAAAGAAGTTGTTTTGTTGATTAGCTGGTGGACATTGACACATGCAATCCTACTTCTGGGTCAAGCAACGAGTGATCATGGTTTTATGACATTTTTAGACAAAATGAATCACTATTTTCAGTAGTATCCTTGGAGTTGTCAATACACCCATGGCTTTCTTCTGATATCTACCGTATATTGAAAAATGTTACATATTCGGAGTACAATGATCGTAATGGCATGGTGCATGAGACCACTAACTGTCTGTTCAGGGGTACAGAGATAAACCCAAATGTCTTTCAGTGGTGTCACTGTGCCGCTCCGATACTGTATGCACCGTTTGTCTTACCTGCCATGTTACAGATGATGCTGAAACCTTCGGGATCATTGCCTCGCAACAAAGGCACCCTTTGAGCTAATGGGGGAGCAATGTTATCATTAGTAAACTGAGCAGGAAAAAGGCTTGCTTCCCAATTGGCTGCTGAAGGAGTTAAATATGAAGCCCATTTGGCCGGTGTAGTTTAAAAGACGTTTGGTGGTGTCGGCTAATTATTCTGAGACAAAACCTCATGATATGAGAAGCCTCACAAGGCTTTTAGTGCAGTAGCACAGCCATGACCCCACAACTCAAGTGGAAGTGATCCATCTTTGAAGTGCCCATTACATAAAAGAGATGATTAACTACTGACTCGCCTATAATAAACTGTCTGCTTACACAAAATGTGCCAACTGAATGGGCTGAGATTTTTCAAGTCAATTCATTACAAATCGTTATGACTGTTTGAAAAGGAAGGAGCATTTCCTTTGGCTTTTGGCATTTGGTTCAGTAGCGATCGTATTGTAAGTGTTATTTTTTCACCTGTCAGAGGTTAATGCTTTGCCAGACTTGTTCTATAATAAGTAGGCAGAATCATAATATCAGTGTCCAACGATACCACTTTGGCCTTGAATAGCTTCTGGTGTCAATGTCCTACCAAAGGATTCATATCATCAGAACCTGTGCAACTGATGCTTTGCCAGTTGATCTTTATTTTAAACGAGAAGAAGAAAAAGGCAGAGGGTACGTTGGCAGGAGTTTCCTGAAAGATTTCAACTTATCAGCACAAGATCAAAAGACGACATCATACTAATGCTCAGTAGAATGAGTGCCTTATTTTTAGCATGATGGTGTGGTGGGATTGAATATTCTTATTCCGTCACAAAATTGTCCGGTAGGTATATTAATCACGTTGGTTCATTTTTGTCTGCAATTGACCAGTGTCTTCATCTTTTGCAAGTCCTTATCATGTAACGTGCTCATATGCCTTTGGAATTTGAAGTAATTGGCTGATAGCTGTGGTGGGAGAGAAGCACTACATGAAAGGTTGCGGTAATAGAAACCCAGTGCACATGCTGATTGGTGATGGTACAGCTAGTTGGTGCAATGAAAATAGGCATATTTGGCATATTTGCTTTTAGGACAAGGACGAAATTGTGGTGTAGATATTGGGGGGGGGGGGGGGGGGGGGGACGACAAACAGTAGACGGGGGGACCGGGGGTCCTCCCCCGTCATTTTATTTAGCATTTTAAAACGTATTTCCTCCAATCTACACAGTTTGACATGACTTATTATGCCTCTCTTGAGGGGTATGTTGAGGGGTATTTTGAAAGCACAGTAAAGGTGGAAGGATAAGTGGAAAGATAAGTCATCAAATAGGCAAATATTAAGAAGACACAAAATATGAAGACTGAGTTGAATTATTATGATGTAGATGTAATAAGAGTGTGAACATACCATGGACAAAGCCTGACACTTGTAGTGTTGAATGTTGATCCTGACTCCCGAGTCTCCCGACCGTGATCTGTCAGCATCCACTCGTCATTCTAAAAGTTTTCTTCTGATGGCAGAAATGCAGATGACAACGTGGTACTGTGGTACTGTTTTGGTGGATTCATTTTAGCCTGCCAGGGGTGCCGGGTCAGCGCAAGCAACGTTTTGAACTCGATGGAGCAGCCCCCCAAAATATTCCAGCCAATGGGGAAACCAGAACGAATGTACTTCACACACTTCACGCACTTCCTCTTAAATCTGAGCCAAACTGACAGCACTATGACCCAATGAGAATGGGGGGGGGGACACTGACTGAAATTAGTGGGGGAGTGGCACTAATAGACAGTGCGGCTGAGCGGAGGTGACGCATTGCGTCCCAACAGGGCCGGACTAACGCATTTGGGGCACCGTGGCACCTACTTCCAGGCTTTTTTTCCATGGGGCAGAGTGAAAAATTAGCAGTTTTGTAATGATATTTTAAACATTTTGTCAAGAGGCTGAAAGAAAAATGTTAAATCTAATTTCCTACCTACAATTCTAAAAATGTTATCATGGGACAGAAATAAACATGTACTGTTTTATAGCCCATCTCATCCTATTCTTAAAATGTTGTCATGAGGATGAGAGAACATTTTGTCATTTTAAAGCTAATGTCCTACTATCCTACACATTTTGACATGAGGCTGAGAGATCATTTCGCAGTTTAAATAAAATATTATGCAATTCTACACATTTTGCCGTAACTTATGACGTGTTCATATACTATATGGGGGCCCCCCAGACCTCCTGGGGGTGACCAACCAAAACATATTTAAGTTTTTTTGTATGATTTTAAATCAGTTATTGTGGGGGACGAATCGGGGCACCGATCCCCCCCAATATACTGTTCTGTATATTGGGGGGGGATATATTCCCCCATCCCCTGTGGCAATTTCACCTATGTTGTAGAAGTTACAATCCATGTATTAATACATTATGTTTTACATAATGATCAATGGATATCCCCATTGACACATTTATATTATGTGAAAATTGAATCATTTCCATGAATCATTTTCAAAAAATCTTATTGTCCAAATTTGGAAATGTAATGTTTTTTTCTTATTAAGTGTTTTGTGTGTCATTTGATTGGTGGGATGGCAGTGTTAGATTCAAAGATTAGAAATCAATGTCATTCCATTTGTATTACTGATTTTATTTCTCACAGTGTTGTTTGTTTCTATTTCCATGTCTTCAGTTTGTTTTGCAACTGAGGTGTAAAACCTTTCTCTTCAGAACATATTTGACCAACCAGGGAGTGTGTTTAAAGGTAGTCGAAAAGACACTGTAGACCACCAACCACAGACATACACCACCAACCACCACCTTGCATTTCCTTTAGCAAAGAATTTGGGTTTAAGGGTTGCGGTACCACCTGGTACCACTATGTGTTCCAATTACATTTCTGACAAGGAACAGCATGTGCCTTAAATCACGTCAGAGAGAAACAATCAGAATTGCACATTCCAATTCAGATGGGTCTGACAGAACGCTCTGCCACTGAACTATGCTGCCTCAGTCGATATCTCCTGGAAAACGTCAGGGAAGGTAGAGTGGTGGTACCTTATCTCCTCAGATGCCACTCAGTGAGAACATCAAAAGGAGGCTTGGGATGAGTGTGCTTAGGGTTGTATAACTGTCTGGAGGATGGCTGGCACGCTCATCTCCAGGTCATCTCAATGCTGTTACCAGCATGCTTCATCAATAAGAGACATTCCAAAACACACTTAACACTGTTTAGATGTTTTATTCATAGGAAGTAGTAAAGAGGGAAAATAAGAGCGGAAAATGTTTTCACATTTCTGACCTAATTAAAAAATACACATGATCATGATCAACTGATTAAGAAAATGGAGAATTATGCACCTGGGGACTGAAGGTATTACAAAAAAGTTTGGTCCAAAATATAGAATGAAGAGAACTTTAGTAGTAATAATGTTTTTTTTGTGTAAGAATCATCTGGCATTATCTTACTTAGACCTATTTGGACAGTGACACAATTTGCATAATTTTGGCTCGGTTCGCCACCACAATGGATTTGAAAGGAAAACAATCAAGATGTGCTTTAAGTGTAGACTTTTATCTTTAATTTAAGGGTTTTGTCAAAATTATTGTATGAACCTTGTAGGAATTCCATAGCCCTCTAATTTTAGGGTCTCAAAAGTAATTGGACAAACTAACAATCCTAAATTAAATTGGGAATTTTATTACTTGGTTGCAAATCCTTTGCAGTCAATGACTGCCGGAAGTCTGGAACCCATAGTCATCACCAGATGCTGGGTTTCTTCCCTGGTGATGCTCTGCCAGGCCTTTACTGCAGCTGTCTTCAGTTCCTGCTTGTTCTTTGGGCATTTTGCATTCAGCAATTGAAATGCATGCTCAATTGGATTCAGGTCAGGTGATTGACTTGGCCATTGCAGAACATTCTCTTCTTTGCCTTAAAAAAGTATTGGGTTGCTTTCGCAGTATGCTTCGGGTCATTGTCCATCTGCACTGTGAAGCGAGTTTTGAAGTACTTGGCTAAATGTGAGCAGATAATATAGCCCTAAAAACTTCAGAATTCATCCTGCTGTTCTTGTTAGCAGTCACATCATCAATAAAAACAAGGGAACCAGTTCCATTGGCAGCCATACATGCCCACATCATAACACTACCTCCACCATGCTTCACAGATGAGGTGGTACAGTATGCTTTGGATCATGAGCAGTTCCTTCCCTTCTCCATACACTTCTCTACCCATCATTCTGGTACAAGTTGATCTTTGTCCATCTGTCTTTTGTCTCATCTGTCCACGTTCCAGAACTATATTAGGCTTTTTTTTTAGATGTTTTATGGGAAACTCTAACCTGGTCTTCCTGTTTTTGAGGCTTACCAATGGTTTATGTCTTGTGGGAAACCCGCTGTATTTACTCTGGTGAAGTCCTCACTTGATTGTTGACATTGACACAGATACGCCTACCTCCTGGAAGGTGTTCTTGATCTGGCCAACTTTTGTGAAGGGGTTTTTCTTCACCAAGGAAATCATTATTCTGTCATCTACCACAGTTGTTTTCCGTTGTCTTCCGGGCCTTTTGGTGTTTTTTTTTGGTGTATCTCTCTGATGGGTTTGTTTTGATTTTTCAGCCTAATGATGGCTTGCTTCACTGGCAGTGACAGCTCTTTGGACTTCATATTGAGGGTTAACAGCAACAGATTCCAAATGTCACACTTGAAATCAACCTTTTATCTGCTTACTTGTAAGTTAACTAATGAGGGAATAACACACACCTGGCCATGGAACTGCTGAGCAGCTAATTGTCCAATGACTTTTGCTCGCTTAAAAAGTGTTGACCATATATAAAAAGTGCTGTAATTCCTACACCGTTCACCTGATTTGGATGTAAATCCCCTAAAATTCTGTGCTTTCAGCTCGTATTCATTATTTCATTTCAACTCCAATATGCTGTGGTAGACAGCTAAAATAATAATAAGTCAATGTCCAAATATTTATGGACCTGACTGTACATATTGACTCTTGTTGCTGATAACATGGAAACTAAAATGGGATGTGCTGTGTGTCTCCTTAGCCCATGTAACGTGATCATTTCCAGTGTCTGAGTGACTTTACAAAAGAGGGAGTCAATACACAAGTACTGAGTAGACCATACAGTGTACAAAATATTTAAATTAGTTCAAAATATTTCAATACATTTTCACCAGTGTGAAAGATGTCACAAATTGTAAACACAGGACTCTATGTAGAGAACTGTTGCACTTGTGGTTAAGTTGCTCCTCAATCTCTCTGCAGCTAGTAGGAGATGCTCCAGTGAACAGTTCAGCTGCACCAATGGGGCCTGCATCCCAGGGGAGTACAGGTGTGACCGGCTGACCGACTGCTCCGACGGGGCTGATGAGACAGACTGCCGTAAGTCCCCCAATGTGGCTTTACTTACTTTCTTGCCTCAGGCTCCTCTGGCATTTTAATCAATTTGTAAAATTAATAGGCTCGCTGACTGACAGAATGGCCACAATATGCTTCTTGTTGTCAGAGGTTGATTGCAGATTCCTTGGTGGATTAGTCAAGCTGAAGTCAGCTGCTATTCCATTATTGTGCCGACATGTTAGACTCACACTTTGGTAATTTCCCAATGTCAAAAACAATGCCAAGGCTGTTTGTGGTGCTAATAGAAAACTTACAGTAACTGTTTTTATCCTCCCATTAGCTTTTAGCATTTTTTCTTGTTTGCGGCTGTACATAATTCTATACACAGCTTTATATTTCAGAGGTAAATTGCCAACATAACTTCATGGGGGAGCAGCCAAGGGTATATTTCACATGTAACCAGGTGGTTCAATAGGGGTGGGCCCTTCTACTGTTAATGAGATTAAAACAGGGTTAGAGCTGCTAAAATAATGATCTGCTAGCAGCGGACTGTTACATTTGGCTAATTGCAGGGGTGTAAAACCTCTTAAAGGATCGGTGTCCCGCTAGCGGGACAACTTCCGGTGAAACTGGAGGTTGCGTAATTCAAATAAATTCTAATAGTTATTATGGATTTGAAACATTTAGGTACATATAAGTCTTATATCGTCTGAAAGCTTAAATTCTTGTTAATCTAACTGCACTGTCTGATTTACAGTAGCTATTACAGCGAAAACATGCCATGCGATTGTTTGAGGACGGCCCCGCACATCAAAATATGTTTTCACCGGCACAGGTTTCATACATTCACATATAAAGATTAAATGTTCACTTAATTTTTGAAAATCTTCCTCTGATTTGTCATCCAAAGAGTCCCAGCTATAACATGTAGTGTCGTTTTGTTAGATAAAATCCTTTTCTATATCCCAAAAAGTCTGTTTAGTTGGCGCCATCGATTTGAGTAATCCACTCGTTCAATTTGCAGAGAAAGGAATCCGAAAATCTACCCCTAAACTTTGTTTCAGCAAGTCAAAATACGTTTCTATTTATTCCTCAGACACCCTAAAATGTAATCAAACTATAATATTTATTTCAGAAAGAAGTATGCTCAATAGGAAACCGATTTTAGCAGGTGCACAACTTCGTCATGGCGCACAAAAACACAGATTTCCAAGACTGTGTCCTCTTATAAAAACGGTTATTTCTTATTCGTTTTTGAAATTACAAGCCTGAAACCTTGAACATAGACTGCTGACACCCTGTGGAAGCCATAGGAATTGCATCAAGGGAGCTATTTTATAATAGGATTTTTCCCCTACCATATCTATTGTGTTATATTCTCCTCCATTATTTTAACATTTCTACAAACTTCAAAGTGTTTTCTTTCCAATGGTACCAATTATATGCATATCCTGGCCTCAGGGCCTGAGCTACAGGCAGTTTACTTTGGGCACGTCGTTCAGGCGGAAATTTAGAAAAAAGGGGCCTAGCCCTAAGAAGTTCATTAATGCTTGAGTACATGAGAACTTTATATAGGAATGTTTAAGACGACTGACATTTAAAACATTTGACGTTTGACATTTGAGACATGTTTAAGACTGCTAGAGACATTTGACCTTTGACAGGGGAAAGGGTTATACACCTCTTTGAACAAATCATTTGTTTTGGGAATTGATGCTGATTCCTTATATTCCTTAAACATTCCACAGATGGGTTTGTTCTATGTCGGTCTAGTATGATTGGCCTGTTCTGGCATGTTCATTTCCTTCTTAGACTACCCTGAGTGTACAGAACTGAGGTGTGCCAACGGTGCCTGTTATAACCAGACTCAGCGCTGTGACCAGGTCGTGGACTGCCGTGACGCGTCAGACGAGTCCAACTGCAGTAAGTGTCTACTTCTGGCCGTGACGCATGATCACGCATTCAGCCAGACCCTCTACATGAGCAGCAGGGTTGAGATGAAGAACTTATAAATACAGTCAGTTGCTGAAGGGGTTTTGTGTCTGCTTTCTACAGCACAGCACTGCAGCAGTGGCCTGTTCCAATGTGGCAACGGAGAGTGTGTCCCTCAACGCTACGTCTGTGACCACGACGACGACTGTGGAGACAGGAGTGACGAACAGAACTGCAGTGCGTACCTCTACCCTCCTTGCACCATTGCTGCTATCTGAAAACCTTGAGTCTGCAGCTCTTATCTTAACTCCCCAGATAGATTCTCCCCCTAACCTGGACTTAATCTGACCTCTTCTATGTGCTCTCTCTCTCTCTCTCTCTCTCTCTCTCTCTCTCTCTCTCTCTCTCTCTCGCTCTCGCTCTCGCTCTCGCCCTCCCTCCATGTAGCCTATCCCGCTTGCAGAGGGAGCTACTTCACGTGCCCCAGTGGTCGATGTATTCACCAAGTCTGGCTTTGTGATGGAGAAGACGACTGTGAAGACAATGCAGATGAGAAAGGCTGTGGTATGGATGCTACAGAGTTCCACCTCCCCTTCCTGATGCTAGTCCCTTTGGTCAAATCTCTCTTTACACATTTCTAATATTGGACACAGAGCCATGAAAAGAAAACAGTACGCAGGTTCAGTGGAAGCACACTTTAATGAGTGAGAAACGCTGTTGTGTATGAACCTGATTCACCTCTGGTCTCCATGGTTGGTATTGGCTAGGCGCTATGCTTGTGCACCTTGAAGTGTGGTATTCAAATGCCTCTTTGTGGCACAAGATGGCTCAGCCCTCCAAAGAGCTTTAGAATTCCTCCACACTGCTCTGAAGTGTGTTTTTAGAGGATGGGCTGCAGAACCTTCCGAGCCCCCATGTGACCCCAACCCCAGTGATTTAAAGTGACAGTGTTTCCCCAGACAATGAAGTTTGAGTCACAGTGCCCTTGAGTTCAGCCCGTGAATTCCTATGAAGATAAGTCTGCTGTCTTCAATGCATACCTCACACACTGTTGCTGTTTTCGCAAAGCACGAATGTGGCATGTGTACAACTCTGTGGTTCCCTCCTGTTTTTGCTCTCTATTGTCTCTGGTGTGGTCAGAGGCAGTGAAGATGACTTTGTATTCTCTGTAGATGCCATACCACGTGAGTGCTATCCTGGAGAATGGCCCTGTCCGTCCTCAGGCCTGTGTATCCCCATGGACCAACTGTGTGACGGGAAAGCCCAATGTCCAGATGGAGAGGATGAGACCAGCACCACTGCTGGGCGCAATTGCAGTCAGTAACAATACAACCAGTTTAACATGCACACAAACACACACACACACACACACACACACACACACACACACACACACACACACACACACACACACACACACACACACACACACACACACACACACACACACACACACACACACACAAACAAACACACACACACACACACACACACACACACACACACACACACACACACACAAACCTTTATTTTGAAAAGTGCCATTGGGAGTAATGTGTGTCTGTCTGTGGTTGTCAGGTATCTGGAGGTGTGCCTCACTGAGCTGTGAGCATCGCTGTCATGCGTCCCCCGAGGGAGGAACCTGCTCATGTCCTTCTGGATACATTGTCAACAATAACAACATCCGCTCTTGTATCGGTGAATACTGATCCATTCACTCATTGACATTGAAAGAACTGGAAACTCAGGCTACCGGAGGTAGAATCTGGGATGTGTGCTTTTGACTCATTACATTTTTTATAATTTTGTTCTTGGGTGAAGACTTTGATGACTGTACGATGTGGGGCGTCTGCGATCAGCTCTGTGAAGACAGGATGGGAACCCACCGCTGCAGCTGTCGTGAGGGCTATTTCCTAGAGCAGCACCGATACTGCAGCGCTAACATCTCAAGTGAGTGGCCGTGGTTGAGCTTCAATATACTTCAACATATCAAACCCATTCCTCCAGGCCCAAAGCCTTCAGCCCCTCAGCCCAGCCTCCTATCTGCCAGCCCCTGCCAGGCTGCTCTGCTTTCTGGTGCATTGATGCGCACCGAGTGTTGTTTTAGCCAGTCGTTTGCTTCTGTGGACCAGTGAATGACTATTGACCAATGGACAGACCCCTCTGCCTTTGATCATGAGGCTAGCAGCAAGGAGATATTCTCTCTGTTAGTAGTACAGATCAAATTATCTTGGCCATATGGGTTCCTAAAAATGACATCAAATGGATTAAATGAAAATAAAAAAGGTTCTACCATAGATTTAGATTTGAATCAGGTATCGAAGCTGACTGACTAAAATGTATAGTTTTTTATTCACTATCTCTTCCACTCCTGTGTAAAATCATGACTCATTATTTAGGTAAAGTCTAAAAATAAATGCTTCTAACCAGAGATTAGGAAATGTCTGATATTGTTGTCTTACTGATTGCCTTGTCTACTGTCGGTAGCTGGAGTACCCTTGCTGATCTTCTCCAATGGCCGAGACCTGCTGATTGGTGACATCCATGGGCACAGCTCTCGCACCCTGGTCCATTCCCGGAACAGAGGCGTCGTTGTCGGGGTGGACTTCCACTTCCAACTCAAAAGAGTATTTTGGACAGATACTATTCAGAACAAGGTAATACTGGTCTTTGAATACTCAAATACTTCATCCAATCCCCATCATGAATGGTTTCCTCTGGCCCTGTTAAAGGAATTAGTGCATCACTATAATTACCTGTATAATAGACCATAGGTACAGTCCACAAGATAGAAATACATTGTTTGAGGAAATCCTTGAGTTGTACAGGAACCTGCCCCCCCCCCCCCCCTCAAAGGAGAGGGAATACTTTGACAGATCTCTTAAGATACCACCACTGTTAATACTGTACCATCAGGCAGACCTAATGGCACCAAAATGACTGGGTCATAATGAAGGGGAAGTAGAAAAATATCTAAACAGGAAAGCTGATACTGTCTGATATACTTGTACAACGTTTACATAGCTCTGTGTACTTTCTTCAAACTTTCTTATTTTCAAAGTGATCGTATAGTATTTGTTTTCACCATGTCCACCCTGTTATATGCATTCTTTGGCCAGCTCAAAGGGCTTTGTTCAGTCTCTTGGCTTCTGTATGGTTTGAACCCCAGCCATGAGGCTGAAAAGCAGAAACGTACCAGGAGCGGGGTATCTGTGTAGATCAGCTACCTCCATGGCAGAATGACAGCTGATTTAAAGTGTGTGTGTGGGGAGGGGGGCAGGGCGTCCACAAACAGGGCATGTGAACAAACTGGGGAGGTCAAACTAGTAGGCTACTTCCACATCTTCAGTTTCTCTTTAAACAGGTCAGCTGAAAATCCTGCTTTTTAGATGTCTGGATCTCATTTCAAATGAGCCAGAGCTGAAAAGAGCACTATCCTTTCCTAGGTGCCAAGGCTTCAAGCCTGAGAAACTGGTGCCATCTTTGAATCGGTAGGGTAGAGGTTTCAGAATAATACCTGACCAGAACCACTCACCATTAGGCTACCTGCCACCCCCAAATCAAATCAATCAAATCAAGAATTTAATAAGAATTTGTTCTTAACTGACTTGCCTAGTTAAATAAAGGTTAAATAAAAAATTAGCAGATGTTATTGCAGGTGTAGCAAAATGCTTGTGCTTCTAGCTCCAACAGTGCAGTAATTTATTTTTATTTTATTTCACCTTTATTTAACCAGGTAGGCCAGTTGAGAACATGTTCCCATTTACAAATGCGACCTGGCCAAGATAAAGCAAACCAGTGCGACACAAACAACACAGAGTTACACATGGGATAAACAAACGTACAGTCAATAACACAATAGAAAAATCTATATACAGTGCATGCAAATGTAATAAGATTAGGGAGGTAAGGCAATAAAGAGGCCATAGTGGCGAAATAATTACAATTTAGCAAAAACACTGGAGTGATAGATGTGCAGAAGATGAATGTGCAAGTAGAGATACTGGGGTGCAATGGAGCAAAACAAAAAATAACAATATGGGGATGATGTAGTTGGGTGTGCTATTTACAGATGGACTATGTACAGGTGCAATGATCTATCTGTAAGCTGCTCAGACAGCTAATGCTTAAAGCTAGTGAGGGAGATATGAGTCTCCAGCTTCAGTGATTTTTGCAATTCGTTCCAGTCATTGGCAGCAGAGAACTGTAAGGAAAGGCGGCCAAAGCAGGAGTTGGCTTTGGGGGTGACCAGTGAAATATACCTGCTGGAGCACGTGCTACGGGTGGGTGCTGCTATGGTGACCAGTGAGCTGAGATAAGGCGGGGCTTTACCTAGCAAAGACTTATAGATGACCTGGAGCCAGTGGGTTTGGCGACGGATATGAAGCGATGGCCAGCCAACAAGAGCATACAGGTCGCAGTGGTGGGTAGTATATGGTGCTTTGGTGACAAAACGGATGGCACTGTAATAGACTGCATCCAATTTGCTGAGTCGAGTGTTGGAAGCTATTTTGTAAATGACATCTCCGAAGTCAAGGATCTGTAGGATAGTCAGTTTTACAAGGGTATGTACAAGTGTATGTAAAGCATGGCAGCATGAGTGATGGATGCTTTGTTGTGAAATGGAAGACAATTCCAGATTTAACTTTGGATTGGAGATGCTTAATGTGAGTCTGGAAGGAGAGTTTATAGTCTAACCAGACACCTAGGTATTTGTAGTTGTCCACATATTCTAAGTCAGAACCGTCCAGAGTAGTGATGCTAGATGGGCGGGTGGGTGCGGGCAGTGATCGGTTGAAGAGCATGCATTTCGTTTTCCTTGCATTTAAGAGCAGTTGGAGGCCATGGAAGGAGTGTTGTATGGCATTGAAGCTCGTCTGGAGGTTTGTTAACAATAGTGTCCAAAGAAGGGCCAGAATTATACAGAATGGCGTCGTCTGCGTAGATGTGAATCAGAGAATCCCCAGCAGCAAGAGCGACATCATTGATGTACACAGGGAAAAGAGTCGGCCCGAGAATTGTGCCCTGTGGCACCCCCATGGAGACTGCCAGAGGTCTGGATAACAGGCCCTCTGATTTGATACACTGAACTCTTTCTGAGAAGTAGTTGGTGAACCAGGCGAGGCAGTCATTTAAGAAACCAAGGCTGTTGAGTCTGCCGATAAGAATGTGGTGATTGACAGAGTTGAATGCCTTGGCTTGGTCGATGAAGACGGCTGCACAGTGTTGTCTTTTATCGATAGCGGTTATGATATCGTTTAGGACCTTGAGCGTGGCTGAGGTGCACCTATGACCAGCTCGGAAACCAGATTGGCGGGATTGGGTGGGATTCAAAGTGGTCGGTGATCTGTTTGTTAACTTGGCTTTCGAAGACTTTAGAAAGGCAGGGTAGGATAGATATAGGTCTGTAACAGTTTGGTTCTAGAGTGTCTCCCCCTTTGAAGAGGGGGATGACCGCGTTAGCTTTCCAATCTTTAGGGATCTCAGACGATGCAAAAGAGAGGTTGAACAGGCTAGTAATAGGGGTTGCAACAATTGCGGCAGATTATTTTAGAAAGAGAGGGTTGAGATTGTCTAGCCCGGCTGATTTGTAGGGGTGAAGGAGAAATGGGGGAGGCTTGGGCAAGTTGCTGTGGGGGGTGCAGAGCTGTTGACCTGGGTAGGGGTAGCCAGGTGGAAAGCATTGCCAGCCGTAGAAAAATGCTTGTTGAAATTCTCGATTATCGGCCTCCCGGGTGGCACAGTGGTCTAAGGCACTGCATCGCAGGGGAGGGTTTGGCCGGCAGGGATATCCTTGTCTCATCGCTCACTAGCGACTCCTGTGGTGGGCAGGGTCCAGTGCACGCTGACCAGGTCGCCAGGTGTACGGTGTTTCCTCCGACACATGGTGCGGCTGGCTTCCGGGTTGGATGTGCATTGTGTCAAGAAGCAGTGCGGCTACAGTGGGGTTGTGTTTCAGAGGACGCATGCTCCCGACCTTCGTCTCTCCTGAGTCCGTACGGGAGTTGCAGCGATGAGACAAGACTGTATCTACTACCAATTGGATACCACGAAATTGGGGAGAAAAAAGGGGTAACATTAAAAAATATATATATATTATCGTAGATTTATCGGTGGTAACAGTGTGTCCTAGCCTCTGTGCAGTGGACAGCTGGGAGGAGGTGCTCTTATTCCCCATGGACTTTAAAGTGTCCCAGAACTTTTGGGAGTTTGTGCTACAGGATGCAAATTTCTGTTTGAAAAAGATAGCCTTTGCTTCCCTAACTGCCTTTCCTAACTGCCTGTGTATATTGGTTCCTAACGTCCCTGAAATATCTAACAAGTAATATCTAACAAATTACACAATATATACCCAATACACACAAATCTAAGTAGGAATGAATTAAGACTATATACATATGGACGAGCGATGTCGGTAAAAACATGTGAGATGTGTAATGAAGATATGTAAGCATTATTAAGTAAATTAGATACTGTAGAATAGTATAGAGAACAGTATATACATACGCGATGAGTAATGTATGATATGTAAACATTATTAAGTGAATGAGATACTGTAGAATAGTATAGAAAACAGTATATACATACGCAATGAGTAATGTATGATATGTAAACATTATTAAGTGAATGAGATACCGTAGAATAGTATAGAAAACAGTATACATATACGAGATGAGTAATGCCAGATATGCTACTAGAATGCTACTAGACAGACAAGATGGAAGTCAGACAAACAACCAAAACCCAGCCTTAATATTGGTAATTTCCTTCTAATTTTATGGGTATTGTGGTGACATATCCCATCCCTGTTTCTCGTATGTCTTTTTTTTAATATCTCCATGTCTTTCTGGAGCTATAACCACCAAAAGGGCTAATCTCTTCAAAACAATCCTTTCTTTTGTGGGCAGGTTTTTTCGGTGAGTATGAACGGTTCCAATATGCAGGTGGTTTTAAATGTATCAGTTGACTACCCTGAGAACCTGGCCGTGGACTGGGTGAACAATAAACTGTATATGGTGGAGGCAAGCGTCAACCGGATTGACATGGTGGATTTTAACGGGAGTAACCGGGTGACGCTGATCGCAGAGAATCTGGGAAACCCCAGAGGGCTGGCCGTGGACCCAACTGTGGGGTGAGTAGAGGGGACCTCCCCATCCTCCATCCCTCCATCCCTCTATCTCGCCGTCTCTCTCTCATGCTGCACCGGTAGGAAGTAATAAGGGTGAAAGATTAGAAGATTGTCCTGGGGGATTAGTGAGCAGTATTAAAAGTGATGAGCAACATTGTAATCCAATAGTACTGTTCGAGAGGGGAGACTGGGCCAAGTGGCTCCAGGTAAACTAGGAAGTGATAATAAATGTAGACACTTGTTCTACCTTGGTGGGATTTAGGGCTGGCCCACCTGTAGACCCAGAGACAAAGACAGTAGAGTATCTGTTTCAGATTCAATTAAAAAAGGAAATCTGCTTATGTCTCACCTTTTGGTAGGCCTTTCCTGCAGTCAAATTACCTAGTGGCCTCATGTGTGCAATGTTAGTAATATTTTTCGTAATTTCATGATTAATAAACATATATTTTTTAAAGCCGCCAAAAATTCTGTGTTTCTATGTCCAGCAGTTTTGTTATATTTCACTTTTCTGTGATATACAGTTGAAGTCGGAAGTTTACGTACATTTTAGCCAAATACATTTAAACTCAGTTTTTCACAATTCCTAACATTTAATCCAAGTAAAAAGTCCCTGTTTTAGGTCAGTTATGATCACCACTTTATTTTAAGAATGTTAAATGTCAGAATAATAGTAGAGAGAATGATTTATTTCAGCTTTTATTTCTTTCATCACATTCCCAGTGGGTCAGAGGTTTACACACACTCAATTAGTATTTGGTAGCATTGCCTTTAAATTGTTTAACTTGGGTTAAATGTTTCGGGTAGCCTTCCACAAGCTTCTCACAATAAGTTGGGTGAATTTTGGCCCATTCCTCCTGACAGAGCTTGTGTAACTGAGTCAGGTTTGTAGGCCTCCTTGCTCGCACATGCTTTTTCAGTTCTGCCCACACATTTTCTATGGGATTGAGGTCAGGCTTTGTGATGGCCACTCCAATACCCTGACTTTGTTGTCCTTAAGCAATGTTGCTTGGGGTCATTGTCCATTTGGAAGACCCATTTGTGACCAAACTTTCATTTACTGACTGATGTCTTGAGATGCTGTTTCGATATATCCACATAATTTTCTTTCCTCATGATGCCATCTATTTTGTAAAGTGCACCAGTCCCTTCTGCAGCAAAGCACCCCCACAACATGATGCTGTCACCCCAGTGGTTGGGATGGTGTTCTTTGGCTTGTAAGCCTCCCCCTTTTTCCTCCAAACATAAGGATGGTTGTTATGGCCAAAGAGTTCTATTTTTGTTTCATCAGACCAGAGGACATTTCTCCAAAAACTTGTGATCTTTGTCCCCATGTGCAGTTGCAAACCGTAGTCTGGCTTTTTTATGGTAGTTTTGGAGCAGTGGCTTCTTCCTTGCTGAGCAGCCTTTCAGGTTATGTCGATATAGGACTCGTTTTACTGTGGATATAGATACTTTTGTACCCGTTTCTTCCAGCATCTTCACAAGGTCCTTTGCTGTTGTTCTGGGATTGATTTTCACTTTTCGCACCAAAGTATGTTCATCTCTAGGAAACATAACGTGTCTCCTTCCTGAGCAGTATGACGGTTGCGTGGTCCCATGGTGTTTATACTTGCGTACTATTGAACAGATGAACGTGGTACCTTCAGGCGTTTGGAAATTGCTCCCAAGGATGAACCAGACTTGTGGAGGTCTTGGCTGATTTATTTTGATTTTCCCATGATGTCAAGCAAATAGGCACTGAGTTTGAAGGTAGGCCTTGAAATACATCCACAGGTACACCTCCAATTGACTCAAAGGATGTCAATTAGCCTATCAGAATCTTCTGAAGCCATGACATCATTTTCTGGAATTTTCCAAGCTGTTTGAAGGCACAGTCAACTTAGTGTATGTAAACTTCTGACCCACTGGAATTGTGATATAGTGAATTATTAGTGAAATAATCTGTCTGTAAACAGTTGTTGGAAAAATTACTTGTGTCATGCACATAGTAGATGTCCTAATGGACTTGCCAAAACTATAGTTTGTGAAGAAATTTGTGGATTGGTTGAAAAACAAGTTTTGTAAACTTTTGCAAAGTGTATGTAAACTTCTGACTACTACTGTACATGAAGTGTAATATTGGGATGCAAACTCAAAATGTAATAGATTTCAAATGTATATCTGACATGCTACAGGTGTCTTCTTTTTTAAGACCATAACCATGTGTGTGAGGTTGTTTCTAAGTAGATTTGTTTAAGACTACCAGGTCATTTTATGGCTGTAGGGATGAATAACTTCACTGCTTGAAATCCAGTTTACCAATGTTCTATATTGCATCCAGTACATATCAACCTACTGTACTGGTGACCTGTACCTAACTAAACCAAAATACGTTTCTTCACAGGTTCCTGTTCTTCTCAGACTGGGACTCTGTGAATGGAGAGCCAGGTTTGGAGCGGGCATACATGGATGGCACCAATCGCTATGGGATCATCAGGACTAAATTGGGCTGGCCGGCAGGGATCACACTGGATATTGATGCCAAGCGGATCTACTGGGTTGATAGCCGCTACGACTATATTGAAACCACCACATATGATGGGCTTCATAGGTAAGCATACCAGATATTTTCCCTACGAAAGAGCTCAAATCAGATGTTGTTTGGCCAAATGTCTGAAGACCGTATGTAAGAACGGAAAACAATGCAGATCTCTGTCAAAATGGGATGGATATAGCCTTGTTTTATAATCCCCCTTTCAGGAAAACAGTGGTTCATGGAGGTGCTGTGATTCCTCACCCCTTTGGCATCAGTATGTTTGAGCACGTTGTGTATTTCACTGACTGGACCAAGATGGCTGTGATGAAAGCCAACAAGTTCGGGGACACTAACCCTCAGGTGGTCTACCCTACATCTCAGACCCCACATGGAGTGCAGGTGGTACACCAACTAAGACAACCAAATGGTAAGCATGTCACTGCTATAAATACTCTGATCTGTCCCACCTCAGTATGTTCTGTCAGTGACTGAGCGTGTGCATGTGGTGTTGTGTTTACAGTGTCGAACCCTTGCGGGGCAGCCACGGGCGGCTGTGAGCAGATCTGTATTCTAAGCCACAGGTCAGACAATCAAGGGCTGGGCTACCGCTGCAGGTGTCGCATGGGCTACGACCTGCAGGCTGATGGCAAGAGATGTGTTGGTAAGACCAACACACAAACCGCGTTTAGCTTTTTCCCTATTTACGTTGGACTTTGTCTTGTGTCCTTGTGTCCAGTGTCCTTTATATGTTCTCTTTATACTGTGAGTGCCAATGTGGTGTGACATAGGGTGTGTTATCTGGAGGTTTATGGTGGATGTCTTCTTTTCTCTCTCTCCAGTGGTGCGGCAGTTCCTGCTCTTCTCCAGCCAGCTGGCTGTCCGAGGCATCCCCTTCAACCTGTCCTCTCAGGAGGATGTCATCCTCCCTATCACTGGAACACCGTCTTATTTTGTTGGGGTGGACTTCAGCGCAGAAGACAATGCTATCTTCTTCTCAGACACGGCTAAAGACATCATCTACAAACAGAAAGTGGACGGCACCGGTGAGAGCATCCTACATTTTATTTGGTTGGATTGATGACTCGATACTGTATGTAGAATTAAATAGTGAAATATTTGTTGAATATTGTTTTATTGCTGAGTTTGTAGTTCATAATCACTGAGTGTTTTTTTTATATTAGAATGTGAAGAAATACTTTTCATTTACTATCATGGAAATAGTTTTTTATATTTAATTTTGTAACCATATTTACAACCCTACATAATATCGTTTCAAGCAGAGAGCTCAAGCATGTGATCCAGCCGAGCTTATACCACGTCAGTTATAGGAGTGCCTTATGGAGCCGGGCAGTGCAATGGGGGAGGGAGAGAAGGAAGGAGGGAGGGAGGTAGAGAGGGGGGTAGGGAGTGGACAGGAGCATGGACAGCAGTGAAACTATCACGTAACAGCTCAAAATCAGGCTCCAGAATGTGATAAAACAAACATTTTTTTCCAGAACGCGAAAACCACCAATTTTTCACATTTGTGTTTATTTGTCAGAAACTATTGCTTATGGGTACCTTCATGTGGTTTGTAAGATATTAGCTCTCAGATTTTTAATTAATATATTTTCGATTTTTTTTTGTAAATCACTATATATTCATTGTTTAGCTGGAATGGAAAGTTTATATCCTGTACATTTGACTGTGCTACATGTTTGTCTCTCCAAGCCGTCTTAAGATAAATGCACTTACTTAAATCGCTCTGGATTAGAACATCTACATAACTAAAATGTCAACTGTAAAAGTTTTACATACAGATCTCATATTACTCTATTGAAAAATATTGTATCATTTGTATATTTCTTTATTAAAAATATAGTTTTTCATTACATTTGACTGTGTAAAACCTAGCAGTACTACTTATTTCTCTGAGAGAGGCAGATATATAGCATTTAGCAAAAAAACATGATTATTTGTCTCTCTGAAATGAAACCATCAATTGATAGATTTTAAACAAACACATGTCTGTTATTGAACAACACCATGCCATGATTAGATATTGTAAAAATACACCAATCTCTTTCATAATTTCTTTAAACAATAAAAGCTAATTCACCAACATTTCTGAAAATGTATATATAGCATTTTGGAATTAAACTTAATTTATCTTCCAACTTACGACTCGATAGCCCTGTAAAATAAGTTACTGATGTGATAAATCCACGAAGAAAGAAATTCCAGGATAAAATTAAACCACAAACTGCTCTGATAAGTGGTGTTGTTCTTGCAACATAGGGTTGACCAGCCCTAGTTTTCTCTGTCAGGTCTACATAGGGCAAATGCAAGCTGACAGTCTATTTACTTAACTGTGTTCCTCTTTCATCTCTGTACTAAATGGCGGTGTCCTCGCTTTGTTCTGCACAGGCAGAGAGGTGCTAGCTGCCAATAGAGTGGACGGCGTGGAGGACTTGGCTTACGACTGGATTTCAAAGAACCTCTACTGGACAGACCCGCGCTACAGGAGTATTTCAGTCATGAAGCTGGCCGATCAGTCCAGGAGAGCCATCATACGCAACCTGAACAACCCAAGGTCCATCGTGGTGCACCCTGTGATTGGGTAAATACAGCTGGGCTGGGATTAAGGAGGAGGGGTCAGGGAGAGAGGTTTGGTGCCACTTCCAGCCTGACTGTGGCAACAAACATGAGAGAGGGATATATAGCAGATATGATAGGGTTCTGTACCTTGTTGATGCATGAAGAATGTTGACTTTACCGAGTAATGCATGCTTTTTACAGAATAATATCCTAATTGAAACGTTTGATTCTATTCAATTCATTAATATAAATGATAATCAGATTATATTTACTTTAGATTAATTTAAAGCACCATAGGAAGTCAAAAGGAAACACAGATAGTGTGAGAAATCGGTCAAGTAGGCGAAATGTTCCTGGGCAAGCACAACTTAGTGAGGGCATTAGCCAGACCCAGCAGGGCTCAGAGGCCCACGTTTTCATCCTGGACCCCTGCCTATTAAGAACATGAAAAAGCATTAGCAAACTGAGCACTTATGTCTAGTCACACCTAGCATAATGCGAGAGGTACCGGCTCTCTCATAGATTGTTCACACTTTAAACCCCAAACCTGATAAAAATGAGTCTTTATTTAGTGCCGTGGGACATTTCCAATAGCTACAAAATCATAAAGCCTCTGGGTCCAACAGCCTAGATTAGTGATGCATGAAGGCCAGTATTGTAGTGGACACTAAGAACTTAGCTTAAACGGAAAAACCCCCGTGGCGCTCTCAAATAAACTGTCTATATTTCTCAGTTCATAGAAGATTTTGAAGTGGTCCTAAAGCCAGAGTCTACTGTGGTTGAGGTGAAACAGACACAATCATCTTTTCCCATATAAGTGTGATTGTTGGTTAATGTGTATGTTTTATTTGGCAGGTATATTTTCTGGACCGACTGGTATCGTCCAGCGAAGATTATGAGGGCCTGGTGTGATGGGTCACATGCCCTGTCGATTGTTAACACTACACTTGGCTGGCCCAACGGCCTGGCTATCGACTGGAGGTGAGCCAAAGGTCTCAGAGGAATGGCCTCAAAATACGACATTCTTCCTCTTCCAGTAAAACTTGGTCAAGAAAACAGATTTCATGAATAACAAATTAGATCCTTAGGATTGACTTTGTCACTACATTGCAACCTTGTGCCACCATGTGTGATAAGTTGACATCATGTTTTTGTTCACCCATCTAAGATCCAATTAAGCGTCTTATCAGAATGATCTTCACTAATCCTCCACCTGACAATATGTTTGTGCAACAGTATATAATAATGTCTGTCTGTTCCACTGGTCCTGTCTCTCCCCCTCAGCTCCATGCGCCTGTACTGGGTGGATGCCTTCTTTGATAAGATCGAGCACAGCAACTTTGATGGACGGAACAGGCTGTCTCTGGAGCGCATCACTCAGATCTCACATCCTTTTGGTCTCACCATCTTTGGAGGTGACTAAATCTTCACATGTTCTCATGAATTCAATTTGCATAGGGAACGGTATGCATCACTATTCCATCAATCGTAGGTAAAGCTACCTTGTTATTGTATAAACGCTTTCACCTTTAAAATGTCATTACTACTTGTCAAACATGCTCGATTAATGATCATTAGAATTGCCAATTACCGTGTCATCTCAAACATTAGTTCACTGGTGATGAGCGACAGAATGGCTAATGTCGTAGGTCGTGCCCTGATATTCTCAACGCCGGGTCTCACTTTCATGAGCATTCCTGCTCGGCCCATCCAGGTTATGCATATTTCACTGACTGGCGCCTGGGTGGGATCGTGCGTGTGCGCAAGACTGACGGGGGAGAGATGGTCATCATCAGGCGGGGAATCAGCCACATCATGCACGTCAAATCTTTCAACTACAACTCCCAGACCGGTGAGCACCTCTTTCATTGCTTTCCCTGCCTGCAGTGTTTATGTTATGGAGGATAGCTATGTGGCCATCACTGTACTCATTAATGATATCCTTTTACTGCCCCTCTCAGGTTCCAACTTCTGCAATAGGAATACTAATCCTAATGGAGACTGCAGCCATTTCTGCTTCCCGGCGCCGGACTCGCAGAGGGTGTGTGGCTGTCCGTATGGCTTGAAGCTGGCGCCCAACCAGCAGACGTGTGTAGAGGACCCTTCCAACGAGCCCCCCACGCTGCAGTGTGGTGCCAACTCCTTCTCCTGCACCAACGGGAAATGTGTCCCTCAGAACTACAGATGCGATGGCGTTGATGATTGCCACGACAACAGCGATGAGGCCAACTGTGGAAGAGCTCATAGTAATGCATTATGATCTGTTTCATTGGTCTATACTAACTGTTAGTAGGTCACTCGAGGCACTTTATTGGGGCATTAGTAATCATGTTTAATATACTTATACTTAGATGTAAGTATACTTTAAATGGCTTGTTACAGTGTTAGCAAGAAGCAAAACATTTCTGTTTCATTAATCATTCCTGCTCTCGCTCAGACACCACCTGCTCACCCAGGGCGTTCACCTGTGCCAATCAGCAATGTGTGCCCAGTGGTTGGCACTGCGACGGTCACAACGACTGCTTCGACAGCAGTGACGAGCGGGACTGCCCCACCCAGAACCCTGGCACCTGCCCGGCCAACCAGTTCACCTGTGCCAACCACCGCTGCATCCCACACACCTGGATGTGTGACACAGACAACGACTGTGGGGACAGCTCCGACGAGGCCAACTGCAGTGAGTCTCCCTAGTCAAGGATCACTTTTATTTCCACACATTTATTGTAGGACTAATTCCTCTGTTGTTGAGTGTCTTTTTGGGATCTAACTGTTAGCTCCATTGGTCTCTCTGTGTTGGCAGACCTCAGTGGTACATGCCACCCGGAACAGTTCCAGTGCCCAGACCACCGCTGTATAAGCCCCAGCTATGTGTGTGACGGTGACAGAGACTGTATGGATGGGGCTGATGAACAGGGCTGCAGTGAGTGTCTCTGTATACCTCTCAACACTGTACTGTATTTAGGAACTAACACAGCTAGAAAGCACCAACAACAAGTGGCACATCATTTCAAGTCAACTGAATCAACACACGCATTTGATATTGCCTTATGTCATTGATCTCATTACATGTGTATTATACAGTACTCACAATGACTTTGCATGTTCTGAACTGCGTCCTCCATCCACACTGTTTGCAATATCTCAGTCTAAGCACACTATGCTGTTGTTTTTTCAGTTTACAACTGCACTCTCTATGAGTTCAAGTGTTCCAATGGACATCAGTGTATCAACTCCTACTACCGCTGTGATGGGGTCTTTGACTGTAGTGATCGCTCAGATGAGTCTGGCTGTCGTAAGTCATCAACCTCTTTGTTTTGAGTCACAAGAAAGTACACTGAACAAAAATATAAACGCACCATGGAAAGGGTTGGTCCCATGTTTCATGAGTTGAAATAAAAGATCCCAGACATTTTCCATACACACAAAAAAAAGTGGTCACAAATTTGTTTATATCCCTATTGGCGAGCATTTCTCCTGCCAAGATAATCCATCCACCTGACAGGTGTGGCATATCAATAAGCTGATTAAACAGCATGATCATCAGCATTCATCAGCTGATGAAACTGAGGAGTATTTCTGTCTGTTATAAAGCCATTTTGTGGGGAAAAACTCATTCTGATTGGCTAAGCCTGGCTTCCCAGTGGGTGTGCCTAGCTCCCAAGTGGGTGCAAATGCCCTCCCAGGCTGACCCATGGCTGCCTCCCTTCCCAGTCATGTGAAATCTGTAGATTAGGGCCTAATGAATTTATTTAAATTGACTGATTTCCTTATATTAACTGTAACTGTATCGTTGAAATTGTTGCACGTTGCAGTTATATTTTTGTTCAGTTTAGGATGACCAGTTTATGTATTTCCTTTCTTCCCTTTCTCACTGCTTACAGACGATCGCGAGCCCTTAACAGGTAGAAACAACCTCAATCATTGGTAAAACCTCACGCGTGTACCTGTCATTCATCCCAAACCTGCCATCCACACTAACCCTCTGAATATGGGAATGTTGCAAAAACAAAAATGAGTCGTTACAAATGTTTCAGAAATGGTGTGTTTTAATGCAGAGCATAGATTCGATGGCTGTCGTTAAGTATACAACCTCGTTGCAATAAAATTGAATGATCAGTTGCTATGCAGAGTTGATCGACCGACTGGTCTTGGAGCACAGCAGGTTAGACCATTACTCTTAATGAGGTGACGTCATCACAGAGGTTCTGCTGTGGCTTCCTCCTGAGCTTCAGCCACACTTCACTACACTGTCTGACCTTGCCTTCTCCTGCTCTGCCCAGCCACCAGACCCCCAGGGATGTGCCACCATGAGAGTGAGTTCCAGTGCCAGTCAGACGGCAGCTGTATCCCCTCCACCTGGGAGTGTGACGGTCACCCGGACTGTGAGGACGGCTCAGACGAGCATCACGTCTGTCCCCCCCGCACCTGCCCCACCTCCATGTTCCGCTGTGACAACGGCAACTGTGTGTACCAACGGTGGCTCTGCGACGGGGACAACGACTGTAGGGACATGAGTGACGAGAGAGACTGCCCCACGCCACCTTTCCGCTGCCCCAGCTGGCAGTGGCAGTGCCCGGGCCACAGTGTGTGTGTCAACATCAGCAGGGTGTGTGACAACAATCCTGACTGTCCCAATGGTGCGGACGAGTCCCCGCTCTGCAGTAAGTCACCATCTCTGCTTCTCTGCCTTTTGGGCCAGCATTCTAATAATGTCGTTACGAAAATCAGTCTTTGAACGTTTTCTTTTTGTAATTTTCTAGGTTCACTGGTCACTTGAAATCTAGACATATTTTTCACGGCATTCCTGATCTCAGTGGTTTTAATGTTTGTTTGTTTGAATGTTTGTGAGGAATTTTTGTTATGCTTGGAATCTTGTGTTCAAATCATGCATGTGTTGATTTGGTCTGTAATAACTTAAAAGTGATCTATGATTTTCCTTTCCTGCCGTCCTCACTGCTTTCAGACGAGCCCTTGCCAGGTAGGAACAACCTCAATCATTGGTTAAACCTCACGCGTGTAGCTTTGATTCATCCCAAACCTGCCACCCACACTAACCCTCTGAATATGGGTAAAGTGTTGCAAAACACAATTGGAGGATAAAATTAAATGATTGTCTGTAGTTACAAATGTAGAAAATGTGTTTCAGAATGTACAAATGGTAATATTTGATACAAAATAGAAAGTCTATAGATATTTTCTGGGGTGCTGTGTTGATGCTCTATTTGCAGCACTGTGATTCGTTGAGCAGCTAGCTACAGTAGATGCATTGCCGTCATACGTTTGATTCATTTATCCACATTGCCTGCTGCGTATGTCACCGAGGTGTTTCATTTTCTTACCGTCTGTTTTTAAGAATGACAGCTATTGACTCACTCCTCTTTTTACCCTCCTAGATCAGGAGAGCTGCACAGACAACAACGCTGGTTGCACCCACGGCTGCATCCAGGGTCCGTTTGGGGCCCAGTGCACCTGTCCCCTGGGTTACCAGCTGAGTAATGACTGGAAGACGTGTGATGACCTGAATGAGTGTGACCCTCCTGGGCTGTGTAGTCAGCACTGCTTCAACGAGAGAGGCTCCTTCCGTTGTCACTGCTCAGATGGATACACTCTGGAGGCCGACCAACAGACATGCAAGGTCTCAGGTGAGGAGCAAGACTGTGCGTGTGTGTATGTGTGTATGTGTGTGTGTGTATGTGTATGTGTATGTGTATGTGTGTGTGTGTGTGTGTGTGTGTGTGTGTGTGTGGTTAGAGTATTTGAAGGGAATTTGCATCTGCCACACTATAATTCTATGCTCTTATAAACTTTTACTCACATTTGGATACAGAGGCATTTTATCTCACCAGTCCATTTGGTCCACAACATACTCAATTATGTTTCCTCTAAACATAATTGGCCTAATTTCAAAATATGAGACGTATCTTCCGTCTGTGGATTAAGTCCAGTCTTCCAGATGACAGACAGAGATACAGAACGTCTGATTGGCCCACACAGACATGATAAACCGTCCAGTGGCTGGACAGGAATGATCGAAATGGAGTCGGTGTTCGGTCTCAGACCACCGGGCGGACAGACTCACTCTCACTCTTCTCCATTCTCTTCCCACTCGGCTCTGATTTCCCCAGATAACACGAATAACATATATGCCACTCACTGACTCTCTCTTTAGGTAATTAGGAGATAATCAGCAACAAAGGGCTTGTTTATGAGTAGTGTACCTGACATGAGCCCATCACAGATATCCTGCTAAAAAGCCCTGTAATTCAATTTGCCATTATTCTCAACAGAGCTGCATTGATCCCCTGCTGTGGATATCCGAGGAGCTCTGTCTATCGTGTTTTGAAGTTTGGGAAGTCCTCTGTAGAATGTTCTATAGCTGATGATTAGTCTCATTTGAATTAGAAGGCACAGGTGAGAAGAGGATGGTTTCTGTTCACAGGTTCACGTCAGGCTTTCCTGTTAGTTGCCAGCCGAAATCAGATTGTGTCCGATGACATAACCACTCAGCCCAATGTGGTCCGCTCGCTGGTCCGGGATGGGCGAAACATCGTGGCCCTGGACTTTGACTCAGTGACTGACCGTGTGTACTGGTCTGACACCAGCCAGGACAGAATATGGAGCGCTCACAAAAATGGCTCTGACAGGGCCGTGGTGAGTACAGACTACTGACTGTCTTTCCAGTTCTCACAAAAATTCTCTACTCAGTGTAATGACCTCCAATCACTTAAACCTGTGTTTTGATTTTTGACAGGTTTTTGACAGTGGAGTGACAGTGACAGAGAGTCTGGCAGTGGACTGGGTGGGCAGGAACCTCTACTGGACTGACTATGTTCTGGAGACCATCGAGGTGTCCAAACTGGACGGCTCCCACAGGACTGTGTTGGTCAGTGAGAACGTGACCAATCCCAGAGCCCTGGTGCTGGACCCAAGGGACAGGTGAGGCTCATCTACAGTGGACATACATACATGGTAGAGAAGAGGACACGTTTGAATTACAATAATGCAAATGTAATTGACTGTAACTATAACAGTTGATCTATTGTGCAGTGCTCACCTCATGTTCTGGACAGACTGGGGGAGGAACCCTCGCATTGAGAAGGCCAGCATGGACGGGAAGATGAGGACAACCATTATAAGCAACAAAATTTACTGGCCCAACGGCCTAACCATTGACTATCCCAACAATCTGCTCTACTTCGCTGATGCCTACCTGGATTTTATTGACTACTGTGATTACAATGGCAACAACAGGAAACAAGTTCTGGCCAGCGATTTGGTGAGGATACATGGCATTTTCTGTCGATTTTTATTTACATTGATATAATGGATATCAGGGGTGCAACTTTGTTTTTAGAAATGGGGGGGACATATATATATTTTATTATGTTATTATTTATATTTTTATCCAGTCGGATAAACACTCCAAACGGCCTACCTGATCGTTCAGAGGCGTCAGCATGGTCATAAAGCACACCATTTTATCAGATTGTATCACATTCCAATGATAAAACTGGGTGGGACAAAAATGCAATTTCAGAATGTGGGGGGGCATGTCCCCCGCCGCCAGTGAAAGTTGCGCCCCTGATTGATATCGATTAAACTAGGAAAAACATTAGCATTGCATACAGAACATAATTTACCGATTTACCATCTGTGTGGAATAATATCAATAAAATACACTTCTTGTCTTATTCTGCTCTCAATAAAAAGGTACTGCAACATCCCCACGCAATTACCATTTTTGAGGATTTTGTGTATTGGACCGACAGATACATCAACCGTGTGATCCGAGCCCATAAGTGGCACGGGGAGAACCAGACAGTGATGCTCTACAACCTCCCTCAGCCCATGGGCCTGGTGGCGGTACACCCTGCCAGGCAGCCTGCAGGTAGGACAGGGACACACCACTGATCAATAACATTCTAGGACATATGGTAGGCCAATTAAAAATACATCTTAGACATGGTGATATCATAAGCTAGTATTGGCACCGTACACTGTTGCCATTGTATTTTAAATTACATTTCTGAATGAACAAAGAGGATACTGAACACTGTTGATTTTTGTCTTTCTTGTGTGTGTGTGTTATTGGATCTGTGTGCAGGTGAAAACCACTGCTTGAGGAGGCTCTGTACTCATATCTGTCTGCTCTCGACCATTGGGCCCAGCTACTACTCCTGCGCCTGTCCCTCAGGCTGGACCCTGACTGCAGACAATTTCACCTGTGCCAGAGGTAGGCTCCATGCCAACCTGAGAGAAACACTCCTCACTCACAGTTTCATTAAAAAGGAAGTGAGGTCAGATAGAACAGATAGATTATAATTCTCTAATAACGCATACAGTATTTATTCATGGTAGGTATTGATACGAATGCTTAAAACCTACAAACAAAGAGCTGCTGTTTTGCAAACATATTTCTTTGGGCATATCCAGCTCTCAGTCGGTAAAAGAAGAAATCTAGAATGCCGGACTCATATTTTAGAGGCAAAGGACTTGTCAACAGTATCTCATTTAAATTCTGTTGTAAAATCCCTTTCCAGAGGTAAATATCGAGGATCATTAAAGTGTGACTAGGGTTTCAATAAGACAAGGGACCTTTAATGTGAAGTCTAGAGGGTCGTGTTCAGGTCAACAGCGTAACCCATCTCAGGGCTTGAGCTTTTTCTAACCATGCAGAACGCATTCACCCCCGAGAGGTGATGATTACCCAAGAATGAAAATTCCCTCCGAACTATCTATTGATTCTAATCTCTGATGACAAAGCAAATCATACTGTGGAATGTGCTTACACCAGACCTTCTGAACCCACTTCTTTTTCAACCTTTTTTTAACATACTGTTATTTTACCTGTTTTTAAAAACGAAATCAGTGCTCAATAGGCTATATGTCCAATAGGCTATATGTCCAATAGGCTATATGTCCAATAGGCTATATGTCCAATAGGCTATATGTCCAATAGGCTATATGTCCAATAGGTTATATGTCCATTCGGAGCCACCATGTTTTTGGTGATGAATACTTGTATTTTCCTGCAGTTGAGGATCCTTTCTTGGTGGTGGTGAGAGACAGTGTCATCTACGGCATGTCGTTGAACCCGGACGACAAGAGCAACGACGCCATGGTCCCAGTTGCGGGACTTCAGAATGGATATGATGTGGACTTTGACGACATTGAGCGGACCATCTATTGGGTAGAGCACCCGGTACGTGTTCGCACCGTCCACACCGACAGAGACCTGAAGTGATACTACTCTGCTGTCCCTAGGCTCTGACCAACCATGTCCCATTCTCCTCTGTAGGGTGAGATCCACAGGGTGAAGTCGGACGGTACCAACAGGACAGAGTTTGCCCCGGCAGCCATCCTGGGTTCCCCTGTGGGCCTGGCCCTGGACTGGATGACAGAGAACCTGTACTACACCAACCCAGCCACCCAGTCGATTGAGGTGAGCTGAAACATCCCCCCGTCTCTATGCTCCTGTATAATAATAACAATGAAGTTATTTCTGAAAACGAGTGGTGCACTACTGACAGTGAACATTGTATTTCGAAAATAAAGTAGTTATCTTTGTTTGGTTTTCCCCTCTGTCGGGGGGGGGGGGGGTACATCTGATCTGTGCGTGTGTGTGTTTTGTCAGGTTTTGAGGCTGAGCGGGGAGGTGCAGTACAGAAAGACTCTAATCACCAATAATGGCTCCCCGACTGGCGCAGGCTCTCCGGTTGGCATTGCTGTGGACCCGGCACGTGGGTAAGCCCCATTTAACACTGCTCTGGCTCATCCCCACAGTCCCTCACCCCCTTCAGCCTGCCTGAATGCCATCTGCTCCACCCCAGAGAGAGACCTAAGCACTGTTACTGTACACAACACAACACTACACACTCCAACAAGCCACCACCAGGCAAAAAGTGTACATATCAACTATTCACCGTCAGCATATCAAATGTGTATTGGCACGATTAAGACGTACCGATTTCTTCTCTCTGAATCTCACACGTGGGCTTTGATTGAATCGGTCGTAGATGTTCTCATATGAGGTGATGGAGATGCCGAGGGACTGTATTCATAGCCGTGTCTCTCTCTCTGTTAGGAAACTGTACTGGACAGACCAGGGCACAGAGAGTGGCATCCCTGCCAAGGTGGCGGCCGCAGACATGGACGGCTCCAACCCTGTCACCCTGTTCACCAACAACCTGGATCATGTGGAGTTCATCACTGTGGACATACGAGAGAACAAGCTGTACTGGGCTGTCACAGGCACCGGAATGGTGGGTCGTCATCTCTCCCTCAACCACTATGCCGGTGTCTCAAATGCCACCCCATATAGTTCACCTCTTTTGACCAGGGCCCATAGGGCTCTGGACAATTAAAGTGCACTATATAGGGAATAGGGTGCTCTATGGTCTCTATGATTCATATGTGGCTGATTCTAACAAAATACCCTCACGTAGTCCAACTCATTGCTTCTTATGCATATATTTTACACGTTACATCTGGTATTAAGGGCAGTCTTGATGTTATTAAAACCCCGCAGATTGAGCGGGGCGACCCAGAAGGGACCAATCGCATCACAATAGTGACAGGCTTGTCCCATCCCTGGGGCGTCGCTGTTCATGAGCGCTTCCTCTACTTCACCGACCGGGACTTTGAGGTGATAGAGCGAGTGGACAAGGCCACCGGGGCTAACAAGGTGGTGCTGCGGGACAACGTGTCTGGACTGAGAGTACTGAAGGTGCACTACAGGGAGAGTGAGTATCTGAGGGACCTTATGGTACAGCCAAATAAATATGAACCCCACTCCATTGATTGAGACTGAAACGTTTGTTTATTAAGATACATGAACTTGTTGGAAGCATCAAGATTACCAGTGCCCTGGAGTTTTTTAAATGTATTTTGTTGAGTGTTTAATCAGTATGCATACATACTATACATATTTTGGCCGTTATATATTTTTGGGGTAAAGATATAGCATTGCTGAATTATGGCATTGCTTTGGTCTTTTTGATAGCTGTTGGGTAATTATGTGGGAGATGGAGGGGAGCATTAGATGGCCAGTTACTCTTCCCTTATAAGGAACACTGGGCATTGTGTATGGAACAAGCAGTGTCCGTTTGTCCCCTAAAACAGAGCGGACACAGCAAAACAAAATTGGTTCTGTGAAAGTTCCCAGAACATTTGTTAGGTCGTGGCAAATGTTCTCATAACACAAACACATTTCAGTTGTGCAGATGATGCCAAATTGTTTATTTTACGCTGCGAAAAACATTCACCTGATGTTAGAAAAATGTTCCCAGAACTCATTTAGTCTGTTCTTTAAAGGTTCCCAGAATGTTTTATTAGGTTGTGGGAATAGTCTGGTGGGAACTGAGCATATTTTGTGCTCTGGGAAACTATCTCTTCTAATGTACCCACTCTGTTCCCACAACCTAATTAAATGTTCTAGAAACCTTTTAAAGAACTCAGAAAGCCTGTTTTGTTAACATTCTTGCAACACCAAAGGAATGTGTTGTTCACCCTGATACAAACATTATCTGAATATCACCACAACTGGACAGTTTAAGTGTTTTGGGAAGCTCTTGTCATATCCCCACTATGTTCCCACAACCTAAATAAATGTTATAGGAACGTATAAAGAACATAAAAATATGTTCTGGGAATATTCTTGCAACATTAGGTATATGTTTTTTTGTACCCTAAAATAAACATTGTATAATCATCTGCACAACTGGACAGTTTTTGTGTTTTAGGAACATATCTTTTGTGATGTCCCCACAATATTCCCACCAGACTGCTCCCACAACCTTATAAAACATTCTGGGAACCTTTAAAGAGCACACTAAATGTGTTCTGGGAATATTCTTGTAATATCAGGTGAATGTTTTTTGCACCCTAAAAGAAACATTGTATAATCATCCAACACTGTTTTTGGTGTTTTGGGAACATATCTTATGTGATGTCCCCACAATGTTCCCACGAGACTGTTCCCACAACTTAATGAAACATTCGGTGAACCTTTAAAGAACAGACGCAATGTGTTCTGGGAACATTCTTGCAACATCAGGCGAATGTTTTATACAAACATTGTATAAACATCAGCACGACTGGACAGTTTTTGTGTTATGAGAGCATTTACTGCAACTTAGCAAATGTTCAGGGAACTTTCACTGAACCAAAACATTACTGGAACATTATTACATTTGAGGAATGTTCTGTGGTGTTTGTTAGGAGAACATTCCAAGGATATTTCATTTGGAAAATGTATTGAAGAAAATAAAGATTTTTTTTATCAAAAACATTATCTGAATGTTTTTGGAATGTTATCATCCTAATGTTAGATACAACTCTTAACTTAAACTTAATGGGAATCTAAGCTAATGTTCTGGGAATGTTCCCGGTTTGCTGGGGATACTGTAAGTGACATAGTTTCTGGGAATAGATCAACCCTTGAGCCTGATTTGGCAACGATGTATCAAAATGGTGTTTGCACCAGTTCCTTCCAGTGACGGCTCAGAAATGAGGTTATCTCAGTTCCAGGATTGTAATTTGTAACATAGTTTAGTCTGATATTGAAAAGTTCCTGACTACCCTTGTTGTCCTTGACCTAGAATGTTTAGAAATGTTAATGAATTTGTAGTTCTATGTGTGCAGACTCCCGTTTGATATGAATGCCATGTCCTAATCCACCATGTGGTCTGCCTCTGCAGTCTCGGCTGGTACCTCCAACGGTTGCAGCAACAACAGGGGTGCGTGTGAGCACCTGTGTCTACCGCGGCCCGGAGGCCTGTATACCTGTGCCTGTGCTACTGGCTTCAAGCTCAGCGTTGACAACAGGACCTGTGCTCCATACCAGTCATACGTGGTCATCTCCATGCTGTCTGCCCTCAAAGGCTTCAGTCTGGAGGGGGCTGACCACTCCGAGGCCATGGTGCCAGTGGCTGGGCGAGGTGGGTGTTGTTCAGATGTAAATGTGTTGTTCAGTCTTTTCGTTAGTACAGGGGAAAACAATACAACGTCAATGCTGATGTTTATGTTTAACCAGGTTAACCTCTCTGGTTGTGTCGCGTAGGACGTAATGCTCTACATGTGGATGTCCACATGCCCTCGGGGTTCCTCTACTGGTGTGACTTCAGCAGCACTGTGACGTCTCAGAACGGGATCCGTCGGATCAAGCCCGATGGAGCAGGGTTCCGCAGCGTGGTCACATCTGGAATAGGCCGCAACGGGATACGAGGCATCGCTGTGGACTGGGCTGCAGGTAGGGCATCCGCTTTGGGTTCGTGTTCAGAGAGCTCAATTGGAAAGTGTTTAAATGATGCCAGCAGGTAGAGAAAGTAAAGGTCGGCCAACAGTAGGTATCCAGGGATACTGTGTAAGAGGCTTTAACACAGGGTCTGACTCCCAGAAAGCAGGCTGGATCAGGTGAGTAGAAAGAAGTGAGGACTGGACTGGAGAGTGCTGCAGATCTTGGAAGTGTGGCCAATAATTATTCAGTTTATGGGTACACTAATCCGGGGCTGGTTTCCCAGACACAGATTACATTTCTGGACTAAAATGGAAAATCTCTCATTGAAAGTGCAATGTAGTCCAGGAATAGGCTTAATCTGGGTCTAGGAAACCAGCCCCTGGTGACTATTCAAATTAACGGACTTACTCTGTCCTTACACAACCACTCAATACGATCTGCATTACCGGAGACTCTTCCTAGATAATCTAATCTCCATTGCCCTTGTACTTATATATATCAACTTGGCTGTGCTTTTCAGGGAACCTTTATTTCACGAACGCTTTCCTGACGGAGACCTATGTGGAGGTTCTGCGCTTAAACACAACTTTCCGACGTGTGCTGTTGAAGACTCAAGTGGACATGCCACGCCACATCGTGGTGGACCCTAAAAACAGATACCTGTTCTGGGCAGATTACGGACAGAACCCCAAGATTGAGCGAGCTCTGCTGGACGGGACCAACCGCACTGTGCTGGTGTCGTCTGGGATTATAACCCCGCGAGGTCTAGCTCTGGACTACCAGACTGGATATGTCTACTGGGTGGATGACTCTCTGGATATGATAGCCCGGGTCAACCCTCAGGGGGGAGAGACAGAGATAGTCCGGTACGGGAGCCGCTACCCGACTCCCTATGGCATCACTGTGTTTGAGACTAGCATCATCTGGGTGGACAGGAACCTGAAGAAGGTGTTCCAGGCCAGTAAGGAGCCAGGCAGTGCAGAGCAGCCTGCAGTCATCAGAGACAACATCAACATGCTGAGAGACGTGACCATCTACGACCAGCGCACCCAGCCCAGCTCGGCCCAGCAGCTCAACAACAACCCCTGCCTGCAGACCAACGGGGGCTGTGCCCACTTCTGCTTCGCCCTCCCCGGGAGCCAGAGCAAGAAGTGTGGCTGTGCCTTTGGGAACCTGGGGGCGGACAACGCGGGCTGTGTGGTGTCGCGGGATGATTACCTCATCTATACGACAGAGAGCACGATGCGGAGTCTGCGTCTGGACCCGGACGACCACGCACTGCCCTTCCCTGTGGTCAACGTGCCCCGCACGTCCGTGGCCCTGGACTTTGACCGCACAGACAATAGGATCTACTTCACCCAGAGCTCAGGGGCTGGGAGCAGCAAGATTAGCTACATCAGTCTGTCCTCTCCCACCTCGCCTCCAGTAGTGGTGGCTTCTGGTAAGACACATAACAACTGGATATGTTCCATTACATTGCAACATCATACTGTAATCATCTGGTTCCAGCTTTTTTGGGCTATTTGCTTATTGCAATACTTTTCTACGTGGTGTGTTTTGTGTCCATGCAGATCTAGGAGCTCCTGATGGTATTGCCTATGACTGGATCAACAAAAGGATTTACTACAGTGACTACATCAACCAGACTATCAGCTCCATGGCATTGGACGGGACGCAGAGATCCATCATCGCCCGTGTGACCCGACCTAGAGCCATCATGCTGGATCCCTGCAGGGGGTAAGACTGGCCAGAAATGCCAAGAATGCTGATACCGTTTCACTCCCTCTGTGATGATAACAAGAGCTCTCACTCATTATCTTCAATAGATATTCAGCATGCGTTGAATGTACACTGTACCGTCATTGATTTAAAAAAAAAATGGGGAATCTATTCTATTTCCATGTTATACAGGTATATGTACTGGACAGACTGGGGGACCAATGCAAAGATTGAACGTGCTACTTTGGGAGGGAACTTCAGGACAGAGATTGTAAACAGCAGTCTAGTGTGGCCCAATGGACTAACCCTGGACTATGAAGAGCAGAGACTGTACTGGGCAGATGCCAGCCTGTAAGACCCTCTTATAATAATTCTACATTCTTCTCACAAATCAATCATTGTCAGATTGTATTCACGATAATGATATATGCTGGTTTTGGTTATCAGACAGAAGATTGAGCGCTGCTCGCTCGCTGGGGCCAATCGGGAGGTCATCGTCAGCACAGCCATTTACCCATTCGCCATGACCATGTATGGCCAGTACATCTACTGGACTGACTGGAACACACGTAGTATCTACCGGGCTAACAAGCACGATGGGTCTGACCAGAGGGTGATGACCCAGAACCTTCCATCCAGGCCCATGGATGTCCACGTGCTGGCCCGCAACAAGCAGCAGCAGTGCAACAGCCCTTGTCAACAGTTCAACGGAGGCTGCAGTCACATCTGTACCCCAGGTACTAGCAGTTAGGCCCTACTTTAACCCTCAAGTTTCCTGATCGAATAGAAGCAGGCTGTAGCTTCGTAGCTAAGTGTGGGGGTTGGACCAAGCTTCCTTTGAAAATGTAATTTTCTCTAGCATCGTATTGTTTTGATGTTGTCATGTTGTTTTGGGATGATGTGAGTTGGGCAATCATACGCCTGTCTGTCATACCACCCCATCCGTCTGATGCCTGTCCTCCTGCCCCTCTCCTCAGGGCCCCAGGGTGCTGAGTGTCAGTGTCCCTCAGAGGGTCGGTGGTACCTGGCCGACAACAAGCACTGTATCCCTGACAACGGGACCCGCTGCCAGGCAGACCAGTTCACCTGTATGAATGGACGCTGTATCCGTGCTCAGTGGAAGTGTGACAATGACAATGACTGTGGGGATGGAAGCGACGAGCTAGAGAGAGTCTGCGGTATGGTGCTTAGTGGCCCCACGTCGTGCCTGTGTTGTTGAATGTTGTTTGTCTTGTCTATCTAGAAATATCTTCCTTTAATATCTTTATTGATTTGTCTTGAATGTGATTGTGATTACAGCTGACTGATGGATTTATCCCTATACCTGTTCTGTCCTTCTCTTAACCGTCTCTAAAATGCTGCCTCTAACCAGATTTCTGTTTCTACCCGCCACAACTATTTTTCAGGATCCAAGAATGATTTCCAACCTTTTGGTGTGTATGCTTGCAAATCACTAATCTAACGTAGCTTTTTAGTGATGCTTGTCTTCTTCTACTAACCCCATCCTAAACTAATACATTCATGTACTTATCTTATATCTTGCATGCAGTCCAAGTTCAAATGGCAGCAGCATTTATTGCCTTGTCAGGTAAATCTCCATCTTGTACACCTGCTCATCTTCACCTGGGCCCGTATGTATCAATCGTCTCAGAGCAGTACTGATCTAAGATCAGGTTCCCCCTGTCCATGTAATCTGATTCGTTGTGATCTAAAAGGCAACGTTGATCTTAAATCAGCACTCTTACTCTAAGATGCTTGAGACCTACAGCCCCTTGTCTCCCTGTCCATTGGCTAGATCTCTGATTATGGTGTTTTTGGTTATTCGATTGGCAGCCTTCCACACTTGCGAGCTCACTGTGTTCACATGTGGGAACGGTCGCTGTGTGCCCTACCACTACCGCTGTGACCACTACAACGACTGTGGCGACAACAGTGATGAGGTAGGCTGCCTGTTCAGGTCGTGCGACCCCAACACTGAGTTCCCCTGCAACAATGGACGCTGCATCGCTAAGGACTACGTCTGCAACGGCATCAACAACTGCTTTGACAATGGCACTTCAGACGAACAAAACTGCCGTAAGTCGACACAGTAGATCGAAAGTTCAAATGTCAGTCCATAAAAATTGGAGACGTTTCAAGTGTGGTGAAATAATTGATTTTGCTGTGTGACACGAGATGATAGCACCAATCCTCTTCTTGTCATGTATCTCAGCGGAGCGAACATGTCCGCCAGAACACACCAAGTGTGCATCCACCAACATCTGCATCCCCCGCTCTTACCTGTGTGACGGGGACAATGACTGTGGGGACATGAGTGACGAGAGCCCTGTACACTGCGGTGAGTCCCCCAGGCCTGATCTGTACAGTTAGGGTGTGTCAAAGGAAGTGTGAAAATGTGTGTACTGGATAAGAGCGTCAGCTAAATGACTAAAATGTCAAATGTAAAATGTAAGTGCCTAATATAGGGAATATGGTGCCATTTCATATGCTTTCTAAATGGGGTTTGAGAGGAGAGTGACCCCTTAATGTCTCTTTTCCGCTTCCAGCCACTTCCACGTGTGCCCAGAATGAGTTCCACTGCTCCAATGGCCGCTGTATCCCAGCCCAGTGGTACTGTGATGGGGGTACAGACTGTGCTGACGGCTCTGATGAGCCCTCCTCCTGCAGTAAGTACCACAGCTCTCCTTCCCTCACCATACTGTGCGTTGGCGTGCGTGCGTGCTGTTGCTGATGTGTCCGTAGTGTGTGCCTTTGTTAGTGGTGTGGTCAGTCAATCAGTCAGGCCTCCCATTGTCTGCCACATTCCTCCCTACTGACGCCCACCAGTCTCCTCTGACCAACACAGCCTCTCCTCTTTCCTCTCTCCTCTTTCCTCTCTTCCTTCTGTCCCAGGGTAATTACACAACCTCCCGTTATCTTGTGTTTCAATCGATCACCATAGATTGGAATGTGGAGGAGATGCCGTGACTACTTTGATAGCCTCACCTGTTTCATTCCGGGTTCAGATATGCATGACCTGTCTTTACTAGTTGACATCAGTTAAGACATTTACTGGGTGTTTTAAGTAACTGACTTGTATTTGTATTAAGCACAATAATATTCTAGTTCTAATCCATTCATGCAGGGTTTGTCCTGATGTCTATGACCTTTGATCCTCTCCAGCCACCCCGGTGAGAACCTGCAACACCGACCAGTTCCGCTGTGATGGCGGCAGGTGCATCACCTCTTCCTGGATCTGCGATGGGGACAATGACTGCGGAGACATGAGTGATGAGGACCAGAGACACAACTGTGGTGAGTGTATTTTAGTGATGCGCGGGTTGACTTATAACCTGCAGTCCACCACGGTTATATACGTGGGGTGGGCGGATTAAGGGTCATTAAATGTTGCGTGGCTGAAGGGCGGGTGGGTGGCGAGCGGGTTGAATAAAGAGAAAACAATAGCTTTAAAAAAGAAAATAATCCATAGATGTATCATTCTCGTGCAGTTTATATCTATGGGCTGCATTAAGGTTTTTCTATCTGGCATTAGTGAGTAGGCCTAAGCTTTAGGGCCTTAACGCCAAACGCTTTAACGTCATCCACGGAGGCAAAAGGAACAATGTCAGAGAATAATTCAAGAAGAGAAAAGCTGCGAAATGGAGAGTTGAAAATAAAGAGAAGGGAGGGCCAGAAAAGTCATGTTTGGGGACGATTTGGCGACGTGGTAAAAGAGGATGGTGGCGGTGTCGTCATGTGTGACGATTGTAAGGCGCTGTACATATACAACAGTCACAAAACGGAGGTCTATAACCTCTCATATAGACTTAATATTAACTCTTGCAGAATTAAGCTTTTTTTTTTTTTACAGTAAGGTTATACACCAAATTTTGACTCGGGGAACAGGAGAAGGGAAATACGTTGTCTTTCTTTTATCTTGAGAGAATGTGAATGTGCAGTTAGATACCTTCTGTAGAGGTGTTATCTTTATCGGCATCATAAAAGCGGATCGTATTTCAAGCGCATAAGATATGCATCCAAGCCGAACTGAAATCTTATCAGAAACATGTTGGGTCTGTTTTCACAGCTTTATATTTCCTTACAACCGGTCCATTAACATCTTTGTAAAGATGACAGAGAACTTAACAGAAGTCAATTAGATTGAAAAAATGTATTATATCAATTTATGGCATTATTCTGGTGAGCAAGGGTGAATTTAGTCTTCTAGGGCAACATATAATGACAGAAGAGAAGCGGCATGTATCTAATTATAGACAAGTCGACTAAGTTTACGCAATTGCGGGCGAACAAACAGCTGACCCGCGCACCACTAGTGTATTCCTCTCCAGTCTATCTCCATCAGACACTGATGGATCAGGATGCATGCTGGGGGTGTGGGGGTGGAGACCGGCTCCTGTTGAATGTCTCCAAGGAGCTCACATTCCTGATTTCCCCTGCGTCACTCGTTACTTTGTGCCTGTCTCAGAATCCTGGCTCAGGGTGGATCTAGACTCTTATGTCATTCCTCTCGAATGTGGGCTCTGACAATAAGGAGCCTGGAGCGCATGGCTTCAGAGCACCACGGGCCTCGGCAGGAGTCTCACTTCAAACAATGGGGCTCAATCACATTAGATGGATAGGAAACCGAAGTCACGGCTAGAGGTCCTGAAATACACTTAGGAATGTTTGGAACGCGAGAAATGTTAGGTCCAGTCTCGGAGTCTTCGTCATCACGTAACTTCTCTAATTTGGTGTCATTTTCCTGCCCCTCTGTTGTTGTTTTTTAGCTGACCGCACATGTTCCGCCTTGGAGTTTACCTGTGTGAACAACCAAGGGCCGCAGAGGAAGTGCATCTCTCGTGATTGGGTGTGTGACGGCGATGCGGACTGTGCTGACGGGTTGGACGAGCATCAGAACTGCACGCGCAGATCGTGTGGCGTCCACGAGTTCACCTGCAGTAACGGCCTCTGCATACGCAGCTCCTACAGGTTTGACAGGCTCTAACATAATTATGACATGTTTCAGATTTCCTCTTAAATGCATCATTGCTTTGTAGAGGCTGAGACTACGGCGTACATTTTGGGACTGGACAGCAGCACCACCTGGTGTACAGGGAAGCACACTGAGTGACTGATGTGTTTGGTGGCAGGTGTGACCGGAGGAATGACTGCGGTGACAGCAGTGACGAGCAGGGCTGCACCTACCAGCCGTGTCAGCAGCAACAGTTCACCTGTCAAAACGGACGATGTGTGTCACACAGCTTCATCTGTGATGGGGACAACGACTGCGGGGACGAGTCGGATGAACTAGACCACCTGTGCCGCACGCCACCGCCCACGTGCCCCCCCGGGCAGTTCAGGTGTGACAACGGACACTGTGTCCCTCTCTTTAACGTGTGTGACCGGACCGACGACTGCTCAGACAACAGTGACGAGAAGGGCTGTGGTGAGTGCATGATATCTTAAAAGCAGTAAAACAAATTCATTTAAATATAAATACAAGGCCAATAAAGTATTTAGTATCACAACAGAGCAGTGTGGTGTTGAATTTATAGTCAATCTCCTCTAAAGCCTGTTCTGTCTTGTCCTGGATGCAGGTATAAATGAATGCACCAACCCCTCCATGCACCACTGCGACCACAACTGCACTGACACGCCCACCAGCTTCATCTGCACCTGTCGCCCCGGCTACCGCCTCATGTCCGACAACAAGACCTGCGACGACGTCAACGAGTGTGCGGAGACGCCCATTGTGTGTAGTCAGGTGTGTGAGAACACTGTGGGCTCTTACATGTGTAAATGTGCCCCCGGGTTCCTACGGGAACCGGATGGCCGCAGCTGTCGTCAGAACAGCCACATCACACCCTACCTCATCTTTAGTAACCGCTATTATCTTCGTAACCTGTCCACGGATGGAGAGGCCTACTCCCTCATCCTGCAGGGCCTGACCAGCGTGGTGGCCATGGACTTTGACCGCTTGGACAGGAGGCTCTATTGGATTGATGTGGGCCGCAGGGTGATTGAGCGAATGTTCTATAACGGCAGTAACAGGGAAGTGGTGGTGAACGGGGTGCTCTATGGGGAGGGCCTGGCGGTCGACTGGGTGGGCAGGAAACTCTACTGGCTGGACAGCTTCCTGGACTGTCTCAAAGTGTCCGAACTGGACGGGCGCTTTGCTAAGAAACTGGCTGAGCACTGTGTGGATGCCGATAATACCTACTGCTTTGAAAACCCCAGGGCGCTCGTTCTGCATCCAAAATATGGGTGAGTAAATCTGCCCCATTAGTCATTATACAGAGAAAAAGTGGTGTGATTGATTCTTGGTTCATTCGATAAAAGAGGTCTTTAGTAACCTAAACTGATTTGGTCCCTGTCAGATATGTCTACTGGACGGATTGGGGTGACAAAGCCTTCATAGGTCGTGTTGGAATGGACGGCACCAACAAGACAGCCATCATCACCACTAAGATCGAGTGGCCTAATGGGGTCACCATTGACTACAGCAATGACAAGCTCTACTGGTCAGATGCACATCTCAACTACATTGAGTAAGACCTTGCTTCTAATTGCCATAGAGTCTTGCTTTGTTTCCTAAATGCCTAAATGCCTCCTGTAATCCTACTCTTCCTCTTCTCCTCAGGTTCTCAGACCTGGAGGGACATCACAGACACACTGTGTATGATGGCACACTGTCCCACCCATTTGCTCTGACTGTGTTTGAGGAGACCGTGTACTGGACTGACTGGAACACCCACACAGTGGAGAAAGGCAACAAATACGACGGATCCGGCCGCCAATCTCTTGCCAACACCACACACAGACCCTTCGACATCCACGTGTGCCATCCCTATAGGCAGCCCATAGGTCAGTCTCAGTCTAGGAGACAGTAATCTGAGTATCCTCTTCTCCTGTATCAACATCCCTTCCTCAACACTCAGGTTGCTATCACTTCCTTATCCTGACGTTTCCTGCCCGTTAGGTCCATTCAAGTGTTTACCCTTAAGACAATGCCGTGCCTGTGTTTGCTCAGATGTACTGAATGTGATTGCGTTGATTCTCTGACCCCCTCTCTCCCCAGTGAACAACCCATGTGCAGTGAACAATGGAGGCTGCTCCCACCTGTGTCTGCTCCGTGACGGGGGGCGGGGTCACACCTGTGAATGCCCCGACCACTTCCAGAATGTACAGCTGGGGGGCGTGGCTCGCTGCCGGCCCATGTGCACCAGCACCCAGTACAGATGTGCGGATAATGAGCGGTGAGTGGGAGTTCACCTTAAGAGTTGTACTACTATGCACTTGTTTGCTTCGTATCACATGTCCTGTGCTATAATTGAGGCATTGGTGAGCCCTGAACAGTATTATCCCTCCTCCCCTCCACAGCTGCATCCCCATCTGGTGGAAGTGTGACGGCCAGAGGGACTGCAGAGACGGCTCTGATGAGCCCTCCACCTGCCCCAGTCGCCACTGCCCACTGGGCCGGTTTCAGTGCAACGATGGGAACTGCACCAGCCCCCACTTCCTGTGCAACAGCAACCAGGACTGCCATGATGGCTCTGATGAAGATCCTGTGCTGTGTGGTGGGTGGCATTTAGCGCTGTCATTTTTGTTTCCAGAGAACACTCTGAGCTCGTAGGAAACATTCTTTGTAATTGTTTGATTACACTGTTTTTAACCTGTTGATTTCCCATAACCTTATGATCGATGTTGTTAAATAGCAGCCGTGTGTGAATGTACTTCAGTGGAGGGTTAAAACTGAATTGACGGTCTGTGCAGCCACTCATCAGTGCGAGACCCACCAGTGGCAGTGCGCCAACAAGAGGTGCATCCCAGAGGCGTGGCAGTGTGACGGGGATGACGACTGTGGCGACGGCTCTGACGAGGAGCCCGCCCACTGCTCCAGCAGGACCTGCCGGCCCGGTCAGTTCAAGTGCCGTAACGGCCGCTGCATCCCTCAGAACTGGAAGTGTGACGTGGACGACGACTGTGGCGACAACTCTGACGAGCCTCTGGAAGAGTGCAGTGAGTGACGCGCCCAACATCACACAGAGAATCGTGTGGTGAAAGCACACACTCAACTGTAGGGGTTGAGTGGGATTGCTACAGTGAGCCTACTGAGACCCGTTCATTCTAAACTGTGGAAAATCACAATTAACAGTTGTTTTCTCCCACCAGATATACGATTGAAAGACTTCCTCGGAAGTGTCTGTCTGCATGTTGTTCTTTGTTATTGACTTCCTTCACGTGGTCTTTTCACAGTGGGGCCGTCTTATCGCTGTGACAACCACACCCAGTTTGTCTGCAGGACCAACTACCGCTGTGTGCCACTGTGGTCTGTGTGCAACGGCCACAACGACTGCAGGGACAACAGTGATGAGGAGCACTGCGGTGAGTCCACTGAAACATCAGCGTTCAGACATAAATCAACAAATGGTTCAAACCCACGGCACTGAATAATAACGTTTCTGTATGAGGTAACAATGTGTGTCGGGAGTGAATTAAGGGCTATTAGCAGAACATTACATCGTGTGACAGTGGGAGGTAGTGATGGAGAGGGTCTCACCGCCTGCTCCCCGTGAGAGAACTTTCTGGAGTTATGGCTTGTATGCGTTTGTGCGTGTGTGAAAGAGTTTGCATGTGCCTGCGTGCGTGTGTGTGTGCCGTTGTACGGGGCCAAGGTGCACACTGTGCTCCTTGTACCGCGCACCGATCCACACACACACCAGACATGACCCTCCCATCTCTTATCAGAGGCCCTCACTCCATTAGTGCCATCCCCGTGCTAGAGGGGAGATCCACGCTAATCTGTGTTAGGGAATGCAGCGGCAGAGCCAGGTGGAGGGATAGGAGGGATCTCCCCTCTAGCACCACTATCTTTCAAACCACCAGCACTGTGTGGTAGAGACAGCTCAGCCGAGCCCTCCTCCTCTCATGTCCTCTCCTATAGACCTGGCATAGCTCAGAGCTCACCCAATTCAGGCATGCCGCACTCCCCTCTGCATGATCAGCTCTGCTTTCATTTTTTTTTAAAAACCAGATGGCACCTCTCAGTTCAAAGCTCTGTAGTCTAGTTATCATCAACGCTGTATTAAACAGTATGATGCACAGTGTTGAAGAATTTCTCATTAATCTGACAGTGTCTTGTAGTAGCACTGGTTGTAGCTGGAACTTAACCACTGTCTTGAAATGGTCTCAAAGAGGACAAGTAATACTGGAATGACTGTTGCTTTTATTTTGAAGTGATAAATCAACTAAATGACCGAGTGTCGGTTTCCCGGACACTTTATGAAGCCCAGTCCTGGACTACAAAAGCAAACTTAATGGACAACCTCTTAATCTTTATTGCTTAATATGTGTCTGGTAAAACCATGCCATGTGTTTGCACGAATGCAATGTTTGGGCATAAAACATTTCAAGGAATGACTAAGGATAAGGAGGTTAATAACTAAGGATAAGGAGGATAAGAACTAAGGATAAGGAGGATAAGAACTAAGGATAAGGAGGATAAGAACTAAGGATAAGGAGGATAAGAACTTGAGGGAAAGTGTCACTACAGGCGCATGTATGCGTTTGAGCGTTGTCTTTTGCTTCTTATCTCGTGTCACTGTGTGTGTGCCTATTGTGGTTTCAGAGGAGGGGACCTGTGACCCTCTGGGGGACTTCCGCTGTGACAACCACCAGTGTGTCCCTCTGCGCTGGAGGTGTGACGGGGACAACGACTGTGGTGATGGCTCGGATGAGCGCGCCTGCAGTGAGTTATTTAGTACCTCTACCCACCACCACTGTCTAATACTATATCTAATTAACAACCTTCACCTTAGATCCCTTGGCTGCCTCGCATTGGCACTTTTACACTGAGCCATCATGGGCCGGTTGTACAAGTTGGGCATAACAAGGTTGTAACTCTACCTCATCCATTGAAGCCCAACCTTTTTAAGTTCAACTGGTGCAACCGGCCCTACGTGTCTCCTTAGCAGTTATGGGCTAATTCACATGATTCAAAAGGCTGGATACTTGTAGGTATGGCTTTGAGTGTCTTCTAAGCGATTCTAGTGGGGGATTCCAATGTAGCTCAGACACCGTGAGTCACCCATATGAAATAGAGGTGTTGATGGCAAAGAATGGACATGTTATTGTTTTATCAGATAACAAAGTGCTCTTGTAAAAGACTTAACACTTCTGTCTTTCGGAGCCGTTTAATGTGAGGCGGGCTTATCAGCTGCTAGAAAAACAGCTTGTCAGCATGTCAGTCGGTGGGAGTGAGGGAGTCGGCCACCTCTGCCCTGGAGAATTTAAACAAGTCTGAGAGCATGCCAGCTGATGAGGATAATGTATCTGCTTCAAAGAACAACTACTAATGTGTTGTATGATGAAATTTGCTTGTTTGTTCTTTGTTACTGTGGTGGTAATGCGTGGCGAGAGAACACCTCCAGTGAATTCCATCATGAACTCACCACAGAAAAATGACAGCATGATTGGTTGGGTGCTTCGAGATCGTTTGTTAATGCAGAAAACAAGTCATAGCTCAGCGGCGCTATTGCAATTACCCAATTGAGGGACTAGAACTATGGTATTTGTCAAAGCAGTGGCTGTTTTTGTATGAAATATTATAAAACAATCCCAGAATAATGTAGTAATATGGTAATACCCTCTGTCATCTGTGTCGACATCGTGTTTGTTTGGACTGTGGCAATGACAACGAATGAAGTCTTCCCTTATGCAGTGCTAATTCTTTAGTTCCCCTCTCTGTGTTCCCCCAGGCCCGCGTGTGTGCTCGGAGAGCGAGTTTCGCTGCGACAATCTGCTCTGCATTCCCGACCGCTGGGTCTGTGACCATGACAACGACTGTGAGGACAACTCAGATGAAAGGGACTGTGGTGAGTGGAGGCTCTTTGTTTTGGTGTTGGCTCTGCTTATTAATGTGTGATGGATTACAGCACCAAGGAAAGAAGCAGTAAAACTTCACCTTTTTGAGGCACAGAACACACAGAAAGGACCACCGAAACAAATGGACTTCTTCTGTTTCCGGGTTTCCTCTGGTCAGATTGTGAATTCAAGTCACTTTTCAATGTTTATTTACAGTAGTCGTGAACACAAGACCCGAATCTGAGATACCTCAGCGCTTGGCATGACTGAAAATAAGTGAAGTGTATGGAGTGATATTAGTGCCAACAGAAATGGAATTTGAATTCACAAATTGAATTTGAATTGAAATGGTATCATCATGCTTAGTCCCCTACTGTACTCCATGTCCACCCACGACTGCGTGGCCAAGCACGACTCCAACTCCATCATTAAGTTAGCTGATGACACAACAGTGGTAGGCCTGATCACCGACAACGATGAGACAGCCTATAGGGAGGAGCTCAGAGACCTGGCAGTGTGGTGCCAGGACAACAACCTCTCCCTCAATGTGAGCAAGACAAAGGAGATGATCGTGGACTATAGGAAAAGGCGGGCCAAACAGGCCCCCATTAACATCGACTGGGCTGTAGTTGACAGGGTCGAGAGTTTCATTTTCCTTGGTGTCCACGTCACCAACAAACTATCAAGGTCCAAACACACCAACACAGTTGTGAAGAGGGCACAACAATAGCTTTTCCGCCTTAGGAGGCTGAAAAGATTTTTACACTGCTGATACTCACTGTTTATTATCTATGCATAGTCACTTTACCCCTACCAACATGTACAAATGACCTCAACTAACTTGTACCCCTGCACACTGACTCGGTACCGGTACCCCTGTTATGTCATTTTATTGTTACTCTTTATTACATTTCTTACTTTAGTTTATTTAGTAAATATTTTCTCAACTCTATTTCTTGAACTGCATTGTTGGTTAAGGGCTTGTAAGTAAGCATTTCACGGTAAGGTCAGTGTAGTCCAAATACCTGTTGGATTTGGCGCATCTGACAAATAACATTTGATTTGATTAATACCTACAGTATGAATGATGAGTTGTGTGCTGGCACGGCTGTGTTGCAGAGCTGCGGACCTGTCACCCGGGCTACTTCCAGTGTGGCAGTGGCCACTGCATCGCCGACCGGTTCAAATGTGACGGCAACGCCGACTGCCTGGACTTCACTGACGAGACATCATGTCGTAAGTGTTATGTGTCATCATGGATTTGTCGATGGGCTGACGTCAGGTACAACACTCCCAGTGAGCAAAACTTGTTGAAAAGACGTCATTTCAACGGAAAAAACGTTTAAAATGACATATTTTCAACCAATTTTACTCACTGGACTCCTTTCTCCTCAGAGGTCCAGAACTATTATGTTACTACAGCACCCTCTACAGTTATTTATTTAATGTATTTGTCAAACATTTTTATTGAACTTTTATTTAACTAGACAAGTCCGTTCAGAACAAATTCTTACTTACTATAACAGCCTACGCCGTCCGAACCACTCAGGAGCCCCCAATCTTAAGTTTAAAAATTACAAACATGAATTTGAATTGTAATGGTCCATTTCTTTCATTTGCAGCAACCCGTTATCCCAATAGCACGTATTGCCCACCGTTCCTGTTTGAGTGTAGGAACCATGTGTGTGTGCAGCCCTACTGGAAATGTGACGGAGACAACGACTGTGGAGACCACTCAGATGAGGAGCTCCATCTCTGCTGTAAGGCCAATGTCCCTTCCATGCCTACACTGTTCCTTCAATAGTTACATTGTTGAATGAATCCTTTTTCTTTAACAATGACACATTTTACCTTGAGATTGAGCCTGGCCATGACCTAGGGCCGTATTTATCAAGCATCTCAGAGTAGGAGTGCTGATTTGGGATTAAGTCCTCCTTGTCCTTAATAGTCTGATTTGTTATGATCTTAAAAGGGAAAGCTGATCCTAGATCACTTTTGAGACGCTTGATAAACACGGGCCCTGGTCTTGTCTCCCTAGTGGACATCCCGTGTGACCCGCCATTCCGTTTCCGCTGTGACAACAACCGGTGCATCTACAGCCATGAGCTCTGCAACTCGGTGGACGACTGTGGGGACGGCACTGACGAAAAAGAGGAGCACTGTAAGAACAATCGCAAGTTACAATACTGTCATATATTGTCCCATCTCATGGGAGTTTGGAGTACATATAGCCCATCATTGTATGGACATTATGTAGGTAGCATCCCAAATGGCACCCATTTTCCCTTTATTGTGCACTACATTGGACCAGGAGCCATAGGGTTCTGGTCAAAAGTGGTGCACTTTATAGGGAATAGGGTGCCATTTGGGACGAATTTGTCATGTTAGCAAAGGTTATTGTCCATCCGATTGTCCATCTCTTTCACTCTCTGAAATGGTTGACATGATGTGTTGTGTTTGTCACAGGCCAGACCCCGACACATGGGCCCTGTTCAGCAGATCAGTTCAAATGCAGTAATGGCCAGTGCATCCCTCTGCAGTATGCCTGTGACGACTATGATGACTGTGGAGACCATTCTGACGAGCTGGGCTGCAGTGAGTAACCCACCCAACTCAGTAACCACAGTCTTCCCTCTACATCTCAATCATCATAAACCGTCATCTTATGCTAAGCTATATGGCTGTTTGTATAATACTGAAGTGATAGTAACTGTCAACCCTCATAATGTGACATGTACATGTGCTCTCCCCAGATGTTGGCAGTGGGCGCTACTGCAGTGAGAACATCTGTGAGCACAATTGCACAGACCTGACAGGCGGAGGCTTCCTCTGCTCCTGCAGGCCTGGATACAAACCCAGCCAGACAGACAGGAACACCTGTGAAGGTACAGGAAGCATTAGTACAAGCTGAATGCGGAAACACCACTCTGTACCAATGTCACACTCTTTTAAAACCTCTTATGATTTCCTCTGCTTGTGCTATTATTAAGCTTTGTCTTTCTCTGTGTTTTTCCTGTTGTGTTTTGTGAACAGACGTCAACGAGTGTGAGGTCTACGGGACGTGTCCACAGGAGTGTCAGAACTCCAAGGGAAGCTACGAGTGTTTCTGTGCCCAGGGCTTCCGCTCAGTCAGCGAGCAGCACGGCATGGAGTGTGCTGCTGAGGGTAAGAGCTTAGCTGGACAAGTCGTTCTGTCTGCGTTCCAAATGGCACACTATTCACCTTGTAGTGCAGCTACGCTCTGGTCAAAAGCAATGTACTGTATAGGGAAGAGGGTGCCATTTGGAACGTGACCTCTGCCTCCTATCTGTTAGTGCTCTGGAGTAGAATGCCTGAATGTTAAAAGGATACTTTGGGATTTTGACAATACAAGCAGATACCCATAGACTTCCAGTCATTGGCTTGCGAAACTACCTCTAACTTACTTCATACTGGACACAGAGACATAAAAATGTTATCCATGAGTTCATCTGACTCTGGGGAAGTAGACAAAGGGCCTCATTGCCACAATTACGAAGTATCTCTTTAAGGATGGGACCATATTTCACCATTCTCCATTCCAGGAAACTCACCAGTGCTGCTTCTGCCTGACAACGTGAGAATTCGCCGCTTCAACTTGTCATCGGAGCAGTATTCAGACTACGTGGACAACGCCGAGCACATCCAGGCTCTGGACTACCAGTGGGATCCAGAGGGCATCGGACTCAGTAAGACCTTCACCTCAACTAGTTAACTAGTCAGTGCCATTTGGCTCATGTGAAGAGCACTCTGAGAGTGATACAGTGACTGGGGAGGTTTTCAGCAGAAACATCATTTTTACTCCACTTCATGAGGAACCAAACAGAAGCAAAGTGGCCAAAACGGGGAGGGACTACCTGAACTTGTCCAATAAGAAACACATTTTTGTTTTTCCTTTGCACACCATTTTGCATTTTGCACACCATGATGTACACCTCTGAATGTGACTCTATTGTGCTCTCAGGTATTGTGTACTGGACGGTCCTGGGCCGAGGCTCTCAGTTTGGCTCTATCAAGCGAGCCTACATGACCACATTCAATGACAACGGCAATAACCCAGTGAAGGAGTTGGATCTGAACTTGAGATATGTTGCCAACCCTGATGGTATCGCTGTGGACTGGATTGGAGGGTACAACTCCTTCATTATTGCTTACTATTTTTGCTTTTAAGAATACATTTTTGCATTCAATCTAACAGCTTCTCTTGGTTTCACAGTCACATTTACTGGACTGACGCAGGGACCAACCGAATTGAAGTGGCAAAGCTAGATGGGCGCTACAGGAAGTGGTTGATCCATAATGACCTGGACCAGCCAGCTGCTATTGTTTTGAATCCAGCACTTGGGTACGGAAGTGATCAACTACAGTGGCATAGGGGGCTTCTTTGTTTGTTCCGAAGAAGAGAGAGAGAGAGAGTGTGTGTGTGTGTGTGTGTGTGTGTGTGTGTGTGTGTGTGTGTGTGTGTGTGTGTGTGTGTGTGTGTGTGTGTGCTCACTTCATAATAAGCTAATATAGTGTATCCTCTCAGATATAACAGCATTGTGGAGTGATCAACATTTGTTAACAAACACTCTGTTAAGCATATGTGACTGTGCATTTCCCAGAACCATGTACTGGACAGACTGGGGCAGGAGACCCAGGATTGAGTCTGCCTGGATGGACGGGCAACACAGGCAGGTTCTGTTGGATGAGGATCTGGGATGGCCCACTGGACTGACTCTGGACTACCTGAATGGAGACAGGATCTACTGGTGTGACTCCAAGGAGAACATCATAGAGTCCATGAAGCCGGACGGCACCGAGAGGAAGACCATCATGTCAGGAGGTCAGAACCCACTGAGACCTTTCTTAGGTTGCGTCTCAAATGGGACCCTATTCCCTATATAGTGCACTACTTTTGACCAAGGCCCCTAGTAGTGCATTATGTAGGGAATAGATCACCATTTGGGAGGCAGCCATAGATGCTGCTAACATGCTGGTGATATATTCTTTATAATAACTACTTTATTAACTCCCTTAATAGTTAATGATTGAATCAGACCACACATCTATTGAAATGGTGGCTAATTAAGCATGGCCATTTTCTGCTTCAGATATTGGTCATCCCTACAGCCTGGATATCTTTGAGGGCCATGTGTACTGGACAACCAAGGAGCGGGGTGAAGTCTGGAAGGCTGATAAGTTTGGGAAGGAGGACAAAGTGAAGGTGCTGACCATCAACCCCTGGCTGACTCAAGTCCGCATCTACCAGGAGCACAGATACAACCGCTCAGGTTAGAGTTTGTCAAGTCTAAAACAAACACTCTGTAGTTTTCTCCTGTCTGGTGAGTATACGGTAGTTACAGTAGTTACAGGTCTCCTCTTCCCTCTCAGTGCCCAACCCCTGTAAGGATGTGTGCAGTCACCTGTGCCTGATCCGGCCTGGAGGCTACACCTGCACCTGCCCGCAAGGCTCATCCCTGGTGGGCTTCAACTCCAACGAATGTAATGCAGGTATGGTCTATAAAGGAAATCCCATCACATGTGAATGCAGCCTCGCTGCACCATGCACCATTGATCATTGAAATCATACTCTATACGTGCATGGCTGCTCAGACGTTGTTGTGTGACGTTGTGGTGACGTTGTGGTGGCTTTCACTCCTGCAGCCATTGAGGCTCCAGTCTTAATGCCCCTTGCATGCAGATGCATGAACGGAGGGACCTGCTACACTGACGAAGGGGCCCTGCCCAAGTGCAAGTGAGTTCAGCAGCTGGTCTCAGGAAGTAGATTCGTTGTCATATTATTATAACATGGAACAACACAGCCACAAGCCATATGAGTGTTTCGTTCCACCCCATGAATAAACATTTGTTTTTTGTCTTTTCTTTTGCAGGTGTCAGTATGGCTATGCAGGGACTTACTGTGAGATGGGAAAGTCCAGGGGTGCCCCTGCAGGAGAAGGTACAGTAAAAAGTGAGACAAGAAGAGGAACGTCTATATATAGATTTCACCCCAGACATGTCAATCCAACGTGCCAGTCTTCATACAACATTTCTGATTCGTGGTTCATGATGAAGCAGTTACACAACATTGACTGAGCCAAGTAACATTCTTTTTCGTCATACTGTTGTCTCACAAGTCATTATAATTTGGTCCGTGAGATTTGTTTTGACTCAGCAAACACTAAAGCTGTTTTTCTTTCCAGTAAAATATTACTAAGTTCACTAGCTAATAAAAAGCCCAACACCATAATCTTTTAACTTCAATTTGCAGTATGTCAGCAAAGTAATAGGTCTTTACCAGCAATAAGTGACAAATTGTTTTAGTTTTGGACTACTGATACATGTTTTACAAACGATTAGTAGAAATATTCTGGAATAAACGTGTTGCTTGCTGACATCTTTGTCTTCAGCAGTTGCTGCACTGTTAATAGTGATTATCATCATCATCATCGGAGTGTTGGCTGTTGGGGTTTTCCTCAACTACAAACGAACTGGCTCCTTAATGCCGTCCATGCCCAATCTACCCAGGTAGGTTCTCAGCTCACCTGCTCTCAAACATCTGTGCTTGCCTCTGTCGTAACGTTTCAAACGAGAGCCTCACATTGTTGTGACATTTTCTTTTCTGTCTTTCTTTTCAAGCCTTAGCAGTCTGGTGAAAATGGGTGACACGGGCAATGGGGTGACGTTTCGCTCGGGTGACAATGTCACAATGGATCTGGGACCTCCACCCCTCGGGGTGTCATTCAATGACAGGGCCATGCAGTTGGTAAGCACTGGATTGTGTCGGTTTAGCACTTAGTGGTGTCACTGCACCTTCAGACAGCACCATCAGCATTTGAATCCTTTGTTAGGCCTGTGAGACCCTGGTTGACTTTAGCCCTTTGGACCTCTGATATTGTACATTATTAACAAGACTAAGAGTCAACACATTCCCAGCCAGGGTTGGCTTGCTCTGTAGTTAATAAAGTAAAGCACAAATTGCAGGGCATTGACTTCATAGTAAGAGCTTGAAATACATGTAGGTGATAGATAGCGATGCTGTTCGAATCACCTTTGATGGACATGATGAATAACAGTACGTCTCGTTCAGGATGGGAACTGCGCAGTGGAAGCGGGGAGGCCGCCAATCACGTTTGAGAACCACCTGTATGCCCCTGGAGCAGCTGGATCGTCTGGTGATCCTGCTGTCATCCACGCCACACAGGTGCGCAAGACAACACTGTTGCATGAACATTCCTTGGGCAGGTGGGATTGACATCATTGTTAAACCAATACTAGTTGTTCTGCACTGTTTTACTCCAAACAGGTGACGGTTACTGTTAGCGGCGAGCAGATCGAGAAGAACCATACAGAGCAGATTGTGAGCACTGTGGACAGTTCAACAGCCAGAGCCAAGCCCGTTCAGGTGACTCTCCCTTCCTGTACTTGTACTGTATCATTAGGCAAAGGATAGGGATTATATTGGAATTTACAGCAATGGTGTCCTACTTTTACAGGAGTCAATGTGGAGTGCCTTCAGAAGGAAATTGAAGCCAAGCTTAACTTTTGAAAACCCTATCTACTCAGAGGTAAGTCCAATACTGACTCCCAATGAGCATTTGGGAGGTGACTGTCTCTATGCTTCATATCTCTCAGGACCTGTTCCTTTTTGAGACATGGCTAATCTACAGCGGAGAATGTACTCCTAACTGTTTGTGGTTAGCTTCTGATCGCTCCTCAGAGGTGAACAGATGTTGGGTTTGTGTTGACCTGTATTCTGCTTAGTCATCCCCTTGTTGTTTTTTCAGATGCAGAATGAAAAAGCAGTAGGAAGCAATGAGGACAGTTCCTCCACTGACCCCTCTCCCTTTGCCCCAACCGCCAACCGCCTGAAGAGGGATCGTCCCAGCACCTATTCGCCAACTGAGGACACTTTCCAAGACACAGCGAACCTCGTCAAAGAGGACAACGATGTATGACCCCCCTTTTCTCACAGATTGGAATTTAGAGACACACTCTCCTTTGCACAGAATCCCTTTTTATACGTAGCCTGTCTACAAAACTAAGATTGATTTGTGAAAAGAAATTAGACAAACATTTCTCTAGCATACAGAAAAGAGGTCTGCTCATGACTATGCCTTCTGATATTTCTTATGCCAATTCTTGTTTCGTGATTATTTTTTTTTATTGTGATATACTGTATGTATATCTTTGCACTGAAACTGCTGATAGAGATGTTATAAATATGTTGTACATTTGTAAATTTGAACAGTACGATTTTTGTTGATAATCTATTTCCAACAGCCAAGAGGATATTTTCTTATCCATAATGCTTCATAAACAACACAAAGAACAGGCAGAGTGCATTGTGAATTAGGACAATGTTTTTAAAGGATAATTCATTATTTTTGCCACTGGTCAAAACTGAATGTGTATGCATTTCATCTTGCATGTTTATATACCTCATTTCAGGGCTTATAAAAACAAACAAAGCTGAACAAATACAAACGGATCCAATTCCTGTGCTATTACCATAGCTTTCCTAAATCTATGGATGCTGTCAAAAGAAAACTATGACAATTCCGAATGTCTCAAAGGATAGTATGCGAAGCATACTTACATGGTAATTAAGATCAAAATGATAAACAATGTTCCCTGACTTTTTTTTGTTGCATATTTAAATGAAAATGATCATATTTTAGTTTTAAAAAATTGTATGAATAATGATGTCCTCTTTCAAATTCATTTGAAACAATACTTGAATATGCCCATGATTTTAGTGTGTGAAGATGTATAATTTTGGACACACCCAGTGACTCTCTGGAGCTGGTAAAGTCCAATAGCAAAATATCCACATCTGGAGATACAGAATTTGGTCAGGTCATTAAAGAATCTGACTGTCATTTTCTAAACATGGGCTATAAATCCTGTGTTCATGGATTGATTGTTTTGTATTTTGAAAAAGAACAAATAAAAACTGTATCACTGATCATTCTGAATACTGTATGCTCAGATGGTTTTCTATATAGCAAAGTCAGAGACAAAATGTATGCTGCTGAGACGTAAAAAGAATACATTTTTTGTTTTGTAACACAACCTTAACGTTCTGTTTTTCTTACCTTTGAAATATATTGTGATTAACCAAAAGTCTGTTTGAGAAAATGAACTAACTCAAATGCATAAAAACCTCTAACACACACACAAAGTGTATTTTGTAGGCACCACAGGAAGATTTAATATCAATATTCATGAATTATTCCCTATTTGCACTACATACACCATTGATCATCTATGTAGTATCAACATCCCTGAAATGCAGTTAATGCATGTCATTCAATCTAAAACGTATCATAGATGTGCTTGATAAAGGGAAAAAGTCCACTGGCTTGTGTTTGACACACCCACTTGGTTTGCATGGATCTTTCTGTCGCCTTTGGGGACAGGAAGTAGAACAGCGACGGGGAAGTCTGCTATGAATACAGGGAGGTAGGACAGGGGGACCCAGTTGAGCTTGGCATCCCCAAAAGGTGAGTAGCGTGTCTGTGGGTGGCGAGCTGTAAGGGAATGCAACTGGTCACTTTGGAGATGTCTGAACAGGAGACAAAGGGAGAAATCATGAGCTTTTACATTTGTCATATACTGTAGACTACGGGAAATGGATGACAGACAGACATGAATGTTTGTAATGATATGACTAAACTATTTGAAAAACATACAGTATACAGTATCTACTCATATTCGTCAAAGAAGTTGGGTCTATATGAGTGCTTGACCTCCTCGGGAAGACGATTCCACAGTCTCTGGTGGTCTGCTTCAATAAGGTCCAGCCCCACTTTGACACCAGACTTCTGCGAATCCCGCCTGAACATAAAAGCAGGCAGCTTAGTTGTTATGTAGCTAATACATGCTTACATCTATGAATAACTCTGCGGTGAGAATCTCCACTGAGTGTACAACACATTAAAAACACCTGCTCTTTCCATGACATAGACTGATCAGGTGAATCCAGTTGAAAGCTATGATCCCTTATTGATGTCACTTGTTAAATCCACTTCAACCAGTGTAGATGAAGGGGAGGAGACAGGTTAAAGATGTTTAAGCCTTGAGACAACTCCATATTAGGAAGGTATTCCTAATGTTTGGTATACTCAGTGTATATCTCTAACTCGCACTGCACAGTTACAGTTACATAATAAAATGCTCAGAAATCAATCAGTAGTTTACAGAGTTTAATGTAATGTAAAACAAAGTCACAGTACCCAAGGCTGTCAGAGAAGGCCTCCACACCATACTTGGATAGACAGTAGTCTCCTCCATTGAGGGAAAGCCTCCCCCGGAGATACTAGCAACATTGACCACGCTTCCTTGAGCCTTCTTTAAGAGTGGGAGGAACTTCAGGGTCACTTCAATCAGACCTATTAAATTCACATCCAGAACCTTCCTGAAGTTCTCCAACTGCATCCATTCAGTGGGGCCTATAGGTGAGGTCCTCCCAGCTTTGTTGATCAGTCCCCAGAAACCTGAATCAGAGAGGTAGAGAGAAATATGTGGGGGAAAGGTACACTGCCAGGGTTGTTTCCATGACATAATTAAAAAGCAATGTTGGACTAATCAAGATATTTTCAAATACATGATACTTAAAAGTTTCAAATCAATACATTTTGATTTGAAATATTAATGGACATCTGAGCAACCTTGAGGGAATAATATTTGAGTCAGGAAATTATGTTCATATGATAGTTAAGATATACAAAACCTATCCAGCTGACAATCCCTTAGAAAACTATTTTAACTATTGTAACCCGATGGGTTACACAAAATTGCTCTGGTCAATCATCTTGAAAAAAAAACGTAGTAACCGACACAACCCTGTACATTGCCACTGTTTAGTAAAATAAATGTTAAAACAAAGCATTTTCCACTCAGAGAAGGTTTCTACTGTACCGAACAAAAATATAAATGCAACATGTAAAGTGTTGGTGCCATGTTTCATGAGCTGAAATAAAAGATCCCACAAATGTTCCATATGCACAAAAAGCTTCTTTCTCTCCAATTTTGTACACACAATTGTTTACATCCCTGTTAATGAGCATTTATTCTTTTCCAAAATAATCCAGCCACCTCACAGTGGCTGATTAAACAGCATAATTATTACACAAGGACACCTTGTGCTGGGGACAAGACCACTCTAAAATGTGCAGATTTGAGGGAGTGTGCAATTGGCATGCTGACTGCAGGAATGTCCACCAGAGCTGTTGCCAGATTTGATGTTCATTTATCTAACATAAGCCGCCCCCAACTTCATTTTAGAGAATTTGGCAGTACGATCAACCGGCCTCACAACTGCATACCACGTGTAACCATGCCAGCCCAGGACCTCCATATCCAGCTTCTTCACCTGCAGGATCATCCGAGACCAGCCACCCGGACAGCTGATAAAAAACTGTGGGTTTGCACAAACGAAGAATCTCTGCACAAACTGCCAGAAACCATCTCAGGGAAGCTCATCTGCGTACTTGTCGTCCTCACCAGGTTCGGAGTCGTAACCGACTTCAGTGGGCAAATGGTCACCTTTGATGGCCACTGTCACACTGGAGAAGTGTGCTCTTCACAGATGAATCCCAGTTTCAACTGCACCGGGCAGATAGCATGTATGGCATCGTGCGGGCACATGGTTTGCTGATGTGGACAGAGTTCACCATGGTGGCAGTGGGGTTATGGTATGGGCAGGCATAAGCTACAGACAGCAAACACAATTGCATTTAATCAATGGCAATTTGAATGCACAGAGATACCTTGATGAGGTCCTTAGGCCCATTGTCGTGCCATTCATCCGCAGCCATCACCTCATGTTTCAGCACGATAATGCACTGCCCCACGTTGCAAGGATCTGTACACAATTCATGGAAGTTGAAAATGTCCCAGTTCTTCCATGGCCTGCATACGACAGCGTGTTCCAGTTCCCACTGTTATCCAGCAACTTTGGACAGCCATTGAAGAGGAGTAGGGCAACATTCCACATGCCACAATCAACAACCTGATTAACTCTGTGAAGGAGATGTGCCGCGCTGCACGAGGCAAATAGCGGTCACACCAGATACTGACTGGTTTTCTGATCCAAGACCCTACTTTTTTTTTTTAAGGTATCTGTGACCAACAGATGCATATCTGCATTCCGAGTCATGTGAAATCCATAGATTAGGGCCTAATCTATTTATTTTGTCTGATTTCCTTATATGAACTGTAACTCAGTAAAATCTTTGAAATGGTTCCATTTATATTTTTGTTCAGTGTACATGTAATCCTACATTGATGCCCCCTAGTGAAACCTGTGTCCCATCAATAGCTAGCTGAATTCTGGGAATGTCAAATGGCAATTAATCTTTAACCAGATATTTTACATCTACTATAATCCCAGCTGGGTATATGCAGCAAACCTTTAATAAATCTTCCATTCCATTTCATCTGCTTGTGAAAATGTGTGAAAGGATACATGGCATGCTTGTGGATCTTGCACCACATATACTATATTTCATTCTATAGGGGTTATGTGGTCTATGTATAGAAGTACTATTTCAAAGCTTGGGACAGCCATAAATCAATATGTTTTAGTGTTCATTGGAAGGAAATAGATTAAAGCTTGACATTAACGCATGAATATTGCAATTAGGCATCTAATTAAAATCCCATAGATCATTTCTGTAATGCAGAACAAACTTAGCGGATGACTAACAAAAGTTTGTCATCACTGTGTCCATATTATGGCAGGTATTCTAGATGTTTCCTCGGCAGCTCTCAGGGTGACAGTGGTTTGAAAATATGCAGATTTATGGGTCAGTTAAGAGGGTTGCGAGGTAGTCAACCACCCCTATCTCGTTTTTATCTCTCCCAGTGCCTGCCTCTGACTGGCACCCTTATCCACCCCCTGAACAGAACTGTGTTCAGTCTGGGAGAGGCCACAGCCTTCAAATCCGAGCCACCTTTCTCAGTGAGACATTGGGATATTACATGAAACCCCTTTCGGTCAAGCCGACTTGCCATCAAATTTCCAAATCCGCTATCACTGCCCATGATAAAGACATGTTTCTTGTCAAAATCTTCCATTTTGAAAGAATCTCTAATAAACCAGGCGATGGTTATGGCTGTAACTGAAATTAGTGTGGAAGACAGGGCCAAATGTGATAGACCAACAAAAATATATGTTTTATTTCATAATACATTTATTGCAATGTAATACATTTTTTTATATTTTTAATAACAGACAAGGAACTTTATCAAAAATCTACCAGATATTCTCTTCAGAGACCACAGGGAAGACCTGTAAGGAGTCATTTCAGTTATATAAGGGTATTTCTTCAGTAACACATTTTTTTCCTTCTTCTTCAAAACACTGACACCAGAGAAAGCCGAGTCTAATTGCTCGTTCATTTGAATAGTTTACGTGTTTGCCAGTATAATAAAAACCCCACAACAGTAACGACAAAGTGGAAAAGGCTGTTTCAAAAATAATGAGTCTTCAAAATTAGACAATAGCTCAGTGTTTAGAGCATAGGCCTACAATATTATTCCTTACTTTATTTTCATAATGCTATTGCTTGTGTATGCCCTCCAACTTCATAATCCTCTTCTATCTTACTCATAGAACTGGTCCACAGCTGAAGGATTCGATTATTGTTTTATCATAATCACATGCAGCAATGCACCTGATCATAAGCACAGTTGGCTGCAAGGTGCTCACAGCTTTTTATATGACATACAGTACCAGTCAAAAGTTTGGACACACAAACTCATTCAAGGGTTTTTCTTTATTTTTTACTATTTTCCACGTTGTAGAATAATAGTGAAGATATCAAAACTATGAAATAACACATATGGAATCATGTATTAACCAGAAAAAGTGTTAAACAAATCATAATATATTTTATATTGGAGATTCCTTTGCCTTGATGACAGCTTTGCTGATTCACCTGGAATGCTTTTCCAACAGTCTTGCAGGATTTCCCACAAATGCTCAGCACATGTTGGCTGCTTTTCCTGCACTCCGCGGTCCAACTCATCCAAAACCATCTCAATTGGGTTGAGGTCGGGTGACTGAGGAGGCCATATCATTTGATGCAGCACTCCATCACTCTCCTTCTTGGTCAAATAACCCTTCCACAGCCTGGAGTTGTGTTGGGTCATTGTCCTATAGAAAAACAAATGATAGTCCCACTAAGCGCAACCAGATGAGATGGCATATCACTGCAGAATGCTGTGGTAGTCATGCTGGTTAAGTGTGCCTTGATTTCTAAATAAATCACAAAGAGTGTCACTAGCAATGCACCCCAACACTATCACACCATCTCCTCCATTCTTCACGGTGGGAAACACACATGCAGAGATCATCCATTCACCTACTCCGCATCTCACAAAGACATGGCGGTTGGAACCAAAAATCTCACATTGGGACTCATCAGACCAAAGGACAGATTTCCACCGGTCTAATGTCCATTGCTCGTGTTTCTTGGCCCAAGCAAGTCTCTTCTTCTAATTGGTATCCTTTAGTAGTGGTTTATTTGCAGCGATTCAACCATGAAGGCCTGATTCACACAGTCTCCTCTGAACAGTTGATGTTGAAATGTGTCTGTTACTTGAACTCTGTGAAGCATTTATTTGGGTTGCAATTTCTGAGGCTGGTAATTCTAATTAACTTGTCATCTGCAGCAGAGGTAACTCTGTGTCTTCCTTTCATGTGGTGGTACTCATGAGAGCCAGTTTCATCATATCGCTTGATGGTTTTCGTAATTGGACTTGAAGAAACTGGACTTCCAGAGTGACTGACCTTCATGTCTTAAAGTAATGATGGACTGTTGTTTCTCTTCGCTTATTTGAGCTGTTCTTGCCATATTATGGACTTGGTCGTTAATCAAATAGGGCTATATTCTGTATACCACCACTACCTTGTGACAACACAACTGATTGTCTCAAACGTATTAAGAAGGAAAGAAATTCCACAAATTAACAAGGCACCTCTATTAATTGAAATGCCTTCCAGGTGGCTACCTCATGAAGCTGGTTGAGAGAATGCCAAGAGTGTGCAAAGCTGTCATCAAGGCAAAGGGTGGCTACTTTGAAGAATCTCAAATACTACATAATTCCATGTGCTATTTCATAGTTTTGATGTCTTCACTATTATTCTACAATGTAGAAAATAGTACAAATAAAGAAAAACCTTTGAATGAGTAGGTGTGTCCAAATGTTTGACTGGCACTGTACATGTCTAGCAGGGTGAAAAAATCTTAATTTGAGAAGCTCAGCAGGCTATTGGGTATTTCTGGTCGGAGAGAATTTAGCTGAACAGAAAAAAAATATCTAAATTCTACAACTCTTTTTGCAATAATTATTTCTGATTCCTTTAGTTGGAATTAATGGTAGCAAGTCACAGGTATATCAGAGTAAACATATTTTGATCAGGAATTTCTTGCACTGTAAGAGTTTGCTTTTTGATAGGAAGAATTTGCTGTAAGTCATACAGTGAGCTAGGGTACAAGCTAATAGTTCTAACAGAGACAGAATATCACTTACTGTATGTATCAAATGGACTCAATGCAACCACCGCTTCATTTGAATTACTGAAAATCTCTCCATTGGTTTTATTATCAGACCAGGGAAACAGACAGGACAAATCCAAATGTGATTAGACAAAATGCAATTCACAACTCTGTTTAAGTTTGAAAACAAATTAGTGTTCTTTTTTTCCCCATTCATTGGTTGAATCCCATGCTATACACTTTTTCCAATTACATTTTTCTTCTTCTCCTGTGGGTGTAAATAAAGACTTCCTCCTACATTCGGTCAGAGAACCATTAACATTAAAGAATAGATCCTGTTGGTTTGGCCATATCTTTTAAGAGCATTTTGTCTGCGATCCACGTTGGCAGGTAGGACATAGGCAACCATAAGAACTTGGCATCCCAGCCAGGTGAGTAGCGGGTACGAGGGTGGACAGCAGAGATGGCGTGCTCCATGCAGCTCACAACCTTCATCAGGTCCCCATCCAGCAACGTTGCAACATTCTTCTCCAATGTAACATTTGCTGGAAGAAAGGATTTGCCTCCATCAACAAGCTGATTTCGACATCTTGGAACACAATGAAGAAATTGTATGTCTGACTGTTTGAGGTCTAGGTCAACGGCAGGCAGGTTGAACTTGCCTGACTGCTCAGTTCACTTGCTCTGGGCAATCCTTGTCAATTCGTTCTTGGAGTGTTTGTCATTCTGTCACACAGGTTACGACAATCCTATTTGCATCTATCATATTACAGCAGCATGCACAGATTCATGTGTGTTTGTTTTGTAAAAAAAAATAATGAAATGTTACCTCTCTCTGGGTAATCATGTCCATATTGATCCTTGATTTCTTCAGGCAATTTGTCCCACAATGTCTTCACATTTTTTCTCAGGAGATGTAGATCAGTCACACTTGTTTTGAAAAATCCTGGTTCCAGACACAGGACTTTAACTCCAAAAAACGACATGTTCATCCTGGAATTCAAAAACAAGAATATGCCACAACAAACATGAATACGTCTGCATTACAGTATTCATATGAAGTCGGAGACATAGAAAGAAATGCTCTGAGCATCACAGTTTCAAATTCAAACAAGCGTGATACAGTATATGCAGTATATATACAGTATAGACAAAAAACAGGGCCTCTCACCGTAGACTATCATTGAAAGCCTCCACTCCATATTTTGACACACAGTAGGGTCCCCCGAAGGCGCTTATCCTCCCAAACACACTGGCCACATTCACCACCCTGCCCCTGGCCTTCTTGATGAGGGGCAGGACACTCAGAGTCACACCAATGACTCCAATAAGGTTAACATCCAACATGGACTTGTAGTCGTCGACGGTCATCCAATCACAGGGACCAGATGGTACAGAGACTCCAGCATTGTTCACCACAGCCCACAGACCTGAAACGGCATGAAAGTAGGGCATAGTTAAGTACCAACATCACAGCCACAGCAGGACACAGGCAGCAGTCACAATGAAGGATGGAGGAAAACATTCCATGCCTACAGGTGTCAACAAGTGCTTACATGCCAGTTGTCACACGTGGGAGTGAGGTCTCTTTCAGTGAGAAGGTGTGTTCTGAGATGTTGGGTTAACTTGTTGTTTGTGGTTGTAAATTCCATAGTAACGGTTGACACTGACTCATGGTAGTAGAATGAATGAGTAGACCAGTAGTCGGCCTAGATACTTGGATATTTTTGAATACCAAACGCTTCCCCCAATTTAAGTCAGAAAAGTCTTAGAGGCTATTTTTTTACAAGAGTTTGGCTAGACTGGTCTTCAAAGACACTCACCCTTCTCCCCAACCAAGGTTTTGATGAATGCTGTTGCTTTGCTGACACTGTCAGTGCTGACGACATCCAGGTGGACTGTGTTCAATCGTTCAGTAGAGACCTTCTTCAGTTCATCCTCCCCCTTCTCAGTGTAGCAGGCTGCGATCACACGGAAGCCCAGCTTGTCCAGATGTCTGGCCAGAAGGTTCCCGAACCCAGAATCACAGCCAGTGATGTAGACATATTTCTGTCCTTTATTGGGTACTCTTGCGAGTTCCCTGTACCAGCGGAACACAAACCAAAAAGCCACCAGTCCAAGAATGTACAGGAACATTTCTGAGACAGAAGAACGAGGTTCATTCAGATAAACACCTATTTTTCATCATATTACAAATCGTACATTTCTATTGCTCTTTTTTGCAAAGATAGTAAAATAGTCAGAACATAAAATGATATGCCCCCGATTAACCTTCATTTGTCTGAGGAACAGATAGTAACAGCTTTGGTAAAAAAAAAAAGAAGGTACATTTCCATCCATTTCAATTGGATTTTAGAAACAAATTCATATCAAAGCTGCTGTTTGCATTAAGTTAAAGTATTTAAGGTTTTCATAGGCCTATTTAAATTTCTCTGGTGTGCGACTGCAAGTTTAGCTTAGTGACTAATAGGGATAGGCATGAGTAACTGAGTACTCCAGTATGCGAACAGATGTCAAAGCTCGATCTTTAACCAGATATTGTTTTTTAAATCTAATACTGAAACTATTTGGTGGAATGTACTTTGTGGCTACCCGATCAGGTAAGTTACATTTTGTCTTGAAACCAACGTTAACACTCTAGTGTTCCATTTGTACATGTGCATTTGTGGGCCACAAAAACAAAAAATAAGAACCAAGCCAAGCATCACACAGTTCTTCTCCCTAAATTCTCTTTCCCCTCTGTCTCTCATCCACTTAATTGCATTCCGACCGCTGCCTACACAAATGTGCTGAGTGCGCACGCAAGCTCCCGTTACGTCTATAGAAATAAATGCCTATAAACGTATCTAACTGATGGGATACACAAGCTACATTCCTTGACAACAGTTGACAACAGTTTTGACAACAGTTTTATCACAAATTCAAAATTGACTGGTTGATTGAAGTAGGAAAATATGTGTTCCAGCAATGAGCTGCAGTTTTGGAATAATTGCATCCCGTCTACTTCTGCTTAGGCTATTTTGTGAACTGCTAGTGCCATTAAGAATGGGTTAGCCTAGGACAGGCATGGGCAACTGGTGACCCTTGGACCCCCTTTTGTAGGCCTGTGGATCAATATCACTGAAAAAAGGAACTAATTTGGGGTCTCAATTGACCGTTTAGTTACGATTGTAGAATATACAAGGTGCAATTTCGAAATTTAGTTGTGCCTCAGAAGTGTTTCTGTTGTTATGTCAGTCACTGACAGTCACTCAATTAGCCGATGTCAGCTAACATGTTTTGGGGTAAATTAGTCTAGCGGCTAACTATCAAGGTCGAATTACTGCCCCCATTGATTTTGTTAGTCACTCTCACTCAGATATCATATTAAAAACTGCAAACGTTTCTCTCCACACTATGGCAAAATGTGTAGGATTGCAGGAAATTAGCAGTTAAACAAAATGTTGCTTAGGGCTCCCAAAACGCTAGGGCCGACTCTGTCTGCATGTTTGGGTATGGGCCTGGATGTAGGTACGCAGACCAGTGAGTCACTGCGGCACCTCATGATGATTTCAGATTTTTTGGTGGCCCCCACCCCATTAAAAAGTTGCCCATCTCTGGCCTAGGATATAGCCCCTTAAACATAGCCCGGTTCCACAATGAAAATATGCAAAAAAAAAACATTATTTTGATAAAGACAACAAGCTTTTTTCCATCAGAATCATTAAGCAAAGGCCTACTAAAAACAGATGTTGTGGCCATAATTCATCACCATGCAGTGTTCAATACAGAATTGTTAATCCATTTTGAAAACATACATGTTCAAAGAACAGGCAGAATAAACTAAATCGAAAGTCTGAAGATTGGAAAGAACACAGATTTTGGTTTGAAACCCTAAAAATAAATTGTCTTTCAACTCGCCAAATTGAGCCCTGTTTCGAATAATCACTCTGAGAATAATTGTTCCAGATATACAAGATGCACATCACTTCACACTGGCAGCTTTTTTTCAATTGGACTACAGTTCTTTTTAATATTCAACCTTTATTTAACTAGACAAGTCAGTAAAGAACAATTTATTTACAATGACGGCCAAACCCGGATGACACTGGGCTAATTGTGCGCAGCCCTATGGGATTCCCAATCACGGCCGGTTGTGACACATTCGAACCAGGCTGTCTGTAGTGATGCTTCTAGCGCTGATATGCAGTTCCTTAGACCACTGCGCCACTCGGGAAGGTTTTAACAAAGAATGATCGTTTTGACCACTATGTGTTATCGATTATGGCTAGTAGGTTACACTATGTATTGAAGGAAAAAACATTGCCAGAAAAATGCCTCACATGCTTGGACAACATTTACATTAACCTACAACAGCACCCAAAACGGCGTTACATGGTCAATCCATAGTCTGCATTGGTTGTGCAGCATTTAAAGTGATACGGCGTCTGCAGAAATGAGGGCATCCATACGTCTGGTGCTTCGCGGAGCAGCTGTCAAGGAAGTTAGTTTGTGTTTATACAGGATACCGTCAACCAATCATGTCTATGCCGTGCCCTCTGCATTGTTACACAATTTGAGAGGCGCACTGCGATACCGTACAGAGTTCCCGACCACATTTTCAGATTAAGCATCATTTTAGGTCTACAGGTAAAAAAAAAGTGCCCACTTTTGGCATCACGTGATAACGATGCACCTTTCAACGCCTACGCCAAGCCACGCCCACTAGACAATCAATACCAAGACCGGCACAACAAATATTTAAAATCGACAAAGAAATATGAAAATGGTTTCAGATTCGGACGCAAAGCGATACAATTGGCTCGTTAGAAGTAATAACATATTTCAATAACCATGTCAGTAGGCTGTTAGTTTACGTGAATGACTATTCAGTCATTGGTGAACTACTTTTGCAACTTTGTCAACTCATCTAACGGTTGTCCTTTTTGTTTATAGCTTTTTAACTTTTCATGTTCATCAAACACTGAACTGTCCGATAAATATGCCTTCCTCAGAAGTCAAGATATGGCAAAGAAACGTTACTGACACACTTACCCCAGGCGACAAACGTACGCTCCTTGAGTTGCTGGTAACAACAGTGACTCGTTTTTTTTCTTTCCCTGTGTAATTCACCTTCCGGTGTGTGAACTATTGCTCCGTCAGAAAGTTTGGTCAACTATTTTTTGATAGATGGTAGACGTCCTCCATCTACTGGACATTTTAAGTTTACGTTCAAATTTATTAATATGCACAGGATACACACATGGTGTGGCTAGGCCTACACAGTACCATGAAATGCTTATTTGGTGAGGCTCACCTCTCAACAATGCCCCCCAAAAATATGTAAATGCAATAAGAAATTATAAAATTGGGAAGAAATATAAATACAAGGCAGGCACTGCAACTAAATTGTATTTGTATTTAACTAGGCAAGTCAGTTAAGAACAAATTATTAATAACAGCCAGACCCTCCCCTAACGACACTGGGCCAATTCTGCACCACCCTATGGGACTTCTGATCATAGCCAGTTGTGATACAGCCCAGTATTGAACCAGGGTCTGTAGTGACAAGCTCTAGCATTGAGATGCAGCACTATAGACCGCTGCGCCACTCAGGAGCCCACTTATATGACAGCTGGAAACCAGTTGTTAATTTCAAGAGCTTTATTTATATATCATTGAACATGTTATAAAGACAGATGGAGAGGCAGGCAGGTAGGGAAAACATAGCAAGAGTGGAGACAGGATTTAACCCCAGTTGGCCAGTCAGGGAGAGTAGAATATGTGTGATTAATACCTTGAGAGTTACCACTAGACCATAAACTCTGCACGTTAATTTCAAAAGATTGATGTGAACGCAATTTATTATATGGCTGACTGAAATATGTATTCAAAAACATAATGAAAGGTAGATTACATGATGAGTTGAAATGATTGCCTATTGCACCATGGCTACTGAGGGCCTACCATTCAGGTTTGGTAGGTAGTGCTGGTATGCAGTTGAAGTCGGACGTTTACATACACTTAGGTTGGAGTCATTAAAACTCGTTTTTCAACCACTCCACAAATTTCTTGTTAACAAAGGATAGTTTTAGCAAGTCGGTTAGGACATCGACTTTGTGCATGACACAAGTAATTTTTCCAACAATCGTTTATAGACAGATTATTTCAATTATAATTCACTATATCACAATTCCAGTGGGTCAGAAGTTTACATACACTAAATTGACTGTGCCTTTAAACAGCTTGGAAAATTCCAGAAAATGATGTCATGTCTTTAGAAGATTCTGATAGGCTAATTGACATCATTTGAGTCAATTGGAGGTGTACCTGTGGATGTATTTCAAGGCCTACCTTCAAACTCAGTGCCTCTTTGCTTGACATCATGGGAAAGTCAAAAGAAATCAGCCAATACCTCAGAAAAAAATATTAGATCTTCACAAGTCTGGTTCATCCTTGGGAGCAATTTCCAAATGCCTAAAGGTACCACATTCATCTGTACAAACAATAGTATGCAAGTATAAACACTATGGGACCACGCAGCCATCCTACCGCTCAGGATGGAGACATTGTCTCCTAGAGATGAACATACTTTGGTGCAAATCAATCCCAGAACAACAGCAAAGGACCTTGTGAAGATGCTGGAGAAAACAGGTACAAAAGTATCTATATCCACAGTAAAACGAGTCCTATATCGACATAACCTGAAAGGCTGCTCAGCAAGGAAGAAGCTACTGCTCCAAAACCGCCATAAAAAAGCCAACTGCACATGGAGACAAAGATTGTACATTTTAGAGAAATGCCCTCTGGTCTGATGAAACAAAAATAGGACTGTTTGGCCATAATGACCATCGTTATGTTTGGAGGAAAAAGGGGGAGGCTTGCAAAGCAAGCTGAAGAACACCATCCCAACCGTGAAGCATGGGGGTGGCAGCATCATGTTGTGGGGGTGCTTTGCTGCAGGAGGGACTGGTGCACTTCACAAAATAGATGGCATCATGTGGTAGGAAAATTATGTGGATATATTGATGCAACATCTCAAGGCGCCAAGTTAAAGCTTGGTCGCAAACGGGTCTTCCAAATGGACAATGACCACAAGCATACTTCCAAAGTTGTGGCAAAATGGCTTAAGGACAACAAAGTCAAGGTATTGGAGTGGCCATCACAAAGCCCTGACCTCAATCCTATAGAAAATTTGAACTGAAAAATAGAACTGAAACTGAAAAAGCGTGTGCGAGAAAGGAGGCCGACAAACCTGACTCAGTTACACCAGCTCTGTCAGGAGGAATGGGCCAAAATTCACCCAACTTATTGTGGGAAGATTGTGGAAGGCTACCTGAAACGTTTGACCCAAGTTAAACAATTTGAAGGCAATATTTCCAAATACTAATTGAGTGTATGTAAACTTCTGACCCACTGGGAATGCGATGAAAGAAATAAAAGCTGAAATAAATCATTCTCTCTACTATTATTTTGACATTTCACATTCTTAAAATAAAGTGGTGATCCTAACTGACCTAAGACAGGGAATTTGTATTGGGATTAAATGTCACGAACTGTGAAAAACTGAGTTTAAATGTATTTGGCTAAGGTGTATGTAAACTTCCGACTTCAACTGTATGTTGGCTCTGGGTGAATGAGCTGTATAGACTGATGTTTGACCTTCAGGTCATACTCATTTTACAACGTTCTGCTGATGACATTCGGGTGATTCACGCCTATCACCAGAACAGAAGTTCTTTAAACAACCCAACTGTTTAATTACATAGGAATAATGTTGATAGAATTGACTTTTACAGCATTCATATTTACCACCACATTGAACATTCATCCCATATTATTTAAGAGGCCATTTTAATTCAGTATTCAAGTTTATTCAAATGTATTTATAAAATGTACAGTATATAATACACACCTGAATCTTTCTTAGAGAACAAATAGTCAGACAGGTATTTTTCCATTCATGTACTGTAATTTATGTTTATCTTTTAAAAAATGGTTCAGAATTTGTCAGGGTAGCTCCTTTTTTTTATTCAATAAAATAACTTTCAATTATCAAATGTTTTGTCCATATTATAGAGCACTAACGACTTATTCAATGCCTCTTATGGTATCAAGTCCTTCATAGTGCAAAAGTCCTAATTCCCAGCGTGTCATGGACAGTCCGTGGTCATGACAAACAGATTACACAATATTGAATTCCAAAGATTTTAAGATTGTTTTGTTATATATTTTATCCCACAAAAAGTGTTATCATGGAAGTCACATTTGGATGGCAGCACAGACTGTTCCCTACAGTACACAGTACAATACAGACAGTGAATGTATTCTGTGGATTCCCAGCACGTCAAAGAAGTCTGTGTGCTAAAATGACCATTCTTTCCCATTAGGCCCAGTGAGGAGGTGCCTGTCAGGATGAAGGCTACATAAATGAAGGATTCTATTTACCTGAAAAAGTTAACTTCTCTACAGGAGAACACTGACAAAGAATATTGACAAACAAAACCAGACCGAAGAAGAAGGTAAGTGGCCCATTTCTTCCTGTTATGCCACAAATGCCATAATATAAACATGATTATGCCCCAGCAAGAGTTGAAATTATGTTGTTGATCTCTTCCTAAAAAGTTTAAATTGAACTTTGACCTCTCTTTTTGAACAGAGAATGGAAAAGGTTAAGCGTCTGTTTTTGATTGGAATTGAAACAATAGTATGGTTCTTCTTAGCATGATATCTAAGCATGATATATTCTTAGTTGATTGTATTGATTGCAGAGTAAAGAAAAGCTCTTGGGTGTTGGATTCTTTCAACTGTTTTATCCTTACATTTTTATTCATTATTTTTATTTACTTTTTATGCTATTATTGCACAATATTATATCTCCCTTTATTTTATTAATTATTATTAATTAATTTAATTATTTATAAATTATTAATTTGCAACATGGAAGGATACAACACCACCTGGATTAATGGTTCAATATATGAAATAGCAGAGAACGCAACGGTCTTCTGTGGGTGAGTTGACACTTTACAATTATATTTTACTCCTGCATAGAGGTTGGAAAGTTATATTCTATTTTGATCTGTTCATATTACTGTTTATAAAAATATATACAGCATACATAAGCATCTATTATTTTTACAGGGTGGATATTGAAGCACAGATGACCATGTTTGCATATTACTACGCTTGTATTGGATTAGAATATTTAATTGTTAGTTATTTCCAAGTAAGTGGGTTCAACTTCATTCTCAAAGTGCTTTCGTTCCACTGAGTTTTGCAACCTTGATAGGTTATTTCATCTACAACTGTTATTTTTAAACATGTATTCAACCCTGCTCTGTGTAGATTGTCCTTTGCGTATCTGCTTCTACAAGACAGATCCAGAGAATCAAGAAAACTTACTTTAGGAAGATCATGAGAATGTATATTGGTTGGTTTGACTGCAATTCAGTTGGAGAATTAAACACTAGGATGTCAGAGTAAGACCTAAACCCATGGGTTATTTTCTACAGAGATCTGTGGACAATTGAGGGCATTCCTGAAAGATGTTTCTAGAAAAACCTCTCAAATTTAGGGTTTGACCCATTTTAGCCGGTTCACTATTTTGGACATGTTCTTTCACCTCCTTGACATCAACAAGATCAGCGATGCTATAGCTGACCAGGTGTCTATCTTCATCAAGAGGATCTCCACTTTCATCTTCAGCTTCATGGTGGGGTTCATCAGAGTTTGGAAGTTGACCCTGGTGGTCATCACAGTAGGCCCACTTATAGGACTTGCTGCTGGGCTAATGGCCATGGTGTGATGGGTTGAATACAATGTATTAAATTCCTAAATTCAGTGATGGTCATTCTGTTTTTGGATGTAACAGCCTCTGAGTCTGTGTGTGCGGTAGTCTCACACCACCTCTGTATTCTCTGTGACGCTGTGATGTGTGAAATGTACTATGGATAAACCAGTCTGGTTTGAATGTGGGAACGTTGGGAAGTGTTCTCCACTCATTGACTTCTCAGGCTGTTGCCAGACTGACAGTTCGGGAGCTCCAGGCCTATGACAAGGCAGGGGCAGTAGCTGATGAGGTACCGTCATCCATCAGAACAGTGGCAGCCTTTGGAGGAGAGGGTAACTTGAAATACTGACAGGATCTTAATTCGATCACCAAGTTGTTGCCAGAAATGCAAATGTGTAGTGTATTACATTTTTTTTAAAGCTCATACATTTTGTAATTTACACTTTAAAATGTCAGACTTGATTTGCCCTAACAAAAAATGAATCAACCCCTACAAAAAGGTCAGTTAATTATAATCCTGCTGTGAGAAACTTGTCAAATTAACCTTCCCTTCCCTGACTTCAATGTCTTGGCGCTTGAAATTAGTTATAAAAATGCATTTCACATTTGAACAGGTATGACAAAAACCTTATTGAGGCTCCGAACTGGGGTGTGAAAAAAGGGAACGATCATTGGAGTGTTTCAAGGATACCTGCGGTGTGTCATCTTCCTCTGCTATGCTTTGGCATTCTGGTATGGTTCTAAACTGGTGATAAATGCTGCTGTAAGAGTACTCTTATCCACTTATGGTAACTCAGATTACCGTATAATAAATATGTATCCAATATTTTATACTATGATTGGTGAAAATGTAAGGATATGTTGGCTTGTATTTTGGTCTCCAGTTGTTCTTTGTGGTTCCCATGGCAGCTATGAACCTGAGTCAGGCCTCTCCCTGACTGGAAGCCTTCGCCTCAGGTCCAGCTGCAGCCAAGACAATCTTTGATACCATTGACTGGGTAAGGCCAGACTTCTAGAAAAACATTAACTAAGAACAACTACATTTCAGTTAAGAAGTATTTTATCAATCTTAACTTTCAGGAGCCAGAAATCTATTGTTTCTCAGAGGAGGGTCACAAACTACAAGGTGAAGGCTGATATTGAATTAGACTACATCACATTTAACTTCCCCTTTCGACCAGAAGTAAAGGTAACCCTTTTTGCTCAGCTCTTTATTTTGTTCACCGAAATTATTTCCCAAAATATACTGCGTCTCAATGTAAAACGACCTGTTTATTTGAGCATGCTGATTAGAGCAGGAGAAACCACAGCTTTTGTTGGGCCAAGTGGTTCAGTTTCTCATTCATGGGTGACTTTGGATGGCCGTGACATCTGCAGCCTGAACATCCAGTGCCTTCGCTCTCTGATTGGCATAACTATTGCTGAGAGCATCCGCTATGGGTGACCATGGACGACATTATCCAGGCCACCAAGGAGGCTAACATCTATAACTTTATCATGGACCTACCACCGGTACCACACCTTTAGCAAAGAAATACTGTGCATTTCTCTGATACCGTCTCATACAAGAAACACATTGAAATGTCAAAATTAGGAAATGTTTGTCTGTGGTTATATAGAGGTTTGATACACTGGTGGGTGAGGGTGGTGGTCAGATGAGTGGAGGACAGAAGAAGGATTCATATCGACCACGCTCTGATCCACAACCCCAGGATCCTGCAGCTGGACATGACTACCTTTGCTCAACGAGAGTGAGGCTGTTACACAGGAGGCACTTGACAAGGTGGGTGACTCCCAGCACAAAATCTATCAATCATTATATCACCACAAAGTCAAAGCCTGTGATCTCACATCCAACTGTCAACTGAAATCATCCCTGATGCTATAGCTGGCAGTATCATAATTAAATCAGACAAATTCCTTAACACAATGGAAAATTAGATTGAACCTCAAAGGTCAAAGGTACTGAGGTCATTCTATAAGCAGCCTTGTGTTATCAGTTTTGTATTAATGTACTTTATTCAATATCTGAGAGAAATTAGTGTCCCTCCTATATTCCTACAGCATTCTAAGGAGGAAGCAATGGAACCAGCGCCAGTGGCTCGAATCCTGAAGTATAACACGTCAAAGTGGCCCTACATGCTATTGGGATCTATAGGAGCTACCATCAACGGCTCCGCCAATCCAATCTATTCTATTTTATTCAGACAGATGTTTGGGGTGAGAGGCTATAGATTATGTACATTTCAAGCCTAGGTTTATAATCTAGTTTCATATTACCTGGGCTGGTAGTGATACTTGTAGTTGTTGCTATTCCATGAAATTCCTTTAATTCCATCCATATTGTTATTTGGATTCACAGACGTTCTCTACATGTGACTTGGATGGAGAGAGAGCGCAGATCAATAGAATATGTATCCTGTTCTGCGCTGTGGCAAGTTTCTTCTCTGTCATTACAGGTAGTTACAGTATGTTTTATCGCACATCAGTATAATTATGCAGTTACAGTCCATAGTATGGTGCTAACATTCTGACGGCAGGCCCTAGTGATGTGTGTGAACACTGTTGTTGTTCTGTTGAAGGGCAATGCCTTTGGGAAGTCTGGGGAGCTGCTGACCTGCAGGTTAAGGAAAGGTGGGCTTCCAGGCCATGTTGAAACAGGTGGTGGGCTGGTTTGATGACCCCAGCAACAGCCCTGGAGATCTCATGACCAGGCTGGCCACGCCTCCATGGTCCAGAGGGTGAGTGTCAGTTACACATACTGTGGACCGTGACATTTGAATCCATTGGAATTGATGATTACCAATGATGAGATGATCCAAATGGTCATTTTCAAAATATTTCCTTGTGCCTCATACTGTATGTATTTCTGTCTATTAAATGAGCTATGAGAATGAATAGTATTTCCTCTCTAGGCAACTGGATCACAGATTGGGATGATTGTGAACTCCTTGAACAACATCGGAGCGTCTTTCATCATTGCGTTCTACTTCAGCTGAAAGTTAAGCTTGGTGGTGATGTGCTTATTACCACTGATTGGCTTGTCTGAGTTCTTTCAAGCCAAAATGAGGATAAGAAGGCAGTGGAAGCAGCATGACAGGTGGTTGAACACTCCATTATGGGTTTATTAATTTAATAAAGGTCCTTAAATGGGTTATTAAAATACTTCTGTAACATTAAGCGAGGCACTAGTTCTGTCGTAAGGCTGGCCATGGAGAGCCTATATTTGAATCAATATGAACAGCAGCTGGAGGCTCCCTATAAATCTGCCAAGAAGGACAATATCTATGGCATCTGTTTTGCCTTTGTTCAGTGTGTTATCTTTATTGTGTATGCTGCCTCATTTAGATATGGAGGCTATCTGGTTAGCTGTGAAGGATTACATCACCTGGTGGCAATGACGGACTGGCCATCTGGTGCCCTGGGAGTTTTCCAGGTGGGCCGCTTGACAATTGGGGCCGATGCAACGCAAAATATAAATAACCCCAGCCCCCTCTTAAATAAAAATAACCAAGTGCTGTGTGTCTGACTGGCCCAGGCGAGTGGGCTGCCGGCCCACTGCCACCGCGGTTGGGTATTACATCTGTCAGCCTCTCTCTCCCAGCCAATTACTTTTGGTCTAGTCCATTCTAATTGTACCTGGGCCCCGCCCCTTTCCCATCTCTGTTAAGTGGTGACATTTGGATAAATAGTGGAGTGGCGCAAGATGGTCAAACAAAAAGAGAAACAGCGTAAAGGTGGTGTTGAAAAGCCGAAAGAGAAGAGGTTGAAGTCCCTTGAGGCTGATGCAGCCAAATGTTTTAAAATAACAAATTATTCATTTGGCGCCATTACCAGTCCATCATCTCAGCCGAGTGAGCATGAAGGCACTGGCAGCACAGAGAGCAGCCCATTGAGCCCAGCGATACCAGTTCAAATGTTAGTCAAGGCTTTTCAGCTGAAGCGGTAAAACAGAAGACAATAGGGATAAGATAAGCAATGTTTGGGTTTGGCTAGCTGGCTATTTAGTTATATCGGGTGCTTTTGTTCAAACAAGCGCTCTTTAATGTCACTTTCGTGAACCGACCAATCACAGCCTGGATGGGCCGGGACATTAAAAAAAGCTTGACGTGCAACAGCAAACTTTGGAAATGTTGAACTCATTGTTATGCATGAATAGTTATGATTATTGACCAGTTAGTACTTAGCGTTAACAAATTAGAGACTAACCACCAATGTCGACCATTTTCCTTTAAAGTATTTAATGACGGAACAAAACCTACAAAAATTATAAATGTTAGTTGTGTATTTCACTGCTGTATTGTCCAATTGGAATTAATATTATACTAGTGGTAGAAAGTGTACTATTATATGTATATACTAACATTATATAATTAATATACTAATAGTATACCATTACATTACATTAACATTATACTTTTTATTTCATGTTATATTGTTATACTAATTTATACTAATTATTCATCCAGGTTGAGGATAGTGCATCTGCAGTGGACAGATGTAGATTGAGCCAAGATGCCACTGCCACCCCAATTTTCTATTATTTTAAGAGGCCGAAGTCAGGGGACCTAGATATGTTTTTTAGTTTCCACCCCCAACAAAAGATGGAAAAGTCTGTGGTGCAGAAGGTATTCTTTTGTAAAGATGGGACCAACAGGAAGTGGCCGTCAGACAGTGAAGTGAACTATGCTTTATTCTACTTAATTTGTATGGCATTTGCAAAGCCCACAGAGAACAGCCCTTTCATGAATGGAATGGCAGACTGGAAGCATATCCATCAGAGAGTGGAAGAGCATGAGAAGAGCATTATGCATAGAGGTTATGCTGAGGCCTACTTTCTAAGGTCCTCCAAAGGTAACATTGAGAGCCTGTTCATCGGCAGTCAGATGTATACTCACGGAGCGCAAGTGCGCAGAAGAAGGCAAGTGCTAGAGCGCATTATAGATGTTGTTAAAGTCAAAGGCAAGAGGGGTCTGAGCCACAGAGGCATGCAGTCTGAAGCAACTTATACACTAGATGACAGCAGCATTGACCATGGCAAATATTTAGAGATTATAATTCTGCTGGGAATGTATGACCTGTGTATGAAAGAGCATCTCAGTGCCTGCAAAGAGAAAAGCAAAAAACTGCATGAGTCTGGGTCAAGAGGGGGCAGAGGCTCTCTAATCACTCTATCATCAAAGACTAACATCGATACCGTCATTACCACAATCCAACACACAATGCAGGCCACCATAGCAAGTTAAATCCAGGAAGCTGGTATGTTTTCAGTCCAGATTGACACTGTGAAGGACATTACAACACAAGGTCAATGCTCTGTCATAGTCAGATATGTGACAAACGTCATCCATGAGAGGCTTGTGGCTGTGGTGAAATTAACAACATAGCTGTGTTCTTCCGTGAATCCTACCAGAGGATGAACATTTGGGAGAAGAAGTGCAAGGACACAAGACACAGACGTCTTGCTCCAATTGGAGAGACATGCTGGTGGGCTAAAGACAGTGCCTGAAAGAAGGTCTTTGGAGCTTTTGGAAATCCAGATGAGGGTGTGTTGATGTCCTTCTCACTCTTTCAACCATACAAGATCAGAAAAACATCAACACTACTGCATGGGTCAAGGCACAAGGATACATTGAGGTGTTGCTGAAGTATGAAACAATATATCCCGCTCAGATATTCCTCAGAATATTTCAGGTCACCTCACCAGTCTCAAAATATCTTCAAACAAGTGGAATGGACATTCTGTCTGCGCATCGTATGGTTGTGTCTACAGAGGAGCAGCTGAAAGGAATGGCAAGAGATTTTGAAAAAGTCAAAGCAGCTGCAGACACATTTGTTCAGTGGGCCAACAGGAAGTTGCAGGAACGGGATGGGGAAACAGAGCTGGAGTTCGATATCACTCTGCCAACAAAAAGGGCTTGAAAGAAGAAAACCATGCCTGGAGAGATGGCACAAGATGAGACTTTCTGGGGCAGAGAGTGCATTGGATTGGTGTCCATCATCAAATTCTGGATACAGTTATAGATAGCATCCATTGTCGATTTCTGAGTAATGGCACTTTGTATGCCAACCTGGCTCTTCTGCACCCTAAACACTTTAGTCAGCTAACATACAGTGCCACTGGCCTTCCACAGACAGTCCTTCCACAGACAGCCCTTCAAGAACTAAGCAAATGTTTGATCAAATTTGACAGCAGATTAACGGTGGCCAATTTACAGAGTGAGCTCGTGAGTCTGGCAGAACAGTGGACTAGGTTAAAACAATTGGGATTTGAAGAATACACAACCAGGACTATGAGGATCATGGACCTGAAGGAAATGAAGACGAGGTGGAGATGGTGAACAAGAGCTGTTCATCTTGCAAGTAATGTCCAGTGTGTTGCTACCATATTCTTAGTCCGTACAACCTATTGACCGACGCATACCACATCCTGGGGGGCTTTGGATCTGAGTCAATCAGACTAATGCCAATGTTGTGTGATTCCCCAGAGTGATCTCTGCCATTGTGATCAGTGGGAAGGCACTGGGAAAAGCTTTCTCATTAAGCCACAGATTATGCCAAAACCAGATTACAGCTGCCCAGTTGTTCAAACTGTTAATGAGAGAAACGTGTCTAAATTTTTCCATTACAAATTCAATTTATTCAATCAGACATTTTCAGGAAAATTTGGTGTGTAATAATGCCATGCCCTCTCTCCAGGAGCATTTAAAAAAGGGGGGGGTTAAAATTCATGAACTGCAAGTTCACCTATCCAACCCGGACTGACATCCAGGTGTTACATGGACTACTGGTGTCTTTGAACCGGGCCAGAACCTGACCTTTGTGGGCAGCAGTGGCTATAGGAAGAGCACTAGTGTACAGCTGTGGGAGAGGTTCTATGATCTAGATGAGGGCAGAGTGGATGAGATGCCACACCAGCCACAACCTATTTACATTACCTTTATCTTAGTTCTGCCATGTAGATGGAATCAGAGGGACACACAGTGCCTGTCATAGTTTATTTGTATTTACAATAAACACATCCTTGCTCTTATTTCATTTTAGTTGATTGATGGCTGTCCATCACACACTGTCAACGTGCCCTTCCTGAAGGCTCAGATTAGCATTGTCTCCCAAGAACCAGTGCTGTTTGACTGTGGTATTACTGAAAATATCCAGCATGATGATAACACAAGGAACATGAGCATGGTGGAGATTGTTGAAGCTGCCAAGAAAGCTCATCTCCAATACTTTGTGATGACTCTACCAGATGTGAGTAGTGTAACTGAAATTGTACTATCTTTTGTAATACTTCTATGTCATAATATCCCACTTCACTTTGTACTGTGACGAATGTCAAAGATGAATATTTTATTGTGGTGGGAACATGTTATTATCTTCTGATACTGTTTGCTCTCATTGTATTGTAAGTACTGTACTGGACATTCCTGTGTTTGACTATCGCCAATAGTTAGGAAACCCAAGATTCTGGTACTGGATGAGGCCACCTCTGCTTTGGACACAGAGAGTGAAAAGGTTCCCAGATAGCATAGCCGTCATGTCCCAAGGCGCTGTCATAGAAAGAGGGACTCATGAGAAACTCATGGCTGAGAGAGCTACCTACTATAAACTATTCACAGCAGGGGCTCCAATCAGCTAAAGCACATTTTTCTAGAGATGGGATGCATTACGAGGAGATGGAGTTTGTCACTAACCAAAGTACATCTACAGTGCCTTGCGAAAGTATTCGGCCCCCTTGAACTTTGCGACCTTTTGCCACATTTCAGGCTTCAAACATAAAGATATAAAACTGTATTTTTTTGTGAAGAATCAACAACAAGTGGGACACAATCATGAAGTGGAACAACATTTATTGGATATTTCAAACTTTTTTAACAAATCAAAAACTGAAAAATTGGGCGTGCAAAATTATTCAGCCCCTTTACTTTCAGTGCAGCAAACTCTCTCCAGAAGTTCAGTGAGGATCTCTGAATGATCCAATGTTGACCTAAATGACTAATGATGATAAATACAATCCACCTGTGTGTAATCAAGTCTCCGTATAAATGCACCTGCACTGTGATAGTCTCAGAGGTCCGTTAAAAGCGCAGAGAGCATCATGAAGAACAAGGAACACACCAGGCAGGTCCGAGATCCGGTTTTAAACTTCTTCACAACAGTATTTGGATACAAAAAGATTTCCCAAGCTTTAAACATCCCAAGGAGCACTGTGCAAGCGATAATATTGAAATGGAAGGAGTATCAGACCACTGCACATCTACCAAGACCTGGCCGTCCCTCTAAACTTTCAGCTCATACAAGGAGAAGACTGATCAGAGATGCAGCCAAGAGGCCCATGATCACTCTGGATGAACTGCAGAGATCTACAGCTGAGGTGGGAGACTCTGTACATAGGACAACAATCAGTTGTATATTGCACAAATCTGGCCTTTATGGAAGAGTGGCAAGAAGAAAGCCATTTCTTAAAGATATCCATAAAAAGTGTTGTTTAAAGTTTGCCACAAGCCACCTGGGAGACACACCAAACATGTGGAAGAAGGTGCTCTGGTCAGATGAAACCAAAATTGAACTTTTTGGCAACAATGCAAAATGTTATGTTTGCCGTAAAAGCAACACAGCTGAACACACCATCCCCACTGTCAAACATGGTGGTGGCAGCATCATGGTTTGGGCCTGCTTTTCTTCAGCAGGGACAGAGAAGATGGTTAAAATTGATGGGAAGATGGATGGAGCCAAATACAGGACCATTCTCGAAGACTCCTGATGGAGTCTGCAAAAGACCTGAGACTGGGACGGAGATTTGTCTTCCAACAAGACAATGATCCAAAACATAAAGCAAAATCTACAATGGAATGGTTCAAAAATAAACATATCCAGGTGTTAGAATGGCCAAGTCAAAGTCCAGACCTGAATCCAATCGAGAATCTGTGGAAAGAACTGAAAACTGCTGTTCACAAATGCTCTCCATCCAACCTCACTGAGCTCGAGCTGTTTTGCAAGGAGGAATGAGAAAAAATTTAAGTCTCTCGATGTGCAAAAATGATAGAGACATACCCCAAGCGACTTACAGCTGTAATCGCAGCAAAAGGTGGCGCTACAAAGTATTAACTTAAGGGGGCTGAATAATTTTGCACGCCCAATTTTTCAGTTTTTGATTTGTTAAAAAAGTTTGAAATATCCAATAAATGTCGTTCCACTTCATGATTGTGTCCCACTTGTTGTTGATTCTTCACAAAAAAATACAGTTTTATATCTTTATGTTTGAAGCCTGAAATGTGGCAAAAGGTCGCAAAGTTCAAGGGGGCCGAATACTTTCGCAAGGCACTGTATGTGATATTTTTATGATACATGTGGAATAACTATAGACTAAACATCAAAGTCCATGGTGGGAAGTATTCAGACCGCTTAATTTCTTACAAATTCTGTTACATTACAGCCTTATTCTAAAATTGAATACATTTTTTAAAATCCTCATCAATCCACACACAATAGCCCATAATGACAAAGCAAAAACAGGTTTTTAGAATTTGTGCAAATGTATTAAAAATACAAAACAGATAACTTATTTACATTCAGACCGTTTGCTAAGAGACTTAAAATTGTGCTCAGGTGCATCCTGTTTCCATTGATCATCCTTGAGCTGTTTCTACAACTTGATTGAAGTCCACCTGTGATAAATGTAATTGTTTGGACAATATTTGGAAAGGCACACATCTGTCTATATAGGGTCCCACAGTTGACAGTGCATGTCAGAGCAAAATCCAAGCCATGAGGTCGAAGGAATTATCCGTAGCGCTCCGAGACAGGATTGTGTCGAGGCACAGATCTGGGGAAGGGCACCAAAAACATGTCTGCAGCATTGAAGGTCCCCCAAGAACACAGTGGCCTCAATCATTCTTAAATGGAAGAAGTTTGGAACCACCAAGACTCTTCTTAGACCTGGCCGCCCGGCCAAACTGAGCAATAGAGGGAGAAGGACCTTGGTCAGGGAGGTGACCATGAACCCGATGGTCACTCTGACAGAGCTCCAGAGGTACTCTGTGGAGATGGGAGAACCTTCCAAAAGGACAACCATCTCTGCAGCACTCCACCAATCAGGCCTTTACGGTAGACTGGCCAGACAGAAGCCACTCCTCAGTAGAAGGCACCTAAAGGACTCTCAGACCATGAGAAATAAGATTCACTGCTCTGTTGAAACCAAGATTGAACTCTTTGGCCTATATTCCAAGTCACGTCTGGAGGAAACCAACTAGTCATGATCGAGGGAAAGGTGAACAGAGAGATCCTTGATAAAAACCTGCTCCAGAGCGCTCAGGACCTCAGACTGGGGTGAAGGTTCACCTTCCAACATGACAACGATGCTAAGCACACAGCCAAGACAACTCAGGAGTGGCTTCGGGACAAGTCTCTGAATGTCCTTGAGTGGACCAGCCAGAACCCGGACTTGAACTTGATTGAACATCTCAGAGCTTGAGAGGATCTGCAGAGAAGAATGAGAGAAACTCCCCAAATACAGGTGTTCCAAGCTTGTAGCGTCATACCCAACAAGAATCGAGGCTGTAATTGCTTCCAAAGGTGCTTCATCAAATTACTGAGTAAAGGGTTTTGAAAACTTATGTAAATGTGATATTTCTGAAATTTGCAAAAATGTCTGAAAACTTGTTTTTGCTTTGTCATTGTGGGGTATTGCGTGTAGATTTAGGATAAAACATTTTTTAATGAATTTCAGAATAAGGCTGCAACGTAAGAAAATGTGGAAAAAGTGAAGGGGTCTGAATACTTTACGAATGCACTGTACATTGGGAAATGTAATGTGTTGTCCTTGAGAAACAGTGATGGTGTGTTGATGGCGTGTGCTGCGACCATAAACGACAGGTAACATTGGTTTGTTGTATCTGTCTTAAATTGTCCTTGATGAAAAGAACACCTCAAACCGTATATATTTGATGGATATGTAACTGGATAAATGAATGATGGACTCTAGATATGAAGGAAACTTCTCTTTGGTCTCAATTCTGTATGAAATACTGTATGTCATAGGTGACCTCTGAATGAAGCTGTAGTTTACAATTGAACTGTGGTGTTGAAATGCCCAACACAATTGTGTGCTAGTAAATGCTAACACCTTTCACAAACCACCAAGTAATTGTACATCATTTTGTGCATTAAGTAAGCCAAGGATTTTTCACAAACGATGTACTCCATGAACTTAGTTTGCCAAGTGATTAGTGGGCATATTCTGAAAGCACCTGCTGATTTATCAGCATTATGAACCTCCTGCTGAACCTTTCCAGGTTCAGCATTAACACGTAACAACACACAATCACAGATGTCTCCTCAGGCCTGGATAGGCTGAGCAAGCACTAAGTGGACAGTTATATAATTTATCTGACCAAACTTGCAAGGTAACCATGTAGCCTCCTAGCAACAGATAATGGGGGTAAGCTAAGGAGAGTACCCTGTTAGAAAATGTACATCTTCTTGAAGAGTTACATGTAATATAAAATATGATATTTAGCAGATGCTTTTATCCAAAGCGACTTGATGTAATGCTTCATACATCTTACGTATGTGTGGTCCTGGGATTTGAACCCACTACCCTGGTGTTACACACTCTACCAACTGAGCTACAAAGGTCCATGTGTATACCAGACAATGTGTTATGCAGTACATTTTGGTATAGGCCTACATCCAAATTGGCTTGTACAGAGTGACATTTAGATACGTTTAAGTTAGTACATTATAGTAACAGCTGTGATAAGGATGGGTATTTACTACAGTAGCAAAAAGCAGGGCTGTTAATAATCATTTATTTTTGCTACATTATCATTAGTAGTAAGGTTTATGCCAGAATAATATGGTTATGATGATGAGGTAAATTGTTATTGTCATGAATTCTATATTTTGGTGAAATGGCTCATGTTTCACAAAAAACAAACACTGGTAGAACAATTCAAAACTTCTCAAGGAATTATCTGTTATATTTAAAGTTCCAATGCAGCTGTTTTTAATCTCAACATCAAAACATTTCTGGGAGTGGTCTGAGTGGGGAGAACTGAAAGTTATTGGCCGAGATTTGGTACTCTCTTATTAGTCTTAACTAAATTAATGCTTGGTGATGTCACCAGTCTGACCAAAACTCCATCCCACCTAGCGCTGAGCAATTTAGTGCTTTTTGAGGTCATTTCAGTTCGATAATTTTTTGGACATTAAATGTGCTATTCATTATGTGGGCTGAATGCTGTAACAACACAGATTTTTATTAGATTTTTTATTAAAGTCCCATGATGCTAGTGACTGCCCATTATTGCTTAACCATCATTTATTCACATGACTTTACTTTAATAAAATATTTCAGTTGTTGTGTATATTACATTTGTTTTATTTGATGACTTATTATTTCAGTCATCATCTCATCTCTATAGAGCTGCTGCCTACGCTGTCTGACAAAATCACTATTTTGTAGTTCTTCAAATGAAATAAGACATACTTTTATGACTGCTGAATATCAACAAGTGTAAAGATACCTCACAGCTGTTCTCTATATCGCCTCAAGGTCTGGTATTCATCTCTCTTCCATAGCAGGCTTAAAAGAAACACAGACAGGACAAGGAGCTGCGCAATGGATTTGGGTCATTGTAGTTAATTACCACATTTTATGCGCTAAACTAGGTAGAATATTGTCTGGTTGAAAACTAGAACTCCCTACTACATCACACAGTTCAGCCTGGCTCTGGTTTATCTGTAGAGAAACTGTGATGTGCGTGTTGAGCTCACAGAAGAAAAAAAAATGAAATGGAATTCAAATAATTGAACTGACATCAGTCAATTTGTTGTTTTAAAAAAAAGAAAAATAACTGACATTTCGGTTAATCAACCTGCACTAAACACCAAAACAGACTGAAATTTCAGGCTATCTTTTCAACCTCATAAAATGGAAAAATAATAATAATATATATATATATATAGTAACTCTTCCTCAAGGAAAAACATTAATCTAAATTGGAATCACAGTAGAATGAGAACATTTACAGGCTCCCGAGTGGCGCAGCAGTCTAAGGCACTGCATCTCAGTGCAATAGGTGTCACTACAGTCCCTGGTTCAAATCCAGGCTATATCACATCCGGCTGTGATTGGGATTCCCATAGGGTGGCGCACAATTAGTCCAGCGTCATCCGGCCATTATTTTAAATAAGAATTTGTTCTTAACTGACTTGCCTAGTTAAATAAAGGTTAAAAACAGTAAAGGAAATTGATAAAACACATTTTGTTTACAATTTACTTTAATTTTTTTTGTCTTAAAAAAACACCAGCTCACTCGTTTCACACTGTACATGTAACATACAATTTAACATTGCAAAAACTATAATCCACATTTTACAACAAGGTAAATAGCTTAGCAAAAGATATCTACATTACAACCATAAACAAATTGCCATAGGAGTCAGGCAATCTATGTTCATTATAATGCAATTCGTCATTGTGTCAAGTGACGATGTACAAACATTTAGTCTAATTTCCTCTCCTTGTCTCCTATCAACAAGTGAACACCGTAGGGGATGAGTGCCACCACACTAAGAGGGACTGCAGCACTCTTACAGAATGAGAGTGTGTAGAACAGGATCTCTGTGTGAGTGGGAATTTTGATGAAATCGTACAGCTGCAGAGAGGTCAGATTGGCTGCTACACACATGAGTTTAAACCTAGTCTTGTAGCCGTTCTTCACTTTGCAGCTCTGGATGAACATCTGAGAGTTAATGGCCAGGCCAAGTCCAAACAATGCTCCCAGGTTCCTCACTAAACCAGCAAAAGGTGTAGTGTCCAGGTGGATCCAGTCTGGATTGGCACACCACTTCTTTGCTTTAGGTATCGACCACAATAGGTCAATGTCTATCATTTTAAGGAGCAAGTAAAGGCTGACGGCAAAGGAGAACAGAAATAAGCTAGTGTGAAGGTAGACTTTTAAACTGGCTGTGTGGATCGAGGGAACATGCTCAAATGCTTCAGCAACTAGTATACCTGTTGAGAATTAAAACATATATATACTGTAGTGAAAATGTCTACCAAGTGAAAACACACACCATGTAAACACTAATTGGTCATAATAGAAGTCTTACCAGCTAGAACACCAAGGATAACCTGGTGAGGGAAGTGTGTGGCGATGAAGATCCTGGAGATGCCAACACTAATCTGAATGATCCAAAATGCCATCCACAAAAATGACCACACAAGCCCAAACCTGAGAAGATTGAGGATAATTTAGGCCCTAATAGAGGCACACATTATACAGGCACAGACATTAATTCACAAAGCAACATAGTAACAGCATGCTCATGAATATGCCTACCTCTGGCAACCCTGAGTTGAGCTGTCACAAAGGCGTCTGGTAAAGTTGAGTGCTGATGTGATCATTACATACCAGACACATGAAGAGCCCATGGCATGACCGGATGGACTGCCTATACAAATGAACAGGGTTTATCTATCATACAAGCATGACACACATTCAGATCTTCACAAAGATATATTTCAGTTCACAAAACAATACATCAGACATTTTTGCCATTTTGCAATCCATTACATGGAATAATCCTTCAATCTCCAGAATGCATGATCACAATGATTGTCAGACAGGAAATTACACTGACCTGGTCCTGTTTCACAGGTAATGTGGAACTGCTCCAGCTGGGGGAGTGAATTATTCTGGTAAAAGAGAGTTTCATGCACCCACCAGTATGGCCGTTGACCAAACAGAATCCTAAAAACAAGAGAGTCAGATTTAAGCAATAATGCATGAGAGGGTGTGGTATGTGGCCAATATACCACGGCTATGGGCTGTTCTTATGTATGACGCAACGCGGAGTGCCTGGGTACAGCCCTTAGCTGTGGTATATTGGCCATATACCACAAACCCCCAAGGTGCCATACTGCTATTATAAACTGGTTACCAATGTAATTAGAGCAGTAAAAATAAATGTTGCGTCATACCCGTGGTATACAGTCTGATATACCACGGCTGTCAGCCAATCAGCATTCAGGGCTCGAACCACCCAGTTTATAATAACATTTATATAACAATATGTGTTTCAATACAATCAAATTCTGTATACTATGACAAACAAACTATATCTGTCAAAATATTTATGCAATGTCATACTGATCCCCTAGACAGCATGAGCATGTTGTTATAAGCATCAATACGCATAATGTTACTACACTTTCACTCACTATCTCTCCCTGCCTTTACTAGTTATGGCAACACAAGTGTAAAAATATATTTTTTAAACACAGTGAGCAGATGGTGTCCTACCATTTGAAAATTAGGTTGAACCAGTCTCCGATAACTGCCACCCATATCATCTTGGTGCCGACAATTTGGCTAAGCTGAAACCACAGAGGGAAATAGAGAGAAAAGATGTTACGAGGGTCGCCCACAGAGGACATGAAGTCAAGGAAGTCATGGTAGTCCTTGTAGTTGCTCTGGAGGTGCTGGATCACCAGCACCCCACTGCTGTGGATGAGGTCCATCTGGGGTTCAGTCTGTCTGGCACGACTGGGACAGCTGCTCCCTTGGCCACAACTACAATGCTGCACCGTGGACATCAGTCTCTCCCTTTTTAATAGAGAGAGAGAGAGAGAGAGAGAGCTGTTTTCTTTATATGTAAATGTACCATCATAAATCATTCAAAAGCTAAGTGTATGGGTTGACATTGTTTGATTGTGTTGGTATAATGTGAAATCAGCATTTTAAGGCATGTTGCACAAAGTTGTTTACAGGATGATAGTGTGGACATTAGATTGTCCACAGGTCATTACTTTTATTGGTTAAATATTAGCCATTCTATCCACCTCTGAGGACAGTGTTCGCACGCAAATGCACTGTTCGACCACCGGGGTCATTTACATAATGACATCATTTTCCCATTCAGTGATTCTCTGGTGGGGTGATTGGGCACTGTAACAACAATGGGTTTCTAACTGTGAAGTAAAACATCACGATATGTACTATTATTATTATATTGTTTATTATTAAAAGTAATTTTGGATTTTAATCATTACCCTAAGATAAGTGAACATCCCTTACTACAGTGGTTCTCGAACCTCTGCTCTGGGACACCCAGATATTTCACAACTTGATTCACTTATCAAGGGCTTTATTATTAGTTGACTGTTCAGCTGTTCTGTCTGGAATAGTTCAAATACATTGAATGGCTGCGGACCCCAAAGGAGCAGTTTTGCTCTTATTTTTCTCAACTGAGAAAAAGGCTACCAGATGCCCCAGTGAGACCAATGGGATATCTAATGAAAATGAAGAACCGTGAACAGACCCCTTTTCTAGACAACCTCCAGGGACTAAACTGGTACTAAACTATGCTTTCTGCGTTCTACATTCTGTATCTTCATGCAGATATAAACTCGACTAAAATGTACAAATATATTTATGTATAAAGTTGATATAGGCTTTGCCTACAGGTACATGTCTTATATCGCCACAGGGTGGCGCAAATTCATGAGCACAGACAAAGAGACTAAAAACTTTGCATTGTGAAAAACGTGTCTCATTCCCTTTTTATTTTCATATCTGGTTTTAGACGAGACATAAGGAATAAACATCGAATTTGATAAATACTGTGCATTATAATTTGTATTGCATACATTTATTTCTTAAAGGACTAGCAACTTTAACTTTACATAAAAAAAAACTAAATTTCCGGTGTGCAGTCACAGTCCTTGTTTCCGTGAGCCGAAATTTTGAAAACTACTGCGAAAAGCTGACAGGAGTTCTGGGTCTAGGAACATCCGAAAATTGCTACGGTAACGTTGGCTAACAAAATTCACCATATTTTTTTTACAATTATAGCTAAAATAATTGTTATATGAATCGCGTCGGCCACGTTTGTTCATGAGTTGAGAGGTGGTTTGTTTTAAGCTAGCTGGGTTTGCTTAACCATGAGTTCATATATTTCAGTGTAAAGCTACAACAATCTGGGATTAGCTGTTTTATCAGAAAAATTGAATTCATGGATGTTGCAGCTGGGAAAAATATGGCCTAAACTAGCCCAGTATTGGACCAAAGGAGACTAACGTTACGCCGAGGACCTTACATGTTCTGATTTACAAGGGCGAATTGGCTCTGGAAGCCAAAACAAATGACATTACTCCATGTAAACAGGAATCAATTCTCAATTGCGGTACGGTTCTATAAACATATACCACTCCTTTCAAATCACGTCAATTTCACGAATACAAAATACACACTTACTATACCTGTTTTAACAGTTGCAGCCGACAGTATTTATCAGTGACAACACATTTGTGGCTTCTCTTCCATTTACACACAGGTGTTCAGAGACGCAGACCAGGTAGTTCACTCGGTCTTCCATCTGTTTTCCGTTAACAGGAGCTGCGACATGGAAATATGGCGGTGTGGGGACCCTAACCCTATAAGGTTGTGTATCAATGTGATTTATTGTTTAAATCTTTTTTTAGCAAACCTATCATCAATTGAAATTACCTTTATCCTGTCACGTGCACTGGATATAGCATGCGTAAACAGTAGTGAAATGCTTATTGCAAGCTCTTCTTCAACAATGACTAAGTCAGATGAAAATACACACTTGAATAAAGAAATACACAGGAGAAAAGTCACTACATACAGTTCCATACCAGTGCAGGGATACTGGTGATAGTTGTAACCAGGGTTAAAAGCAACTGAGCAGCAGGATGAATAGTAGCAGCAAATAGTGATCGTGTGTGCGTGTGTGTTTGATTGCACCTGCAATACATTTTTTGACTTTTTTATTTTCGAGGTGTATATATAAAAATCACACACACACTACCATTCAAAGCTTTTGGGTCGCTAAGAAATGTCCTTGTTTTTGAAAGAAAAGCACTTTTTTTGTCCATTTAAAATAACATAAAATTGATCAGAAATACAGTGTTGACATTGTTAATGTTGTAAATGACTATTGTAGCTGGAAATGGCAGATTTTTTATGGAATATCTACATAGGCGTACAGAGGCCCATTATCAGCAACCATCACTCCTGTGTTCCAATGGCACGTTTGGTTAGCTAATCCAAGTTTATAATTTTAAAAAGGCTAAATGATCATTATAAAACCCTTTTGCGATTGTTAGCACAGCTGAAAACTGTTGTACTGATTAAAGAAGCAATTAAACTGGCCTTCTTTAGACTAGTTGAGTATCTGGAGCATCAGCATTTGTAGGTTCGATTACAGGCTCAAAATGGCCAGAACCAAGTAACTTTCTTCTGAAACTCGTCAGTCTATTCATATTCTGAGAAATGAAGGCTATTCCATGCGAGAAATTGCCAAGAAACTGAAGATTTTGTACAATACTGTGTACTACTCCCTTCACAGAACAGCTCAAGCTGTTAAATTAAATAACCAGAATAGTAAGAGGAGTGGGAGGCCCCGGTGCACAACTGAGCAAGAGGACAAGTACATTAGTGTCTAGTTTTGAGAAACAGACTCCTCACAAGTCCTCAACTGGCAGCTTCATTAAATTGTACCCGCAAAACACCAGTCTCAACGTCAACAGTGAAGAAGCGACTCTGGGATGTTGGGCTTCTAGGCAGATTTGCAAAGAAAAAGCCATATATGATTTCCAAAGCCATGTGGAAACCATATATCCTGAGGCTGCATTTATTGTAGCTGGGGTTTACTAAATTTTATCAGCATATCAAATGCACGGCACGAACTGGTAGCATTCTGGACCATTGCGACTCTAACTTCCACAATGAATACAAAGCCCTCCCCCACCCTCCTTTCGGCAAATCTGACCATGACTCCATTTTGTTGCTCCCAGCCAATAGACAGACACTAAAACAGGAAACGCCCGTGCTCTGGTCTTATCCAATGCTGGTCTGACCAATCAGATTCCACGCTTCAAGATTGCTTCGATCACGTGGACTGGGATATGTTCCGGGTAGCTTCAGACAACAACATTGACGTATCCGCTGACTCGGTGAGCAAGTTTTTATTAGCAAGTGCATCGGTGATGTTGTACCCACTGTGACTATTAAAACATTCCCTCAGCAGAAACTGTGGATTGATGGCTGCATTCGCCAAAACTGAAAACGCGAATCACCACTTTTAATCATGGCAAGGCAACTGGAAACATGACATAATACGAACAGTGTAGCTATTCCTTCCAAGGCAATCAAACAAGCAAAGCATCAGTATAGAGACAAAGTAGAGTCGCAATTCAACGGCTCAAACACGAGACGTATGTGGCAGGGTCTACAGTCAATCACTGATTACAAAAAGAAAACCAGCCCCATCGGACATTGACGACACGGCCCGCTACCAAAGCCTGTGGGCTCTCCTTCACCGTCGCCAATGTGAGTAAAACATTTAAATGTATTAACCATCGCAAGGCTGCTGGCCCAGATGGCATCCCTTGCCGAGTCCTCAGAGCATGCACAGACCGGCTGGCTGGCTGGTGTGTTTACGGACATATTCAATCCCTATTCCAGTCTGCTGTGTCCACATGCTTCAAGATGGCCACCATTGTTCTTGTTCCCAAGAAAGCTAAGGTAACTGAACTAAATGACTTCTGTCATCATGAAGTGCTTTGAGAGACTAGTCAAGGACTAGTCCACCCTCTCTGATACCCTAGACCCACTCCAATTTGCTTACCGCCCCAATAGGTCCACAGACATCGCAATCGCCTGCACACTGCCCTATCCCATCTAGACAAGAGGAATACCTATGTCAGAATGCTGTTAATTGACTACAGCTCAGCATTTAACACCATAGTACCCTCAACTCGACATTAAGCTCGAGACCCTGGGTCTCAACCCCACCCTGTGCAACTGGGTCCTGGACTTTCTGACGAGCCGCCCCCAGGTGTTGAGGGTAGGAAACATCTCCACCCCGCTGATCATCAACACTGGGTCCCCACAAGGGTGCGTTCTCAGCCCTCTCCTGTACTCCCTGTTAACTCATGACTGCGTGGCCATGCACGTGGACTTCAGGAAACAGCAGAGGGAGCACACCTATCCACATCGACAGGACAGCAGTGGAGAAGGTGAAAAGATTTAAGTTCACAGACAAACTGAAATGGTCCACCCACACAAACAGCATTGTGAAGAAGGTGCAACCAGGGCTGTATCACCGCCTGGTACGGCAACCGCTCTGCCCTCAACCGCAAGGCTCTCCAGAGGATGGTGCGGTCTGCACAACTCCTCACCGGGGGCAAACTATCTGCCCTCCAGGACACCTACAGCACCCGATATCACAGGAAGGCCAAAAAGATCATCAAGGACAGCAACCACCCGAGCCACTGCCTGTTCACCCCGCTATCATCCAGAAGGTGAGGTCAGTACAGGACCGAGAGACTGAAAAACAGCTTCTATCTCAAGGCCATCAGACTGTTAAAACAGCTGTCACTAACATACAGACTCAAATCTCTGGCCACTTTATTAAATCTATTCATTAAACTGATTAAAGGTATCAGTAGTCACTTTAAATAACGCCACTTTAATAATATCTACATATCCTACATTACTCATCTCATATGTAGATACTGTATTCTATACCATCTACTGCATCTTGCCTATGCCGCACAGCCATCGCTCATCCATATACAGTTGAAGTCGGAAGTTTACATACTTAGGTTGGAGTCATTAAAACTTGTTTTTCAATCACTCCACAAATTTCTTGTTAACAAACTAGAGTTTTGGCAAGTCGGCAGTAGTATCTATCTACTAACTAAATATACTTTCCTGCAACCCGGCTCACCCAATGCTCACCCCGCCGATCCATCACGACTGGTCTGCCGACGTAATCGTCCGATGTGGTTTCAACCACCTTTTCCATTGCGATGACGCTAAAAACCCATCCGCTAGCCCCGGCCCGCTAGCTCTCTGAACTCCGTTGTCTCTCGCTCACCTAGTGTAGTAGCGACTATCGAACGGTGACCTAAACTGGGATATGCTTAACACCCCGGCCGTCCTACAATCTAAGCTTGATGCCCTCAACCTCACACAAATTATCAAGGAACCTACCAGGTACAACCCTAAATCTGTAAACACGGGCACCCTCATACAGTGGGGAAAAAAGTATTTAGTCAGCCACCAATTGTGCAAGTTCTCCCACTTAAAAAGATGAGAGGCCTGTAATTTTCATCATAGGTACACTTCAACTATGACAGACAAAATGAGGGGGAAAAAAATCCAGAAAATCACTTTCTGTCAATTTATAAAGCACGTTTGATCCATAAAAACTAAAAAATATTTAAAGTTGCCTATAAACTTTGCCAAAATATTTCAAACTACTTTTGTAATACAACTTTAGGTATTTTTAAACGTTAATAATCGATCAAATTGTAGACGGGTCTATCTGTTGTTCAATACAGGAAGACAACAAACCAGCACTACTTTTCACGTCTTGCGCAACTCTCAACGGTGTTGCCCAATTCCTAGTTGGCCTACTTCTTCATTGCACAAAGGAATAACCTCAACCAAATTCCAAAGACTGGTGACACCCAGTGGAAGCGGTAGGAACCAGTTCCTAAGAAATATCGTTTGCCAACGAGAACTTACTGAACAGACAGAGACCTCAAAAAAATCTGAACGGTTAGTCCTCTGGGTTTTGCCTGCTACATACGTTCTGTTATACTCAGACATGATTCAAACAGTTTTAGAAACTTCAGAGTGTTTTCTATCCAAATCTACGAATAATATGCATATCTTATATTCTTGGCTTGAGTAGCAGGAAGTTGAAATTGGGCACGCTATTTATCAAAAAGTGAAAATTCTGCCTCCTTGCCCCAAGAGGTTAATCAAACAAAAGGACCAATTGTGATGTTTATGGGACATATTGGAGTGCCAACAAAAGAAGCTCGTCAAAGGTAATGCATGTTTTATATTTTATTTCTGCGTTTTGTGTAGTTCCTGCAGGGTTGAAATATGCTACCCTCTTTGTTTACTGGTTGTGCTATCACAGATAATAGCTTATTATGCTTTCGCCGAAAAGCCTTTAAAAAAAATCTGACATGTTGGCTGGATTCACGAGTGTAGCTTTAATTGAGTATCTTACATGTGTGATTTAATGAAAGTTTGATTTTTATATAATTTTTAAATTTGCTGCGCTGCATTTTCCCTGTTTTTTTGCCCAAGTGGGACGTGACTGTCCCGCCTATCCGTAAGAAGTTTTAAATAAGCATGCTCCATCCAAAAAATTGTTGAACAAAGAACAGATATAGATAGCCCTTGGTTCACTACAGACTTGACTGCCCTGACCAGCACAAAAACATCCTGTGGTGAATGTACTGCATTAGCATCGAATAGCCCCCACGATATACAACTTTTCAGGGAAGTTAGGAACCAATATACAGTCAGTTAGGAAAGCAAAGGCTAGCTTTATGAAACAGAAATTTGCATAGATTTTTAGATTTTTGTCCTATATACACTTTTTTTGTTGGTTTCAATAGATGAGTATTCAGGAAAAAACAGGACACGTTTACTTTTTCCTTTAAAGTGATCGTGTCCCCAAACAAAGCCAAGAAAGACAGAATATATCAACAAAGCCAAACAGGGATTTCGGGATTGGAAATTAGAGCAATTTATGGTAAATTGGGAAGAAATCTGTTGGGAATATTGTACCGTTTGAATGTTGACCATGTGTTAAACCACAGAAGTCAAATGATTTGTTTTTCTTTTATTCAAGGTGAGATATTGCATTTTATTTTCCGAGACATCAACCAAAGTGACTGACTGTGCATACATTAAGTCGGAAGTTTACATACACTTAGGTTGGAGTCATTAAAACTAGTTTTTCAACCACTCCACAAATTTCTTGTTAGCAAACTATAGTTTTGGCAAGTCGGTTAGGACATCTACTTTGTGCATGACACAAGAAATTTTACCAACAATTGTTTACAGACTGATTATTTCACTTAATTCACTGTATCACAATTCCAGTGGGTCAGAAGTTTACATACACTAAGTTCACTGCCTTTAAACAGCTTGGAAAATTCCAGAAAATTGTCATGGCTTTAGAACCTTCTGATAGGCTAATTGACATAATTTGAGTCGATTGGAGGTTTACCTGTGGATGTATTTCAAGGCCTACCTTCAAAATCAGTGCCTCTGCTTGACATCATGGGAAAATCAAAAGAAATTGTAAAAACATTGTAGACCTCCACAAGTCTGGTTCATCCTTGGGATCAATTTCCAAACGCCTGAAGGTACCACCTTCATCTGTACAAAAAAATAGTACACTAGTATTAACACCATGGGACCACGCAGCCATCATACCGATCAGGAAGGAGACACGTTCTGTCTCCTAGAGATGAACGTACTTTGGTGCGAAAAGTGCAAATCAATCCCAGAACAACAGCAAAAGGACCTTGTGAAGATGCTGGAGGAAACCGGTACAAAACTATCTATATCCACAGTAAAACGAGTCCTATATCGGCATAACCTGAAAGGCTGCTCAGCAAGGAAGAAGCCACTGCTCCAAAACCGCCATAAAAAAAGCCAGACTACGGTTTGCCACTGCACATGGGGACAAAGATTGTACTTTTTGGAGAAATGTCCTCTGGTCCTTATGTTTGTAGGAAAAAGGGGGAGGCTTGCAAGCCAAAGAACACCATCCCAACCGTGAAGCACGGGGTGGCAGCATCATGTTATTGGGGTGCTTTGCCGCAGGAGGGACTGGTGCACTTCACAAAATAGATGGCATCACGAGGCAGGAAAATGATGTGGATATATTGAAGCAACATCTCAAGACATCAGTCAAAGTTGATGTTTGGTCTCAAATGGGTCTTCCAAATGGACAATGACCCCAAGCATACTTCCAAAGTTGTGGGAAAATGGCTTAAGGACAACAACGTCAAGGTATTGGAGTGGCCATCACAAAGCCCTGACCTCAATCTGATAGAAGATGTGGGCAGAACTGAAAAAGTGTGTGCGAGCAAGGAGGCCTAGAAACCTGACTCAGTTACACCAGCTCTGTCAGGAGGAATGTGCCAAAATTCACCCAGCTTATTCTGGGAAGCTTGTGGAAGGCTACCCTAAATGTTTGACCCAAGTTAAACAATTTAAAGACAATGCTACCAAATACTAATTGAGTGTTTGTAAACTTCTGACCCACTGGGAATGTGATGAAAGAAATAAAAGCTTAAATAAATAATTCTCTACTATTATTCTGACATTTCACATCTTAAAATAAAGTGGTCATCCTAACTGACCTAAGACATGGACTTTTTTACTAGGATTAAACTGAGTTTAAATGTATTTGGCTAAGGTGTATGTAATCTTCTGGCTTCAACTGTACATACACCTTCATGCTGAGGATCAACGAAGGAGGATCCTACCAGAGTGAGTACAGTAAATAGTAGAGTACAATAACAAGCGGTTTGGGCAACTTGTAGCTTTATCATGAATGTTATTATGTATGTGTTTCTTGTTATTCAAAGGCAAAATCAGAATGATAAATCTTTGATCGTACTTGTGTATGGGTGTTACTTTCCTCTTCATCAGTCTTGGCTGTGGCTCTATCTTGGAAGAAAGCATTGAAGACATTTTGCTTTCACTGGGGCCTCTGATCTCACACTCTGAGAGGGTCCTTAGTAAATGATGGAGCTCCTGATTTTGACTGGACGAGCCAATTGAATAATACTCTGCTCACAATCCTTTTGAAAACAGAACATAATCTGGTTAGGATGTATATTAACATACTTGTTGAATTGCATATAGTGTTGTGTCATCAAAGGTTATGCTATGGTGTTTGTGCTGTCTAAATCTGAATGAACATGCACAATATGGAAGGAACTGTATAGGTTGTAAATTATATAATCTAGGCTAGAATGAATTTGCTCAATGCTCTGACAAATGCACATTGGTTATGAACCTACACTATGTAATCAAAAGTATGTGGACAACTTTCAAATTAGTTGATTCGGCTATTTCAGCCACACTCGTTGCATGGCTGTGTGCTCGATTTTATACACCTGTCAGCAATCTCCATAAATTAACATTGAAAGTCACTGAGGCCATTCTACTACCAATGTGGCACCCTCATAGGATGCCACCTTTCCAACAAGTCAGCTTGTCAAAATTCTGCCCTCCTAGGGCTGCCCAGGTCAATTGTACAGTATGTGCTGTTATTGTGAAGTAGATATGTCTAGGAGCAACAACGGCTAAGCCGTGAAGTGGTAGGCCACACAAGTTCACAGAACGGGACATCCGATTGCTGAAGCTTGTAGTGCGTAAAAATCTTCTGTCCTCTGTTTCAACACTCACAAGTTCCAAACTGCCACTGGAAGCAACGTCAGCACAATAACTGTTCATCAGGAGCTTCATGAAATGTGTTTACATGGCCGAACAGCTGCACACAAGACAAAGTTTACCATGCACATCTGACAGTCCAACGGACAAATCTGGGTTTGGCAGATGCCAGGAGAACGCTACCTACCCAAATACATAATGCCAACTGTAAAGTCTGGTGGAGGAGGAATAAGGGTATAGGGCTGTTTTTCCATGGTTCAGGCTAGGCCCCTTAGTTCCAATGAAGGGAACACTTAACGCTACAGCATACAATAACATTCTAGACAATTCTGTGCTTCAAAATTGTGGCAACAAAGGCCCTTTCCTGTTTCAGCATGACAATGCCCCCGTGCAAAAAGTGAGGTCCATACAGAAATGGTTTGTCGAGATCGGTGTGGAAGAACTTGACTGGCCTGCACAGAACCCTGACCTTAACCCCAAGAATTGAAACACCGACTGCATCCAGGCCTAATCGCCCAACATCAGTGCCTAACCTCACTAACGCTCTTGTGGCTGAATGAAAGCAAGTCCTCGTAAAAATATCTAGCGGAAAGCCTTCCCAGAACAATGGAGGCTATTGTAGCAGCAAAGAGGGGACCAACTCCATATTAATGGCCTTGTGAATGTTGACCTGTTTTAAAGGTCTTCCTTACATCGGCTACGGAGAGCGTGATCACACAGTCGTCCGGAACAGCTAGTGCTCTCATGCATGCTTCAGTGTTGCTTGCCTAGAAGCACGCATAGAAGTCATTTAGCTTGTCTGGTAGGCTCATGTCACTGGGCATCTCACGGCTGTGCTTACCTTTTGTAGTCAGTAGTTTACAAGCCCGGCCATATCCAACGAGCGTTTGAGCAGGTGTAGTAGGATTCAATCTTTGTCCTGTATTGATGCTTTGCCTTTTTGATGGTTTGTCGGAGGGCATAGCGGGATTTCTTCTAAGCGTCCAGGTTAGATTCCTGCTCCTTGAAAGCAGCAGCTCTAGTCTTTAGCTCAGTGCGGATGTTTCCTGTAATCCATGGCTTCTGGTTGGTGTACAGTCACTGTGGGGACGACATCATTGATGCACTTATTGATGAAGCCAGTGACTTATGTGGTGTAATCCTCAATGCCATTGGAAGAATCCCAGAAACATATTCCAGTCTGTGCTAGTGAAACAGTCCGTTCTTATCTCCTACATCTGACCACTTCCGTATTGAGCGAGTCACTGGTACTTCCTGCTTTAGTTTTTGCTTGTAAGCGGGAATCAGGAGGAATGAGTAATGGTCAGATTTGCCAAATGGAGGGTGAGGGAGAGTTTTGTATGTGTCTCTGTGTGTGGAGTAAAGGTGGTCTGGAGTTTTATTTCCCCCTCAGCTTGAACATGTAACATGCTGATAGAAATTAGGTGAAACAGATATGTTTCCCTGCATTAAAGTCCCTGGCCACTAGGAGTGGCGCCTCTGGATGAGCATTTTCTTCTTTGCTTATGGCCTTATACAACTCGTTGAGTGTGGTCTTAGTGCCAGCATCGGTTTATGGTGGTAAATAGACAGCTATGATAAATATAGATAAACTTTCTTGGTAAATAGTTTATTTCTAATTTGAAAACTTTCTTAGTAAATAGTCTAAAGCTACCTCAGGCAAGCAAAACCTTAATATTAGATTTCTTGCACCAGCTGTTATTGACAAATAGACAAAGACCGCCACCCCTTATCTTACCGGAGGCAGCTGTTTTATCTTGCCGATTCACCGAAAACTCAGCCAGCTGTATGTTATCCATGTCGTCATTCAGCCACGACTCGGTAAAACATAAGATATTACAGTTTTTAATGTCCCGTTGGTAGGATAGTCTTGATCAGAGCTCATCCAGTTTATTATTCAATGATTGCACGTTGGCTAATAGGACTGATGGTAGAGGCGGGTTACTCAATTGCCGTCGGAGTCTTACAAGGCACCCCGTCCTACCCCTATATCTCCATCTCTTCTTCATGCGAATGACAGGGATTTGGGCCTTGTCTGGTGTCTTCGTCCAGTACAAGGTGATTAATCGCTGTTCTGATATTCAGAAGCTCTTTTCGGTCATTTGGGGGAAACATAATGTACAAAATGTTACAAATAACGCTAAAAAAAAACAATTGCACAATTGGTTAGGATCCCGTAAAAAAGGCAGTCATCTTCTCTGGTGCCATTATTACAATTCCTCTTGTAATCGCTCCTCTTTCACCCCAGCTGCCAAACAACCCTGATTCAGATTACCTTGATTCCTACCCCTGCTAGATTAGAGACATAATTTATAGATCTGCAGGTAAGGGTGCTCTCGAGCGGCTAGATGTTCTTTACCATTCGGTCATCAGATTTTCCACCAGTGCTCCTTATAGGTGTAATGATGTATGCTGAGAGTCCGGAAGCAAGTTCAGGGAGTGAATACATTTAATAAATAAACAAAACAAGAAACACAAACGGCGCACCGACATGAAACAGAAACAATGACGACTGGGGAAGAAACCAAAGGGAGTGACAAAGGGCAGGTAATCAAGGAGGTGATGGAGTTGAGGTGAGTGTCATTATGCACAATTGCACGAAATGCTGGTGACAGGTGTGCGCCATAAACGAGCAGCCTGGTGACCTAGAGGCCAGAGAGGGAGCACACGTGACACTAGGACCTCACTGCACTCTATTAAACTGTTCATCTCCCTGGGTCGCTCCTCTTTTAATTTCGCTGCTGCTAGCAACTGGAACGAGCTGCAAAACCACTCAAACTCTCTTCATTCAAAGACTCAATCATGGACACTCTTACTGATAGTTGTGGCTGCTTCGCCTGATGTGCTGTTGTCTGTGCCCAATAATGTTTGTACCATGTTGTGCTTCTGCCATGTTTTGTTGCTACTATACCATGTTATTGTCATGTGGTGTTGCTGCTATGCTAATGTTGTCTTTGGTCTCTCTTTATGTAGTGTTGAGGTGTCTCTTTGTCGTGAATTGTGTTTTGTCCAATATTTTAATTTTAATCCCAGCCCCTGTCCCCACACTTCATGGAAATGAAAACAACATCATGTAGTGTTTTTTCAGCACTATTACAACTTTTATAAACATTGGCACATGACATACTTACAGTAGATATTTTATAGAAAAGGTAACCTACTCACTTGTCATTCATCAACTTGGATGCCTTGATGAGTTTCCCAGCAAACTTCTGCAGTCCCTTGGCATAACTGACCTCCAGCTCAGCCCTAGTCACAGAGAAATGTCATCAAGGCACGTTACTTTTGTCACACTGAGGTGAAACCGTAACTACAGGTAATTCAAATTCAATCTGGAAGTTAGGACTTCAGCATGCAATTATGAATGGATGTGTAGGTATGTCCCAAAAAAAGAATGGAAATGTCATGAAAAATAAATATGTGCAGTCCAGCTTCAAAAGTGTAACTTTTCCAATCTGAGAGAGCATACTATGCTCAAATAAATTACCTCAAAGGATATTCTCAAGGAGTTGTGTATGCAAATACAGTACATCACATTGACCATACCTTTGCTGACATACTGTCATGACCTTGCAGAAATGCTCCCAATTGTTGGAAAACCTCTTCAGATCTTGGTACAACAGGTTGTACTATAACACATTCGCCAAGTCATGGTGTTGTCAAACTGCGGCTATCTTGAGTAACCACTAATACAAACAGCTTTGAAGAAAATCATTACATTTTGAATTATGTTACACACATATAAAGGAGAAATAAGCAACATTTGTCTTTGCCATTTGACTAAAAGTTGTCTTTGAAAAGAGGTAGAGTGAGTACTCACTGTACAGTTGCTCACAGGGTCCGGCATTTTCAGTCTAAGGTGGTTTGACTTTGCACTTTGAACATGCTCCTCCTAAAGCCATTTATGCGGAAATCACCTAAGCATATACACTGAGCATACAAAACATTAACAACATGTTTTGCGTCCTCAGTGTATATGTTCAGGTGATTTCCGCATGAATTACTTTAGGAGAGGTGAATCCAGGTGAAAGCTATGATCCCTTATTGATGTCACTTGTTAAATCCACTTCAATCAGTGTAGATGAAGGGGAGGAGACATGTTAAAAAAATATTTTTAAGCCTTATGACAATTGAGACATGGATTGCGTATGTGTGCCATTCAGAGGTTGAATGGGGCAGACAAAATATTTGTGCTTTTGAATGGGGTATGGTAGTAGGTGCCAGACGCACCAGTTTGGGTGTGTCAAGAACTGCAACGCTGCTGGGTTTTTCACACGCATCAGTTTCCTGTGTTTCAAGAATGGTCCACCACCCGAAGGAGATCCAGCCAACTTAACACAACTGTGGGAAGCATTGGAGTCAACATGGACCAGCATCCTTGTGGAATGCTTAACACCTTGGTGTTCCTAATGTTTAGTACACTCAGTATATAGCCAGTGCACAGGAACATTTCATTGGAAGATTCAACCATTTATGTCCTCACCCATCCACTGTCACTTTGTGCACATGAAATTGAATGTCAATAATTACTTAATTAATGAAAACCCTTTTCCCATCAACAACAGGGATGATCGATACTGCATTAGAGACCTACACAATACACATTCTATTCAATCCACGTGTCCTTGGATGATTCATATATGCCAATACAAGTAAAAATAGAAATTACATGGGCTCCTGGAGAGCTATTATTTTTCTCTGAAACACAAACGCTACTTGAAGTTGAATATGCAATACATCTAGTTATATTTCAATGAGAATGTATAATGAGAATGGATTAGCGAGATGAATGTCCCGAAAGCATTGTTGAATGAATATCAATGACAAGAATTCATAGTCATAATTATGCAATCACATTAATTATTCACTTAGCCTTGAGAGGGAATCAGTTTTGGAACAAAAAAATAACAATCCTTCATAGTCAACTTGCCATGCCACAAAAATTCTAATTCTGTAATCTACCAATATTACTCCGTTACTTCTCACAAGAACAAGTATGTACAGCAACTGCTAGTTTCAATTAATCAGATCGACAAATATACTTTCTTACTTGCAATCTTTAATATTGTCAAGGGTTTTAAATGCATCATTGCTTAATAATACCTTCCTCTGTCTTTCAAGAGGGCCATGAACAATTAACGAAATACTTACCAGAAATGTTGTAGAATACTTAACAAAATTTAATTGGAAATATAGCATGGCCCTATTTTTACACACACACATACATAATGCTGTTACTGATATCTCTTACAGCTTATGGATGGATAATGTGTGTTTGTATTTCCCATAATAATGCATTGTTGTAAGACCACATTACTATTCATTTGTGAGCAAAACAAATGCAATCAGTTTTAGCAAGTGAAGGGGGGCATCACTGAAAACAAATCCATTTGTTTAGCATTTTTGCCAATGACGACTCATGCTGTAATGTGTGTACCCGTTGATGGAATAGTGAAATGATATGCATTACGGATTGGTTCACAATTAGCCAATCTTAACACTGACAGTCATTGAGACATGTTGACAATAATTAGCAAATTTACAGTACCAATCAAAAGTTTGGACACATCTACTCATTAGGGTTTTTAAAATATTTTTTAAACTATTTTCTACATTGTAGAATAATAGTGAAGACATAAACTATTATAACATATGGAATCATGAGATTCTTCAAAGTAGCTACTCTGCCTTAATCTTTGCACACTCTTGGCTTTCTCTCAACCAGCTTCATGATGTAGTCACCTGGAATGCAATTCAATTAACATGTGTGCCTTGTTAAAGGTTCATTTGTGGAAATTCTTTCCTTCTTAATGTGTTTGAGCCAATCAGTTGTGTTTTAACAACGTAGGGATGGTATACAGAAGATAGCCCTATTTGGAAAAAGATGAAGTCCATAGTATGCCAAGAACTGCTCAAATAAGCAAAGAGAAACAACAATCCATCATTACTTTAAGGTCAGTCAATGCAGAAGATTTTGGGAACTTTGAGTTACCAGCCTGCTGCACAGAGTTCAAGTAACAGACATTTCAACATCAACTGTTCAGAGGAGACTGCATGAATCAGGCCTTCATGGTTGAAATTGCTGCAAAGAAACCACTACTAAAGCACAAGAAGAGACTTGCTTGGGCCAAGAAACACGAGCAATGGACATTAGACCGGTGGAAATCTGTCCTTTGGTCTGATGAGGCCAAATTTGAAATGGTTGGTTCCAACAGCCGTGTCTTTGTGAGACGCAGAGTAGGTGAATGGATGATTTCCGCATGTGTGGCTCCCACCGTGAAGCATGGAGGAGGTGGTGTGATGGTGCTTTGCTGGTGACACTGTCAGTGATTTATTTAGAATTCAAGGGACACTTCACCAGCATGGCTACCAGCTGGTCTACGCTTAGTGGGACTATCATTTGTTTTTCAACAGGACAATGACCCAACACACCTCCAGGCTATGTAAGGGCTATTTTACAAAGGAGAGTGATGGAGTGCTGCATCAGATTACCTTTCCTCCACAAATTACCCGACCTCAACCCAATTGAGATGGTTTGGGATGAGTTGCATCGCAGAGTGAAGGAAAAGCAGTCAACAAATGCTCAGCATATGTGGGAACTCCTTCAAGACAGTTGGAAATGCGTTCCAGGTGAAGCTGGTTGAGAGTGCCAACAGTGTGCAAAGCTATCATCAAGGCAAAGGGTGGCTACTTTGAAGAATCTAAAATATATTTAATGTGTTATTTCATAGTTTTGCACTGTTGTTTTTTCACTGCTATTCTACATTGTAAAAAAAAGTAACAATTAAGAAAAATCCTGGAATGAGTAGGTGTCAATTTGACTGGTACTGTATATCTATCCAAAATAAATAACATAGACACATAACATAATTAACTACCCCCAGTATGCCAGTCAGACTACGTTTAAACAGCATGCTTTCGCCATAATAGTGGAATGCGTTCATTCGTTGGCTAAACAGAGAGACTGGGCTGTACCGACAGGAGTGCTTTGATATTTCATTGAATGCAGTTTGATGCAAATATAGAGAAAGATAATAAAATGGAGGGGAAACATGGAAATAATCAAACTGAAAACTAAGAACTTCCAGTACCAGACAGGCAATGTTGTTCATGTCGCACACATGTATCTATGAATGCTGTCTGCAGCTTTGCTCCAGTGCTTATAAAATGTCTCATAGCAGTGGTCAGTGTTCATCTAGACAAGGGGCCCCTGCTGACAGGTACCCATTGGTCCCGTTGGTGGTGCTGTTGTGGTGCTTCTGAACAGGAGTGGGCGGAGGACCGTTGTCCTCGTCCGAGCTGGACTCAATGTCACTGCGGTCGTCTTTCGACACCTGTGGAGAGGTGCAGACGCTGTCAGAACAGCTCATATACCATCTGATGTCATGACAGAGGAAGTAAAAGCAGTTGGCCATCGCTATTGGTTTCCTCATTTTACAAATAAGATCATGTAAAAAAAGAAAAAGGGATGTCATGTGATTGTGACTTGATAGTGAGATGACAATACACAAAGAAGTTTGTTCCCCTTCTGTTCCAACTACTTACATGTAAAGGATTCCACTTCCCTGCCTTGAAGGTTGAAAGGTTAGCATGAGGGATAGAAAAAGTAAAATCAATGAAGGTTATTGACAACAAAACAGGCCCTTTAGTGAATAGCTTCTGTAGTACATGTACAGTGAGCTTGACTGCTAAGATTACCCAACGCTTTGCTTTGCATTTACAATTACAAAAAGTAACATGGTAGTGCTAAATTCTAACTACATACATAATGAGAATGACTTTCTAACTACATAAAGACGGTCCTCTTGAGTGTACTCTGTCATATTTTCATAATGTCTGCCAAATGGCACCCTATTCCCTATGGGCCCTGGTCAAAAGTAGTGCACTACATATGATGCCATTTAGGACCCTGAAATGCGAACTGGGGGAGAATCTCAATAACGTTTCCTTGACTACTCGCATTCTCTTCTCAACTCAGGAGAAGAGGAGAAGCTCAGAGAGGGACCTCTGACATTCTCAACCAATGAGTTTTGAGAACCAGGCAAGAGGACGCGAGGAGTCAAGAAATTGTAATTGAGACTCTCCCTTTGTCTCTCACCTTTCCTCTGGAGATGGCTCGACAGGCTATCTTCACTATGAGGTAGGACCAGAAGGAGTGCAGGAACTGCAGCAGGATCAGCAGTAGGTTGAACACCCACCAGGAGGGGTACGGCCCCACGATCTCCCAGCTCTCAAACAAGGTAGTGTTTAAAATCCTACGTGAAAGAGAGAGAGAGCAAGAGAGAAATAATTAGTCAACTCATTTGATAAGTAAACCACACTACACACACATTCAGAGCAGCTCATAATGACAGGATGTAGTAATGAGACAACCATGTCGTCTCTATTGGGAATTGGGTAACAGACTGGAAATACTTATTGGTTTTAATACGGGTCGCTCTCTGAAATTAACAAAAACCTGCCAACTAAAGTACACGCCAGAAAACCCAGTCTGAGGCAGCTGTCACCAAATAAGCTACTTGTTATTGTCTTAGAATTCTAGGTGAACAGAAGACAGTAAATGTTCCTGGTGATCTAAGGTAGAGTGGAGGAATACAGATGGCCAGGTGGTTGAGAGAGACCCTCAGGGACAACATAAGAGGCTAACGTCCAGAGCCTTCAGCCCCTAGCTAAGGGTTTCCCAAACTTGGTCCTCGGGACCCTAAGGGGTGCACGTCTTTTTTTTTTTTTTTTGCCTTAGCATTACACAGCTGATTCAAATAATCAACAAGCTTTGATAATTTGAATCAGCTGTGTAGTGTTAAGGCAAAAACCAAAACGTGAAGTCTCCTAAAACCCTTGGGGTCCTGAGGACCGAGTTTGGAAAACACTGCCCTAGCTTGCTCTCCATCCTCCACGACAGACAGGCAGAGACAGACAGACAGACAGACCCTCTCTTAACAGCCAAGGATAATTATCACCCAGGAGACAGACAAATAACTTTATCCCTTCTCCCCGCTATACTGTGCGGAAAAGCTCATGCAGCACTTTACTGTATGAAGTCAATCTGTTATAATGTACACACTACTCAAACCACTTTAAAGAACATATTAAATCCTTCATTCACTTCTCTGATGAATGGCTTGATAGCTATTTCAGGGAAGGTAGAGATATAGTTGGATAATTGTACATGATATGAACCCAGCTGATACTGAAGCCATGGCAACAGTTGTACAGTCACACTACCCTTCTGGTTGCTGTGGTGCGCTCTGCCTGCACTGTGATATACTGTATAACTCACGACGGCATACTAACAAGAGGAAATCACTGAATGAGACTTTTCTAAAGGATTTACATTTCTTTAGAGACAGTGCACTGTACTGTGGAGGTTCATGCTTTAATATCTTTCAAATAAAGAGTCGTTTGTCATTTTGATCTGGTAATTAACCGCGCTGTCCTCGAGTGTGGGCTCAAAATTGGGGTGACGTCTCAGAGCGGGATAGTAAATCACGTCGCTGTTTTCTCCTCGTACAGTGACGGTAGTGCTGAGAGTGTGCTTAGGACATGACACAGTAAGATGGTGCGCGCATATTCCTCTACTACGACTAATTTGCTACTGCTTCTCTCTCTCTCTCTCATATCAAAAAAGGTAGGATGTCTCTCTGATGACACATCAAAAACATTCCGGTGCAATTCAAATTCGTCATCTAATTGGAAGTCCAATATGTAAAAAAGACAACATTCTCGCATTGATACCAACTGATACAGGCACTGTGATAACATAAATCATTTGTTAATTAAGGTTTTCAAAGTGTACATTGAATGTGCCATTTCAGATTCCAGTCTCAAATCGACCCTGGTTTACATAATTAAATTATCTCAAAATAATGGTCCGTCTTTCATTTTTATTTCCCCCTCCCTCTTTACTGGAGAAGATGCTTACGTCCATATTGTTGCTGTAGTATCCATAGTAACTATTACTAAGCAACAAAACTCACCAAGACCTGTATAAAATGAAAACCTTCCTGGAAAAAGTGCAAAGCCCATTTGGAAAGTGTCAATATTCTGAGATCTACAGTACATTCATGTCTCCTGTATTCGGAGACAGATAATACACTGAAACAAACATTCTCCGATATACAGTATCATCCTGGTCTGTCTCAACTGGCAGCACACAAGTGCATCTAAAAAACACTTAATTCCATTGTTTCAATTGAGCTGTAGTCTTTCACAGAGAAGACATTGGTTGAGTCCCAAATGCCGCCCTATTCCCTACATAGTGCACTACTTTTGACCAGTGGCCGTAGGGAATAGGGTGCCATTTGGGAAGCATTCATTCTATGTAGAGACAAAGTCTCCTTACCAGACAGGATAGACACCCAGCCTGGAGCTGATGAAGACCATTGCAAACATGACAAACAGGAGGTTGCAAAGTCTCTGAAACTTGGCATAGTTGGCCATTTTGGCAGCCTGCAACAGATGACACAGACACACGCAAAATGGTTACAAGAACAAAACGTGGATGTTGTATCTATCTTTTTCCTACACTGAAATTGGTTTCGGCAGTACATAATTGAAATCTACAGATGGCCGATTCTCCCTCTGATCACAAGCAAGCACAGTAGCTAAAACAACCACAAAAGAACACAGGACCCTCCCACATGTCCGTGGTGTGTGAAGAATACATCAGGGCCACGTTCAGCAGGCAAACCTTGTGGAACATTGCAGAGAGAAATGTAATTTGTAGAAATAACAAAAATCTTTTCCCCCCCCTACATGCCAGACACCTGAACATGCCTTGCTGAACGTGTCCCCGTGTCTCTACTCACCTCCACCAGGACGTCGGCGGAGTCGTGGAGACACATGACCAGCGTGCCCACTCTAGCCATGTTGTTGACGTAGGCAAAGGTGATGAGGGAGATTGTCGCCAGGTGGTGCAGGAACATTATCAGGAAGTCCTGCGGGGGGGGGGGGGGGGGGCACAGGCGTCATAGTCATGTCACACAATGGTAGAGGGAGAAAGCATTCTCTACCATGTGACTCACATCAAGGAGACATGTACAGCATGTGGGTTTTATGAAAGCTTCGGCGTCATGCAGAGAACATGACCGCTGCTGTATTCTTTGTGCTCACAGTAGATAAGTGGACTCCTCTGCACCTTGTACACTTGTTGGCTGCGCACTATGCAGAACATCTATGGTGACAAGGTGCGGATGACATTCTGACCAGGACATTGCCCATTTGTAAACATCACACTCCGTAAATGACAATTCAACTTCCCTCCTCATCTGCTTTTGCTTTGTGCTGACAATTCTATTGTTTCTCTGAACGCAGGACTCAAGGGCAGCTGACGCCTTCCTTTCTCATCATCTACTTTGGTGGCTAGACAGTTATTCTTTTCACAAATGAATGAATATGAAAACTAAGTCTAGTAAAAATGTACTAAATAAAATTTAAAAAAAGAGGCGAGTCTACATGTACTACAGCTAAAGTAGTCAGTCTAGAAGGTTAATATCCCCTGATGAGTGAGGCTGTGGCTGAATAAGGATGACATGCCCTCCTGTGCCCCACAGGGTTGAAAAGGCTCAGGACAGCAGCAGAGCAGCCAGCCCAGAGCAGGAGGAGGAGCAGTGGTGCAAACACAGAATGGAAGCAACAGAGTGCAGGGAACATACTGGAATTGGCAGGGGGTGCAGAGGACCTCCTCAATGCGTAGCTTTGTGCAATGAAAAAACTGAAAGGAGAAACAAAAAAAAACAGACATGCCAACAGTCAACACGGAGATGAGAGGTGAGGGCATAAACATCACGGCATCATGGGACAGCTGTGAGTGATTGAGTGAGTGTTAGGTGTTCAGTGGTGTGGACAGAGTGGGGCAGAAAGAGAAGGAAGAGATGGGAGGCATGCAAATTGGCATTCTCTGAACTCAACTAGGGAGCTGGTTTAAAAGAAAATGCCATGGCCAAGGAGGGCCCTCCATAAACAATACCACCCCCCTATATTCTACCCCTTGTTCTTGACACCACTTAACAGTGCTAAAGAAGATTGAAAAGAACAGAAGCAAAAAGAGCTATGCTGAGGCAATATTTACAGCTCAAACATGGAGATGCCCTGACCTGGAAAATCTATCTGGCAACCCGACTATGGGATGTATTAGAAAGAGTGTATGCGTGTGTGTGTGTATCAAATGTGTGTCTGTCTGCAGATGAGCAGTTCTGCAGTGGTCTTTTCCATAGAGGCTGTGCGTGTACGTTCCATGGATTATTTATCTTTAGTCTAGGGATTAAGTGTGAGTGGGTCACAAAACTGGGCCTGATGTCATCACAGCTGTTTGTTTGACCCTAAGTTACTTTGTTTAAACATCATTCAGGATGAAGTGGAGTGAGAGGCTAGGTTACGAAAAAAATATAAACATGTGCTACTAACAAAATCACCTCAGATAAACCAGGTCTAAAACACACTCACAGATATCAAAACTAACATTTGTGTCTCAATTCGTATTCAATATGAAATATTTCAAATGAATCTTTTTCATTCTTAAATAATAGTTTATCAGTGAGGACAAGGAACGACATGACACTGAAATAAATAAAAAATTATGGAGAAATGTAATAATCTTCAGATTCTAGGAACTGAATAATGAAATGAGACTCAATCGAAAACAAATGAGGGGAAAACGGTTGTCTGCCAGAAACAATGTCTGCCAGAAAATTCCAGTAATCCATCTCCTCCTCTCAGAGGCCTGTGATTTCACAGAGCAGAGATTAGACTAAAACACCACACCAAGGCAAAGACCAAAAAATAAAACAAAATCCTAGAACAGACAATAGCAGGCCTGAATGCAGACAAACAATAATTAAGGCTTTCTTGAGATTACCACTGCATAACAGAACTGACTTGTTTACGTGTTGCTGTGCATTTTGTTGCCAACCTTACTTTGCTACCTGACAACTTTACGGTTTTTACTTTTTAAATTTATATTTTTGGTTTTTCCCTCAACTTTTTATTTTCATTCAACTTTTTCACTCCGGACGCTTTATCTGGACATGGTTCGTCAGGACCTCCAACAGCCGAAGTTAAGTAGTAATATTAACATGATGCCTTCTAATTGCAGTCGCTGTACTCATAATATACAGGAGAACGATCGCCTTACTGCGAGGATAGCCGTGCTACAAGCCCAGTTTCAGACGCAATCGTTAGGCAAGGGCAATTTCAGTGTAGGAAAGGATGAAACAGCGTCTGTGCCACCAGTAAGTACAGATAGTAACGTTAGTATAAATCCCCTCGCATGGTCCCCACAGCCGGACAACTTTCTCACAGTTTCTGGAGGGAAATGCTGTAGGAATGCTCAACCGGTGTCGCTCATTCAGCCGACAGAAACTTTAAACCGTTTTTCCCCATTAAGCAGCGAGTCGGAGTCAGAGGCCGAGCCTTCTCTTGTCTCTACTCCTCCCGTTACGGGGTCTGAGACGCCGAAGCTTCCCACCATTAGCTCTGACAAATTGAAAACCCTAGTCATTGGCGAATCCATTACCCGCAGTATTAGACTTAAAACAAATCATCCAGCGATCATACACTGTTTACCAGGGGGCAGGGCTACCGACGTTAAGGCTAATCTGAAGATGGTGCTGGCTAAAGCTAAAACTGGCGAGTGTAGAGAGTATAGAGATATTGTTATCCACGTCGGTACCAACGATGTTAGGATGAAACAGTCAGAGATCACCAAGCGCAACATAGCTTCAGCGTGTAAATCAGCTAGAAAGATGTGTCGGCATTGAGTAATTGTCTCTGGCCCCCTCCCAGTTAGGGGGAGTGATGAGCTCTACAGCAGAGTCTCACAACTCAATCGCTGGTTGAAAACTGTTTTCTGCCCCTCCCAAAATATATAATTTGTAGACAATTGGCCCTCTTTCTGGGACTCACCCACAAACAGGACCAATCCTGACCTGCTGAGGAGTGACGGACTCCATCCTAGCTGGAGGGGTGCTCTCATCTTGTCTACCAACATAGACATGGCTCTAACTCCTCTAGCTCCACAATGAAATAGGGTGCAAGCCAGGCAGCAGGCTGTTAGCCAGCCTGCCAGCATAGTGGAGTCTGCCACTAGCACAGTCAGTGTAGTCAGCTCAGCTATCCCCATTGAGACCGTGTCTGTGCCTCGACCTAGGTTGGGCAAAACTAAACATGGCGGTGTTCGCCTTAGCAATCTCACTAGGATAAAGACCTCCTCCATTCCTGTCATTTTTTAATTTTTTTTATAATATGTTTATTATTTTACAATAAAAAAATCAAATAAAAAAGACAGCAATACTAACAATGACATTCATTGTACTGTTGAATGGGATGGCCAATTTAGAGGACAAAACAAAACTTAACTCACACATACACAAAATAAAACAAAATCCTATTAGGTTGTACATGTATAAGAAGACAGCATATAGTCATTACAAGCAGTGTAGTTAAGCCAAAAATAAATATTGAGTGGAGTACAGCACAGAGTAGCAGCAGATCGTCAACCCAGTTATGAAGCGGGACTAGACCATTTATCCAGTATCGGCTGCCATATTTTGTAAAACATTGGACTTCTATTGCAGGTATTGTATCGAATCTTTTCCATATGTATTACATTCCCTAAATCCCGTAACCACATTTCAAAGGTAGGTACAGTCTCCAGTTTCCAAAATTGTAATATGAGCCTTTTGGCTAATAGAGTACAAAGAGAGACAGCTTTCCCTTCGTGGTTATTCCCATCAACTGTACCAAACAGAGCGGTCAATGGGTCTGGGGCTAGAACTCTATCAAAGGCTCTAGATAAGTAATCAAAAATGAGAGCCCAGTAAACATGTAACTTAGGACATGTCCAGAATAAGTGGGTCAACGTCCCCTCATCCTGCTTGCACCTCTCACACAGTGGTGAGGTGTCCGGGAATATTTTATGCAGTTTTACTTTTGAGTAATGTAACCTGTGTATCACCTTAAACTGTACAAGGTTGTGTCTGGCATTCACTGAACTGTGGTTTATATTCCTGAGAGCTTCTACCCAGTCCTCATCTGAGATTTCTGACCCAAGTTCTTGTTCCCAAGCCCTTTTAATGGTGTCTGTGGATACCTCTATGTGGGCCTGTAGCACATCATACAGTCTAGAGACCGACCCTTTTGAATGGGGTTTGACAAGGATCAAGCTATCTAATGTAGGACTATTTGCCTTCATGCCATACTGTGGAATATGTGTCCTTACGAATTTCCTGATTTGGAGGTATCTGAAAAAAAATGTGTTGTTGGCATGTTGAACTTTCCCTGTAATTGTTGAAATGAAGCTAACTGACCATCTATGTATAGATTACAAATAGTTGTGAGCCCCTTCTCCCTCCACTGTGAAAACACCACATCATCCAATGCGGGGTGGAAAGCATGTTTCAGGAAAATCGGGCTGTCAATGTATACAGTGGGTATGTTAAGAAAATACCTAATCTGTTTCCAGATCCTAAGCGTATGACAAATGACTGTGTTAGAGTCATAAGTGGATTTGTTCACATATGATGGGCTATTAACAAGTGCAGGGAGTGAGGAACGTTGACAGGAGGCCTGCTCAATCAAAAGCCATGCAGGCATATCCTTCTGTCTCATCGCAGGTAAACTTTCCCTCCAGAAAGACACAATGTTCAGATTAGCAGCCCAATAATACAGTATAAAGTGAGGAAGGCCAAAGCCCCCCTCTATTTTGTACTTGCATAAATGCTTCTTTGAAATTCTGGCTGCCTTGTTATCCCATAAAAATGGAGTTACTATTGAATCCAGTTTCTTAAAATAGCTTTGTGGTATGAAATTGGGTAGACATTGGAAGAGGTAAAGAAACCTGGGTTTAATAGCGTTTATACGACCAACCAAGGAGATAGGCAGAGTTTTCCAAAAATCAATATTTTGTTTAAGCTGATATATTTTCATGTCCCAATTCGCTTTCAATAGCTGATCAAGGTCTCTTGTCACCACAATGCCAAGGCTTGTGAACTTGTCCATCACTGTTCTAAACGGGGTAGATTGCAGAAATTGCATATCCACAGGCCGTGATATTGGCATCAACTCACTTTTTTGCCAGTTTATCTTGTAGCCAGAGAAGGAGCCAAATGTGTTTATCAAGTTAGGTAAGGGTGGAATAGAAGTTTTAGGCTTGGACAAAAACAAAAGAACATTGTCTGCATATAGTGCTGTGTGTCCTTTACTTTAACAGAAGCTATATCGACACATGCCCGAATGCGAGTAGCAAGAGGTTCCATGGCTATAGCGAAGAGAGCAGGCGAAATAGGGCACCCCTGTCGGCACCCCTTGAACAAGCGGAATGACTACGACATTTCTTGATTGGTTACCACGGAAGCCATTGGGTGTGCATAAATAATTCTTATCCAATTAATAAATTCCTTTCCGAACCCGAAGTGCTCCAGAACCGACATCATATACTTCCACTCAATCCGATCAAACGCCTTCTCTGCTTCAAGAGATATTACCACTGCCTCAACCTTGTGATCGTGAAAAAGCGTCTCAAATTGTAGTATATATGTCGGCCCGGGATAAAACCTGTCTGGTCAGGGTGTATGATGTCGGAAATGTATGTTTTCAATCGGTTTGCCAATATCTTTGTCAACACCTTGTTTTCTATGGGGAGTAACGACACGGGGGCGATAAGACGACATCTCCATGGAATCTATCTTTTTTCAAGATCAGTGCTGTTGTAGCCTCATACAGTGTTTGCAGGAGTTTGGCATTTTATTTTGTATTGTTTAAACATTCGCAGCATAAGTGGAGATAGAATTCTATAAGAAGTACTGCGCCAGTCTATTACATATCCATCGGGCCCAGGGGCCTTGCTGTTTGGAAATTGTGCTATCGCTGTGTTAATTTCCTCTAAAGTTATCCCAGCATCGAGTGCAGCAGCTGCCCCCCTGTCTAGTTTAGGAAGTTCACATTCAGCGAGAAAGCGTTCCATAGTTTGTGGATCAGTAGCATCGCATTTTGATTGGTATAGCTCTGAGTAAAACTGCGCAAAGCATTTATTAATATCCTGCGGATCGGTTACTATTTTACCCTCCTTGTCTTTTATTTTGTGAATAGCTTCCTGTCATTATTGAAAGAGATCATGATACCTCACATCTCAAAATAGGGCTACTTAATGTTAGATCCCTTACTTCAAAGGCAATTATAGTCAATGAACTAATCACTGATCATAATCTTGATGTGATTGGCCTTACTGAAACATGGCTTAAGCCTGATTAATTTACTGTGTTAAATGAGGCCTCACCTCCTGGCTACACTAGTGACCATATCCCCCGTGCATCCCGCAAAGGCGGAGGTGTTCCTAACATTTACGATAGCAAATTTGAATTTACAAAAAAAATATATGTTTGTCTTTTGAGCTTCTAGTCATGAAATCTATGCAGCCTACTCAATCACTTTTTTATAGCTACTGTTTACAGGCCTCCAGGGCCATATACAGCGTTCCTCATTGAGTTCCCTGAATTCCTATCGGACATTGTAGTCATAGCAGATAATATTCTAATCTTTGATGACTTTAATATTCACATGGAAAAGTCCACAGACCCACTCCAAAAGGCTTTCTGAGCCATCATCGACTCAGTGGGTTTTGTCCAACATGTCTCTGGAGCTACTCACTGTCACAGTCATTCTCTGGACCTAGTTTTGTCCCATGGAATAAATGTTGTGGATCTGGACTATCGGACCACCATTTTATTACGTTTGCAATTGCAACAAATAATCTGCTCAGACCCCAACCAAGGAACATCAAAAGTCGTGCTATAAATTCACAGACAACATAAAGATTCCTTGATGTCCTTCCAGATTCCCTCTGTCTACCCAAGGACGCCAGAGGACAAAAATCAGTTAACCACCTAACTGAGGAACTCAATTTAACCTTGCGCAATACCCTAGATGACGTTGCACCCCTAAAAACTAAAAACATTTCTCATAAGAAACTAGCTCCCTGGTACACAGAAAATACCCGAGCTCTGAAGCAAGCTTCCAGAAAATTGGAACGGAAATGGCGCCACACCAAACTGGAAGTCTTCCGACTAGCTTGGAAAAACAGTACCGTGCAGTATCGAAGAGCCCTTACTGCTGCTCGATCATCCTATTTTTCCAACTTAATTGAGGAAAATAAGAACAATCCGAAATTCCTTTTTGATACTGTCGCAAAGCTAACTAAAAAGCAGCATTCCCCAAGAGAGGATGGCTTTCACTTCAGCAGTGATAAATTCATGAACTTCTTTGAGGAAAAGATCATGATTATTAGAAAGCAAATTACGGACTCCTCTTTAAATCTGCGTATTCCTTCAAAGCTCAGTTGTCCTGAGTCTGCACAACTCTGCCAGGACCTAGGATCAAGAGACACTCTTAGTACTATATCTCTTGACACAATAATGAAAATAATCATGGCCTCTAAACCTTCAAGCTGCATACTGGACCCTATTCCAACTAAACTACTGAAAGATCTGCTTCCTGTGCTTGGCCCTCCTATGTTGAACATAATAAACGGCTCTCTATCCACCGGATGTGTACCAAAATCACTAAAAGTGGCAGTAATAAAGCCTCTCTTGAAAAAGCCAAACCTTGACCGAGAAAATATAAAAAACTATCAGCCTATATCGAATCTTCCATTCCTCTCAAAAATGTTAGAAAAAGCTGTTGCGCAGCAACTCACTGCCTTCCTGAAGACAAACAATGTATACGAAATGCTTCAGTCTGGTTTTAGACCCCATCATAGCACTGAGACTGCACTTGTGAAGGTGGTAACTGACCTTTTAATGGCATCAGACCGAGGCTCTGCATCTGTCCTCGTGCTCCTAGACCTTAATGCTGCTTTTGATAACATCGATCACCACATTCTTTTGGAGAGATTGGAAACCCAAATTGGTCTACACGGACAAGTTCTGGCCTGGTTTAGATCTTATCTGTCGGAAATATATCAGTTTGTCTCTGTGAATGGTTTGTCCTCTGACAAATCAACTGTACATTTCGGTGTTCCTCAAGGTTGCGATTTAGGTCCACTATTGTTTTCACTATATATTTTACCTCTTGGGGATGTCTTCCAAAAACATAATGTTAACTTTCACTGCTATGCGGATGACCCACAGTTGTACATTTCAATGAAACATGGTCCAAAAATTGCCCCAAAATTGCCCTCGCTAGAAGCCTGTGTTTCAGACATAAGGAAGTGGATGGCTGCAAACGTTCTACTTTTAAACTCGGACGAAACAGAGATGCTTGTTCTAGGTCCCAAGAAACAAAGAGATCTTCTGTTGAATCTGACAATTAATCTTAATGGTTGTACAGTCGTTTCAAATAAAACTGTGAAGGACCTCGGCATTACTCTGAACCCTGATCTCTCTTTTGAAGAACATATCAAGACTGTTTCAAGGACAGCTTTTTTCCATCTGATTTGGTCCTGCCGTACATACCTACACGTACGCTACGGTCACAAGACGCAGGCATCCTAATTGTCCCTAGAATTTCTAAGCAAACAGCTGGAGGCAGGGCTTTCTCCTATAGAGCTCAATTTTTATGGAATGGTCTGCCTACCCATGTGAGAGACGCAAACTCAGCCTCAACCGTTAAGTCTTTACTGAAGACTCATCTCTTCAGTGGGTCATATGATTCAGTGTAGTCTGGCCCAGGAGTGTGAAGGTGAACGGAAAGGCTCTGGAGCAACGAACCGCCCTTGCTGTCTCTGCCTGGCCGGTTCCCCTCTTTCCACTGGGATTCTCTGCCTCTAACCCTATTACAGGGGCTGAGTCACTGGCTTACTAGGGCTCTTTCATACCGTCCCTAGGAGGGGTGCGTCACTTGAGTGGGTTGAGTCACTGATGTGATCTTCCTGTCTGGGTTGGTCCCCCCCCTTGGGTTGTGCCGTGGCGGAGATCTTTGTGGGCTATACTCTGCCTTGTCTCAGGATGGTAAGTTAGTGGTTGAATATATCCCTCTAGTGGTGTGGGGGCTGTGCTTTGGCAAAGTGGGTGGGGTTATATCCTTCCTGTTTGGCCCTGTCCGGGGGTGTCCTCGGATGGGGCCACAGTGTCTCCTGACCCCTCCTGTCTCAGCCTCCAGTATTTATGCTGCAGTAGTTTGTGTCGGGGGGCTAGGGTCAGTTTGTTAGATCTGGAGTACTTCTCCTGTCCTATCCGGTGTCCTGTGTGAATTTAAGTATGCTCTCTCTCTCTAACTCTCTTTCTTTCTCTCTCGGAGCCCTGAGCCCTAGGACCATGCCTCAGGACTACCTGACATGATGACTCCTTGCTGTCCCCAGTCCACCTGGCCGTGCTGCTGCTCCAGTTTCAACTGTTCTGCCTGTGATTATTATTATTTGACCATGCTGGTCATTTATGAACATTTGAACATCTTGGCCATGTTCTGTTATAATCTCCACCCGGCACAGCCAGAAGAGGACTGGCCACCCCGCATAGCCTGGTTCCTCTCTAGGTTTCTTCCTAGGTTTTGGCCTTTCCAAGGAGTTTTTCCTAGCCACCGTGCTTCTACACCTGCATTGCTTGCTGTTTGGGGTTTTAGGCTGGGTTTCTGTACAGCACTTTGAGATATCAGCTGATGTACGAAGGGCTATATAAATAAATTTGAATACAAAGAAAAAAAAGAAAAGTAAAAAGAACACATTTGGTTTCAGAATGTATTAAAACCAGTTATGAGGCATTTCCCTTTGATTTAAAGAGATAATCCACCCCAGAAATAAAAATCATGACACTCCTGTCAATTTGGTGAAATCTTCTGTTCTATCAGTGGTTAAATGAAACATTTTCCCCATGATTTAAATTCTAAGTGGTCCATCTGTGAAATCAGGAAAACATGTAGGAACATGTCATAGTTACATGGTTCTCGTCACTGGTGATATGGTATAGTGTGTTATCCCCTTTCATAAAGCTTTTAAAACAATTACCTGCACTCCAGATTGACAAATCAGTTAGATGATATGGGCATACTCGTCTAGAACTCCGTTTATATTGTTATGACAATGTTTATTTTTTCGCTTCGATGTGCTCAAGCTAAACAGTGTAGCAAATGATTCAACTCAGTTTTTCCTTCAAGTACCATCTCGCAATGCTCCCTGTGTATCTGTGGGAAACGTCTGTTGTTACCATAGCAACATACGCTGCACTTGCTCTGGGCAGAGAATTGCTAATTGAACTCGGTGAGAGAGACTCCTAAATTGATAGTGCAGTTTGTTTAGCTACTTCACATGCTAATATTGACATTGGTATTATTGTGTGCAGCCAGCCCAGAGAGCATAGCATTGTGGGTTAAGTAGTTGACTTGAGCTGCAACAGATCTCCACAACGATTTTTACATGCTGCTACCAACCTTGTTATAAACACAAAATGAAACATTTGTTTACCCCAAAATATTGTTCACATACAGTTGAAGTCGGAAGTTTACATACACCTTAGCCAAATACATTTAAACTCAGTTTAATCCTAGTAAAAATTCCCTTAGGTCAGTTAGGATCACCACTTTATTTTAAGATGTGAAATGTCAGAATAATAGTAGAGAAAGTTATCTTTCAGCTTTTATTTCTTTCATCACATTCCCAGTGGGTCAGAAGTTTAGATACACTCAAGTAGTATTTGGTAGCATTGCCAGGATCCTAGGTCCTGGCAGAGTTGTTTAACTTGGGTCAAACATTTAGGGTAGCCTTCCACAAGCTTCCCACAATAAGCTGGGTGAATTTTGGCACATTCCTCCTGACAGAGCTTGTGTAACTGAGTCAGGTTTCTAGGCCTCCTTGCTCTCACACGCTTTTTCAGTTCTGCCCACATCTTCTATCGGATTGAGGTCAGGGCTTTGTGATGGCCACTCCAATACCTTGACTTTGTTGTCCTTAAGCCATTTTGCCACAACTTTGGAAGTATGCTTGGGGTCATTGTCTATTTGGAAGACCCATTTGCGACCAAGCTTTAACTTCCTGACTGATGTCTTGAGATGTTGCTTCAATATATCCACATCATTTTCCTGCCTCATGATGCCATCGATTTTGTGAAGTACACCAGTCCCTCCTGCAGCAAAATACCCCAACAACATGATGCTGCCACCCCCATGCTTCATGTTTGGGATGGTGTTCTTCTGCTTGCAAGCCTCCCCCTTTTTCCTCCAAACATAACAATGGTAATTTTAGGACATTTCTCCAAAAAGTACGATCTTTGTCCCCATGTGCAGTTGCAAACCGTAGTCTGGCTTTTTTATGCCGGTTTTGGAGCAGTGGCTTCTTCCTTGCTGAGCGGCCTTTCAGGTTGTTGATATAGGACTCGTTTTACTGTGGATATAGAGAGTTTTGTACCTATTCCTCCAGCATCTTCACAAGGTCCTTTGATGTTGTTCTGGGATTGATTTGCACTTTTCGCACCAAAGTACGTTCATCTCTAGGAGACAGAACGCGTCTTCTTCCTGAGCGGTATTTCGGCTGTGTGGTCCCATGGTGTTTATACTTGCGTACTATTGTTTGTACAGATGAAGGTGGTACCTTTTAGGCATTTGGAAATTGCTCCCAAGGATGAACCAGACTTTTGGAGGTCTAGAATTTTTTTCCTGAGGTCTTGGCTGATTACTTTTGATTTTCCCATGAGTCAAGTAAAGAGGCACTACATTTGAAGGTAGGCCTTGAGATACATCCACAGGTACACCTCCAATTGACTCAAATGATGTCAATTAGCCTATCAGAAGCTTCCAAAGCCATGACATAATTTTCTGGAATTTTCCAAGCTGTTTAAAGGCACAGTCAACTTAGTGTATGTAAACTTCTGATCCACTGGAATTGTGATTCAGTGAATTATAAGTGAAATAATCTGTCTGTAAACAATTGTTGGAAAAATGACTTGTGTCATGCACAAAGTAGATGTCCTAACCGACTTGCCAAAACTATAGTTTGTTAACAAGAAATTTGTGGAGTGGTTGAAAAACGAGTTTTAATGACTCCAACCTAAGTGTATGTAAACTTCCGACTTCAACTGTGTGTGTTATTTAACACGGTTAATTATAGGAATTGGGGGTTTGGAGTGGATTATCCCTTTAATAAATGGCTTTATTATTAAAAAAATATTAATATTATTTGTTTTATTTTGTATTATTAATAGATTTACCTTGAAATGGGTGTTTAATCATATGCAAACAAATATCTATGGAGCAAGCAATGTGATAAACAAACATTGATTGACTATATCATATTAATGAATTGACTAGAATTGGTATCCTACCTTCCTTCTGATATCTGTGAACTGGGAGAAGAGTAGGGACAGGTAGAATGACAACTCCAGTATATAGTAATAGTGGATGTCCACCGTCAGTGGCTGTGAAAACACACACACACACACACAAATCAATACAGCTGGATCAAAACTATGTCCTTTCAAATACAATAACTGTTGTAGCTAGGTGAAAAGAATTAACAGGGAAAACATTGGAGAATTTTCTCATGATCAAAACATTACCTGATAAGGATAGTCGTACCAGCACTCTCTTGTGTTCCATAACCATGGTGTCTGCAGACACACACAAAAATGAACAGAATATTAAATGTATTGTTATGCTGTTTCCCCAAAAATGTATTACATTCATAAAGTGCTATTGATCGCCACACCTGTATGCTATGCTGCCTCTGGCTCAATACTAAATGTTTGCTTAAAAGATCCAGCACATCAATAATATTGCAACCGTAATCATGTCAGATTGTATTTTCATTAAGGGAAACTTAATTTAATCAAAGGAAACTTTTGCTGTACGCTAGTAGTGCAAGTTAAGAATGAACGTGTTAGCCCGGGGACAAAACTGAGAATGCTCATTCTGGTCGAAGGCTACATGATGAATGCTGTAGTGAACTGGGGGATGTGGTTAAGACTGTCTTAGGTCTTGACACAAGAGGGACTTCGACTACAAAGGCATGGTAATGAGTTGCTTATCATCATAATCATCTCTCACAGGGTGTTTGCCTTCAATGACAGATGATTCTGGACCAAACCAAATATAACCTACTTAAAACTGCAAACTCTGCTTAAGTTGACATGCAAACACAGACTCTTACATTAGGGATTTAAACGTATTTTGTAGGTCTATAGTGTATAGATTTGTAATAGATACAGTGCACTTTTTCTACTAGCAAGCATGTTGGGCCTATTGAGTCTCAACACACCCGGGAGACTCACTAGGCCCAACTGTAGGAAATGAACTCATTCCACAAAGTGCATCGACATGCAAGTTGTTGCAGTGAGAAATGATCCTCGCCACAATGTCTCCTATTCACCCCCTAATCATGATTCCTGATCAACGGCATCATCATCAGCAGCATTCAATTACTGCAGACACAAAAGGCTTTTGGCACATCACACAATATCAGTGAGCACAGAGTCAAACACATAAAAAACAAAAAGATACCCTCAAACTATTTTCAGTTGTATTTCCTTACACAGTGCCTTCGGAAAGTATTCAGATCCCTTGACTTTTTACATTTAGTTACGGTACAGCCTTATTATAACATTGATGAAATAGTCCCCCCCCCCAATCAATCTACACACAATACACCATAATGACAAAGCAATTTTTTGGGGCTAATTTGGTTGAGTTCAGGTGATTTTGGAGGCCAGGTCATCTGATGCAGCACTCCATCACTCTCCTTCTTGGTAAAATAGCCCTTGCACAGCCTGGAGGTGTGTTGGGTCATTGTCCTGTTGCAAAGCAAATGATAGTGGGACTAAGTGCAAACCAGATGGGATGGTGTATCGCTGCAAAATGCTGTGGTAGCCATGCTGGTTAAGCGTGCCTTGATTTCCAAATAAATCACTGACAGTGTCCACAGCAAAGCACCCCCACACCAAATACACACCCAGAGATCATCCGTTCACCCACACCGCTTCTCACAAAGACACGGCGGTTGGAACCAAAAATCTCACATTGGGACTCAACAGACCAAAGGACAGATTTCCACCTGTCTAATGTCCATTGCTCGTGTTTCTTGGTCCAAACAAGTCTCTTCTCTTATTGGTGTCCTTTAGTAGTGGTTTCTTTGCAGCAATTCGACCATGAAGGCCTGATTCACAGTCTCCTCTAAACAGTACTGTCACGCCGAAGGCGCCAGGCTCCCCAGCATTACGCACTCCTGCCACCATCATTGCACACATCTGCCTTCCACTGTCTGTTCCTGAATAAATATAAATGTTGACTCCCCGTACCTGCTTCTCATCTCCAGCGTTGGTCATTACAAAATAGGTTTATCTTCTGTATACCCCCCCTACCTTGTCACAACTGATTGGCTCAAACGCATTAAGAAGAAAATAATTGAAATACATTCTAGGTGACTGCCTCATGAAGCTGGTTGAGAGAATGCCAAGTGTGCAAAGCTGTCATCAAGGCAAAGGGTGGCTACTGTGAAGAATCTTAAATATAAAATATATTTTGATTTGTTTAATACTTGTTTTGGTTACTACATGAATCTATATGTTATTTCATAGTTGATGTCTTCACTATTATTCTACAATGTAAAAAATGTAGAAAAAACCTGGAATGAGTAAGTGTGTCCAAACTTTTGACTGGTACAGTATAGAATAACAATAGTGTTAGACTGAAGATGACAGTTTACAGGGAAATAGTTTCTCAACTGTGCATGTGCTCAAAGACAGTAATATTTTCATAATGAATGCTGTGCTGAGAGCAAATGTATCCATTATTTATCAGTGAGCACTGGTTGGAGTGTTTGAGAGGTGCATTATTTGTCACTTGGTCCCCCTTTCATAGCAATATCCACCAAGCAAGATCCACCTCTTCCGGATATCCTCGAGTGCGCAAGCCTCTGTTACAGCTCCTCCTTGAATAACGTGCCTTCAATACAAAAAGTGCTCTAATAACTTTATCAAAAAGAAAAGATTTTGGAAAGTAGCACACTCACCTTTTTAAGGAAACGCACTCCGTAGGTAAATATATAGAGGTAAAATGTAAATCTCCACCTGTGAAAAGAAAAAAAACAAAGACAACAGAACATCAGTCAGTAACACAGTTTTGGGGTTTGGATGCATCCTCTGTGGAATGTCAAAAGAGAGGCCATGTCTAAGCTGCTGTAAGGGAGGCCAATCCAAGGACAGCCAAGAAAGCCATTGGCTAGTTCCGAATACCCATACTTGCGTTCTAAATAGTAGGCTTTTTGGGTATGCGAAAATAGAACAGAAATTTTGGATTATGCTTTAAATGCCAGGATGTCATACTAATTTCAGCTATTCATCAGGTAGAATTTGCTGCACAGTATTGAGGAAGTGTGTTTGACAACAGCTGATAATCAGAATAGGGCACACGCTCTACACGCATTTACTAAATGGCACATGCATCTCCATATTGCTTAGGACCCTTTGTTTTTTTGTCCTATTTTTCTCAATCTAACAGGAATTTTTATTGTAAGCACTGAATCACTGGTGGTAATTATATACACAGCTTTTACTTCTTAGGCCAATTAGTGGTAAACACAATAGAAGTATCATATTCCAAATGATTTTCAAAAGTCACAAAATCAAATGAAAATAGCTTATGAAAAAGTCATTAGTCATGTTGATCAGCTACTCAGTTTAACCTAAGAGAAGAGTGCCAATGTTACATTTCCATGCAGGATTTACCTCAGCGTTTTATCCAAAAGGCTCAGACATTTCTGTTTCCACCTACACTGGGCGGACCTGCTCCCACTTTGGCCCAAAGCCAGGCCACTTGTACTTTTCAGCTTGCATTTACATAACAACAGCTAACTGTGAACTTTAAATGGATTTTCTGATCGTAACCAGAGTACAGGTAAAGCCTCCCGTATTGTGATCACTGACATTTAATACCCCGGGACTGGATTTGCTGTAGTGTATTCAGAATTGCATATTGTGGTGCGTTTTCTGTCTACTGCTGTCAGAAATACTTACTTCTTGTAAGGCCAGCTAATGCTACGCACACTAAAACCACCTGAGATGTATGTAAAACTCCCAATGTCACACAGCATGATCACCATTTTGTCAAGTTCCCCCTCGGAGGCCAGTCAGTACCTATTAGGTTCATACAACATCCCTGTCACATTGTGCTATTCAGAGTTGGAACTTCTTGTCTGTAATTTGTAGCCTGGTACATGATGGGTATGCCTGTGTGCTGCTCTGACTGTGTGAAAGAGTACATCTGCAGCTGACAGGCAGCTCCACCTATGAGGCCATATTAATGGAGAGACTCAGTCCTGAATGATTGATGCATTTTGGCATCATTAATAGCCAGAAGAAGGAATCTGTCTCAGTCAAGTGTTTCTATTAAATAATGTATTTAAGTCAAATATATATATATTTTTTAAATAACTACTAAATAAAAATATAAATGCAACATGCAAAGTGTTGGTCCCATGTTTCATGAGCTGAAATAAAAGATCCCAGAAATGTTCCATATGCACAAAAAGCAGATTTTTTCAAAAATATCCCTGTTAGTGAGCATTTCTCCTTTGCCAAAATAATCCATCCACCTGACTGGTGTGGCATATCAAGTAGCTGATTAAAACAGCATGTTCATTACTTTGGTGCACCTTGCGCTTGGGACAATAAAAGGCCACTCTAAAATGTGCAATTCTGTCACAACACAATGCCAGAGGTGCCTCAAGTTGAGGGAGCGTTCAACTGGCATGATGACTGCTGGAATATCCACCAGAGCTGTTGCCAGATAATTTAATGTTAATTTCTCTACCATAAGCCGCCTTGAACGTCGTTTTACAGAATTTGGCAGTATGTCCAACCGGCCTCACACTCGCAGACCACCCGCCAGCCCAGGACCTCAACACACAGCTTCTTTACTGCGGGATCGTCTGAGACAAGCCACCCAGACAGCTGATGAAACGGTGAGTTTGCACAACTAAAGACTTTCTGTACAAACTGTCAGAAACTGTCTCAGGGAAGCTCATCTGCATGCTCGTCGTCCTCAATAGGGTCTTGACTTGACTGCAGTTTGGCGTTGTAACCCACTTCAGTGGGCAAATGCTCACCTTCGATGGCCACTGGCACGCTGCAGAAGTGTGCACTTCACACATTAATACCGGTTTCAACTGTACCGGGCAAATGGCAGACAGCATGCATGGTGTTGTGTGGGTGACCGGTTTGCTGAGGTCAACGTTGTGAACAGAGTGCCCCATGGTGGTGGTGGGGTTATGGTATGGGCAGGCATAAGCTGCGGACAACGAACTCAATGTATTCTTTTGAAATGGCAATTTGAATGCACAGCGATACCGCGAGGCCCATTGTTGTGCCATTCATCTGCCGCCATCACCTCATGTTTCAGCATGATAATGCACGGCCCCATGTCGCAAGGATCAGTACACATACTAACCAGACATGTCACCCATTGAGCATGTTTGGGATGCTCTGGATCGACCTGTACGACAGCATGCTCCAGTTCCCGCCAATATCCAGCAACTTCAAACAGCCATTGAAGAGGAGTGGGACAACATTCCAAAGGCCACAATCAACAGCCTGATCAACTCTATGTGAAGGAGATGTTTCATGTCGCATGAGGCAAATGGTGGTCACACCAGATACTGACTGTTTTTTTGTTGTTGCATGTTGCGTTTATATTTTTGGCCAGTGTAATTTCATTATGTAACCCCCCTTGTAATGTCTGAGAAGGACGTGTGTTTTGTTATTGTCTCTCATTCCTTCTCTCAGTGCAGTCGTTTGTTGGTTGTTATGGCCTGTGCAGCAGCATCTCCCTGCTCAGTGTGGCTTTGATCTCTGAACTACCAACTGGAACAGTTCTGCCCGAGAGCTAGAAAAGTACATGATCACAGGAGAAACTTTCCCATCCAATCAATGTGCAGTAGTTTTGGGTATGTGCAGGGTTATGTAAGTCCAGAGCAGAGCAGAGGTTGGGACTGGGCGTGCCTGCCTCCCTCTTTGCCACGAGGTAGTGCAGTGCAGTGGCGTCCGGGCTCCAGTGGCAGTGACTCACCCTGGAATGCAGACGCTGGGAGGTGAGAGCCCTGGCACTCCGGCCACATCTCTGACAGGCTAGCAGGCCTCAGGGCAGACTAGCGTACCATAGAATTGGTCTAGTATACCCAGGTCTCTGCCACTGGTTGAATTCACACTTGTGCTGCTTTTCGACTGGAATACCAGTGTATACACCCTTATGTTATTTTAGGGAAATTGTGATCATGCATAATGTGCATAATCATAACAGTTGCATTGTGAGAAGGTGTTAAACATTTGAATGAAAAGAAAGGCCATCGTTCATGGAATTCAAATAATCAAGCCACCAGTAATAGCTCTCTGTGCTTCATTCATTTAAAAAACAAATGAGCTGGATGCATTGACCTAACCATAGGTCAAGAAGACGGTAACTTAGCAACTGGTTAGTCAAACACTGTCAAACATTGTGCTTCAAGTGCTGCTGAATCAGTGCTATTTATGTACAATTACTATGACTCACAATGACTTTTGCTGAAAATACTTTTGCTGGTGACTGTGTACCAAATACACGGTCCTGTTAAATACCATGCTGTTGCATTCAAAGCCATGAAAGCATGATACTGAAGTAATTACTCTTCATACAATTCTGTGGTGTTCTATGGTCATCATTAAGCAGAAAGCAGCAGAAACAGATGTGGACATAATGTTCTTTGCCGCTTTATAATAGATATTCTTATAAGTTATTGCTTATATTTATGTCCCTGCAAATTTTCCGCATTAGGACGTTCCAGGCGTTCTATTTTACAAAACACAAATCTGAGCTTTGTCTTTTAAGGTTCAGTGGATTATAATCTGCTGCCTTTGCCTCTTTTCTTCTTTACAGAATCGAACCACAGAGGAGTGGAGGCAGAACAGTTCAGACATCCAGCACTGTGGTAGAAAACACAGCACGTGCCCCACTGGGGACTGGGGACTGGGGACCCGACTGTCCCGTTAAAACTGCATGCAGCTTCTTTGGGATCCGCTGTCTCCAGTCTAAATTTGTCTCTCTTTCTCAAAATTATGAAAAAGGGAACAGTGGCCTCAGCTTTGCCATCCTGAAGTGTCGGAGACAACAGCGTCCTCTCAAACCCAAACACTAATTACAGTAGGATTACTGCTGAGACGAGTGTGCCTGGGTCGGTTTACAAAATTACATTTTAAGCAAATGATACAACAAAGAAACCAATCAGGCATCCAATCCATTCGGAGTCTGTCAACTCCATTCTGCCTACAGACACGACACTGCATATATTTAGAATGTAGGGACATCCTCTATTAAATGTGAGCTTAAAATATTGAGAAAACAGGCAGCGATTTGCTCCAGTTACAGAGGCTATGCTTTTGAGAGACGTTTTTATTTTATTATTCCACTAAAAAGTAACCGAATCCAGTTGCTGAACCATGGCACATTTCACACCGACAAACTGAATCTGGTATTTCTCTTTGAAGATCAAATAATGACCACGCCAGTCGTCTAAGCAGAGAATCCCTTCAACAGTGAGCCCCTGAGTGGGCAGCCCCAGGGCATCAGAGACCCGCTCTGTCCCTCACTGCCTCTCCCACTGCCAGTCTGGCTCCAATGGTGTCAGACATGAGCCCACTCTGACAGGCCTGCTCCAGTAAAGGCAATGACTGGAAAGCCTATGTATCCACACCTAAAATCGTTTTCCACTGAACAAACGCGCACCTATGTGTTTATATTAGTGATAGTATGTAGAATTTTGAAGCTGTCAAGACCTCTTACATGCTCTCACAAAAGCGAGCCAACGTGCTGGGTTTCTCCTGGTTCCTGCGCTGTCGGAACCAGCGCTGGATGGTCCGGACATCCCAGTCCAGCTGTTTGGACAGGCCCTCAAACCTCTTCTCATCTGGATGCTAGGAAACACAAGATCCAGACACCTGACTGTTAACAAGGCTATCATTATTGTGGGGAAGGTGTGACATGTCAGAAGTTAAAACAGTCTTGATATTCGCAGAGATAAAAGGCAATCAGTGTCTGAACGTTTCATCAGCATCATGTACTAAGGGACAGTAAAAATGTTGCAATTGTCCATCAATTGAACCAGTTTACGGTCTCCTGAAAAGAAGAAGCCCTCAAGTGCCTTTGTTTCCACCTCAGAATGTCTACCCAGTGTGGAGGTAGTCTGCTAAATTGCTCAGTAGGTGAATCTGAGCATTTGTTGAAGAATCTCACTTCCTTTCTGAGTGAATAATAACAAATGGTGCAAATATTTTCAAACATGAAGTCTTGCTTTCTGGACTCAAACTGAATCCTATGCCTTTTTTGCAAAGAGATTGCTTTTAATCTCAGTTATCAGTACTAAAATGCAAACAAAGACATGACATAGTGGAAACACAGGCACTACTTTTACCTTGGTGATAGCAGTGAACACCTTCTCCAAAATGGCATTGGGCTGGGCTTTCTGTGGTCCATTGGCTTGTATCTTGAGACCCAAGGCACATGGTCTGGCAATAAACCTACAAAAGAATAAACACAACAATGTCAGAATATTCTCACAGTAGGTACTATATAATCCCCATCCAATTGTTGTTCATCGGAAAAGTGTTTTGTTTGTAGTAAATGGGGACCATCGTGGCAGCAACATTGACAATACTGACAACCAGTTGTATTTTTAACATCTCAAAAGCTTCAAAATCTTATCCGACTATAAGTACAATGTGTGAATTTCTGAATCAGTATTTCTGTATATAATCGTCAGCAATTCGCAATGTAAGAATCTGGCTAAATTTCACAACTGTATAAATGAAAGATGGTATCGTGACGTTATATGATTGAGTAACAGTCACATTCATGGACAAAGGGTTATGGGAGATTACACTGCTGGAAGTTTTGCCAAGATCAAGATGAAATGTCCATGTGCAGACAGCTGTGAGAGAGAGACAGCTGAGAGAGAGAGAGAGAGATTATCGGTCTAGTAGTCTATTCATAAAAAAAGTCCTTACTCTGCAAATGAAGTGTGCCGTCAGCAATCAGAAAATCTAATCTGGAGGGACCAGCCTAAACAGACCTTTCAGTTGTATCTATAAAAACCTAATGTGTTAAAACGCTGCGTTACAAGTTGTGAATTGTGAACACCGACATTTCTAATTCTTGCTGTCTAGCTGCCATTGACAGAGATACTGTGCTCAGTGAGAGGCAACATAAGGGCAACAGCAGTTGTTGGCAGGTTCAATGGATACTAATCCAGTACTACTATATGTTTCAGTAAATAGTGTCCTAGATGCCCTTGAACAATAATAGTACATGTGAGACTTGTGTGCATACGCAAGCTGTGTGTATGATCTACATTTAAAAAGCAAACATCTTGGTCTTGGCACACATATTTTATACAAGTACCAGTCAAAAGGTTGGACTCACCTACTCATTCCAGGGTTTTTCTTTATTTTTTACTATTTTCTACATTGTAGAATAATAGTGAAGACATAAAAAAAACTGAAGAAATAGCACATATGGAATCATGTAGTGTAAAAAAAAAGAATATAAAAAAAAGGGTTCAACAAATATATTTTAGATTTTAGATTCTTCAAAGTTGCCACCCTTTGCCTTGATGACAGCTTTGCACACTGTTGGCACTCTCAACCAGCTTCACCTGGAATGCTTTTCCAACAGTCTTGAAGGAGTTCTCACATATGCGGAGCACTTGTTGGCTTCTTTTCCTTCACTCTGCGGTCCAACTCATCCCAAACCGGGTCGAGAGTTTCAAGTTCCTTGGTGTCCACATCACCAAAGAACTATCATGGTCCAAACATACCAAGACAGTCGTGAAGAGGGCACGACAAAACCTTTTCCCCCTCAGGAGACTGAAAAGATTTGGCATGAGCCCCCAGATCCTCAAAAGGTTCTACAGCTGCACCATCGAGAGCGTCCTGACCGGCTGCGTCAATGCCTGGTATGTCAACTGCTCTGCATCTGACCGTAAGGCGCCACAAAGGGTAGTGTGAACGGCCTAGTACATCAGTGGGGCCAAGCTTTCTGCCATCCAGGACCTAGAGAATAGTTGGTGTCAGAGGAAAGCCCATAAAATTGTCAGACACTCCAGTCACCCAAGTTAGACTGTTTTCTCTGCTACTGCACGGCAAGCTGTACCGGAGCACCAAGACTATGACCAAGGCTCCTCAAAAGCTTCTACCCCCAAGCCATTAGACTGCTGAACAATTCCTAAAAATCACCACCTGACAATTTACATTAACACCCCCCCCCCCCCCCGCCGTACACTGCTGCTACTCGATGTTTGTTTGTTACCTATGCATAGTCACTTTGCCCCCACCTACATGTACAGATTACCTAAATTAGCCTGTACCCCTGCACACTGACTCTGTACCCATGCCACCTGTATATAGCCTCATTATTGTTATTCTTATTGTGTTACTTTTTAGTATTACTTTTTAATTTAGCCTACTTGGTAAATATTTTCTTCTTGAACTGCACTGTTGGTTAAGGGCTTGTAAGTAAGCATTTCACGATAAAGTCTACACTTGTTGTATTCGGCACATGTGGCAAATAAAGTTTGATTTGTTTCGATTTGAAACTTCTCAATTGGGTTGAGGTCGGGTGATTGTGGAGGCCAGGTCATCTGAGGCACCACTCCATCACTTTCCTTCTAGGTCAAATAGCCCATACACAGCCTGGAGGTGACTTGGGTCATTGTCCCATTGAAAAACAAATAATAGTCCCACTAAGCGCAAACCAGGTGGTAGCCTTGCTGGTTAAGTCTGCCTTGAATTCTAAATAAATCACTGACAGGGTCACCAGCAAAGCACCCCCACACCACCTCCTCCATGCCTCACGGTGGGAACCACACATGCGGAGATCATCCGTTCACCTACTCTGCGTCTCACAAAGACACGGAGGTTGGAACCAAAAACCTCAAATTTGCACTGAGACAGATTTCCACCCGTCTAATGTCCATTGCTCGTGTTTCTTGGTCCAGGCAAGTCTCTTCTTCTTATTGGTGTCCTTTAGTAGTGGTTTCTTTGCAGCAATTTCGACCATGAAGGCCTGATTCATGCAGTCTCCACCGAACAGTTGATGTTGAGATGTGTCTGTTACTTAAACTCTGTGAAGCATTTTTTTGGGCTGCAATTTCTGAGGCTGGTAACTAATGAACTCTGGGGCTCATTTTCCTATGGCGGTCCTCATGAGATCCAGTTTCCTCATAGCGCTTGATGTTTTTTGCGACTGCACTTGAAGAAACTTTAAAAGTTCTTGAAATGTTCCGTATTGACTGACCTTCATGTCTTAAATGAATGATAGACTGTAGTTTCTCTTTGCTTATTTGAGCTGTTCTTGCCATAATATGGACTTGGTTTTTTATCTTCTGTATACCACCCAACCTTGTCACAACACAACTGATTGGCTCAAATGCATTAAGAAGGAAAGACATTTCACAAACGTACCTTTAACAAGGCACACCTGTTAATTGAAATGCATTCCAGGACTACCTCACGAAGCACGTTGAGAGAATGCCAAGAGTGTGCAAAGCTGTCATCAAGGCAAAGGGTGGCTACTTTGAAGAATCTTAAATATATTTGTATTTCTTTAACACTTTTTTGGTTACTACATGATTCCATAGGTGTTGTTTCATAGTTTTGATGTGTTCACTATTATTCTACAATGTACAAAAATAAAGAAAAACCCTGGATTTTTTGTATTTAACTAGGAAAGTCAGTTAAGAACAAATTCTTATTTAAAATGACAGCTTACAAACAGTGGGTTAAGTTCCTTGTTCAGGGACAGAACAACTGATTATACCTTGTCAGCTCAGGGAATCGATCTAGCAACCTTTCGGTTACTGGCCCAATGCTCTAACCACTAGGCTACCTGCTGCCCCAATGGAATGAGTAGGTGTCCAAACATTTGACTGGTATTACAGGTCATATCATCAGTAATCAAGAAAATGTACATTTAACAACAAGCCTCTCAACAGTCCAATGAAGACTTATACAGCACACATATCTAAATGAAAAGTCCAATTCCCATTGTGACTTGAGGTGGTGGGTTGGTGAGTGAGGTGTCATGGTGGTGGTGGACTCAGCAGAATGACCTTATGACAGGCATCCAATCAGTGACATCATGTACAGTATGTAGCCTACAGTAAGACACATTTCAACTGTAGCCTACTGACGTATATACACCTATATGCCACATCATGAGCCTTTATAAAAAGTGTGGTATTAGGCAATATTGAGAAACTGCTGTGGGTTCCTGTCTGTGGGTTGATGTCTATTGCACAGAGTCTGTGTCTGAGCGATGTACCAGGCTAGCATCAACACTTAGCTTGGTAGGCTATGTACAATTGGGATAGGCAGGCTTACAACAAATAGGCTACATGAAGCTAAACACAATGATCACCATTAAGACATAGGCAGCACAGACCCTTGCGAGGTCAATAGAAGCCTAGGCTAAATGAGACGAGCATGACTCGAATAATGCCCTCGACTACTGACAGCTGCAGCTTGGAAGCAAAGTTAACATGTATCTCATTGTGGAAAATAATTCAGGTCTATTGATCCGATACATATCTCGAAAAAGCTTTGTGACAATACAGACAGGCATACAGAGGAACGTTAACGTTACCTTCACTATTGGATAAATCGCATCACCATGTGGATGTCATTGTCTAGAAATTCGGTGTGAGTTAAACATGCTTCAATACCCGATATAGTATTCTTTAAAATAGGCTTTCTTTAGGCTACATGTAAATGAAACGAAACCAACATTATCTTCAGTTATTCCAATCACTTATACACGCACCCACCTTTCGAAAACCAGTCGAATCATAAAGATGCAGAAGGCTAAAGGACAAGCCAGATACAAATCCTCAGCTTGCGGGAAGGTTGCCTCATCTGTGTTTTTTAGGTCAGCCCAGGTTACATTGTGAGGGAGCCAAAATCTCTCGTTCCAAAACCATGCCAAAATACCTGCCATTTTCTTGTATTATGGACACTTTACCAATGACCAGAAATGAACGCGATATCAATGGCCTATAGCGTAGTTGCAGCAGTCTCACGGGCGATCTTTGCAGGTTTTTAGTGTGATGGATCAGTGTATGCCCCGCCAGTCTATTTACCCCCTCGCTCTTTCCAGTGTAGGGAAGTAGGCATCTGCTCCTCAGCGAGTGATTGGTGCATTGAAATGTCAAACATGCAGTCGCAATCCAGAAGTATCATGTTTAAAGGTCTATGGTTTAATGTGTTGTAGGTTATGGCAATAGCAAGGTATTTTGTTTAATTTATGGAATAGGCTGGCTGTCCAATGATTGTGGATTAGGTCATAATTTCCTCAAATCCATGCAGAATAATACGGTTAGGCTAATACGGTTAGGCTATGATAGGCTAGCCAACTCATAATATATTCGTGTCCTGACTGTTCCTACCACGTTTTGGTTAGGCAAATGTCCCATTTATGAAATATCAGGCAAACGAACAGTATCATCATGAATACTTGGTAAATCATGCCACCTACTGACCAGCACACTCATAGCAGAAGACACGTTATATTTTATTTATTTTATTTTTATTTCACCTTTAGTTAACCAGGTAGGCCAGTTGAGAACAAGTTCCCATTTACAACTGCGACCTGACCAAGATAAAGCAAAGCAGTGCGACACAAACAACAGTTACACATTGAATAAACAAACGTACAGTCAATAACACAATATAAAAGTATATATACAGTGTGTGCAAATGTAGTAAGATTAGGGAGGTAAGGCAATAAATAGGCCATAGTGGCGAAATAATTACAATTTAGCAAAAACACTGGAGTGATAGATGTGCAGAAGATGAATGTGCAAGTAGAGATACTGGGGTGCAATGGAGCAAAACAAAAAATAACAATATGGGGATGACAGCTAATGCTTAAAGCTAGTGAGGGAGATATGAGTCTCCAGCTTCAGTGATTTTTGCAATTCGTTCCAGTCATTGGCAGCAGAGAACTGGAAGGAAAGGCGGCAAAAGCAGTAGTTGGCTTTGGGGGTAACCAGTGAAATATACCTGCTGGAGCACGTGCTACGGGTGGGTGCTGCTATGGTGACCAGTGAGCTGAGATAAGGCGGGGCTTTACCTAGCAAAGACTTATAGATGACCTGGAGCCAGTGGGTTTGGCGACGGATATGAAGCGATGGCCAGCCAACGTGAGCATACAGGTCGCAGTGGTGGGTAGTATATGGTGCTTTGGTGACAAAACGGATGGCACTGTAATAGACTGCATCCAATTTGCTGAGTCGAGTGTTGGAGGCTATTTTGTAAATGACATCGCCAAAGTCAAGGATCGGTAGGATAGTCAGTGTGGCAGCATGAGTGAAGGATGCTTTGTTGTGAAATGGAAGACAATTCCAGATTTAACTTTGGATTGGAGATGCTTAATGTGAGTCTGGAAGGAGAGTTTACAGTCTAACCAGACACCTAGGTATTTGTAGTTGTCCACATATTCTAAGTCAGAACCGTCCAGAGTAGTGATGCTAGACGGGCTACCCCGGCCAAACCCTAACCAGGACAACGCTGGGCCAATTGTCAATGTCGATGTTATTATAGGATAAATGAATGGATAAGTGTAAATACATAGGCTAATGTACATTTAATAATTATTTTCATTTAATTAATATTAATTAAAAGGCAAACATTATTTTATTAGTGTAAGCAGTTTTCGCAAGAGTACATAAGTCTATATGGCCATTGTATGTGATTGAAGGTATAATATTGCCATCTACTGGACATATTTGATTAGTGGTCACTGTGATCCTTTGTAGCAACTTTCATGATCCAGGATAGAATGTCACATCTTCATCACTGCGTGATCCAAAATAGATCTGTAACAAATCTAACATCCAGGCTAAACTGTAGCCAAAGCTGAAATGCCGTAGGCTTAAAACAACTGAATTGGTTCAAATTAAGTTATTATCAAGTTATCAACAAATAATAGGCAATTTATTTGATTGATTCATTATTTACAAAAACAAAACGTTCACTTTTGGAATTGAAAATTGTTCTAAAACGACCAAATGTTATAGGCCTATCACAAATTCAAGTGCACGGTTTTGGACATGATTTGCGTTATAATTTATTTCCGTCTTTTTGTGCTGAAAGTTGCGCGGCTATTTCCGGATGTTTTCATCACAGGCCGTAGTAATTCTCCGCAGCAGCTGACACTTCTGTAGTCAGGAGGAGAAGGTCTGGGGTCGCTAAGTAGCTCAGTAGCAGCAGCAGCAGCAGCATCATGGCGGAGCAAGGCGGATCTCCTGCTCCTGTCCAGAATCCGCAACCAGTGCTGACAATGAGCTGGCCAATTACCAGGGAGTCTTACGAGTTACAGGAAGTCATAGGTTAGTAGGCTACCTCTTGATATGATTATATTGTTTATATTGTAATGTTTTGTCATGGATATGGCTCGGCCGGTTATCAGTGGTGAATGACGACGAGGGCCTACCGGCTTTTTCATATTCAACAGCGTCTCTGTAATGCTTTGCAATGCGGATCTTAACAACCGCAATTCGCTTCTTCTTGTAAGAGGAAACCACTTTTTTCATCACATAGAGAGATATTTATAGTCACGGTAAAGTTATATGTATATGGGTAGGAATGCCATTTCATGTAAATGCGTTTTTAATGCAGTCGATTTCTTCTATGCCGAACGATGCTCAATTATGGCACGTGTCCACTAGGCTATATTGAAATAGATGTGTCTATGTATGGATCATCTGAATTAAAATCGCATGTAATTGTTTTGATCATGCACCTGCCGTCCTCACGGGAATGGCATGGTGTCGTTGAGTAGAGCAGGGATATTCAATTGCATGCCAACTCTGAAGTTAGACAGAGGGTCTACTCTTACATCAAAAGTCCCATTTTATTATGAATATTATTATTATTATTTTAGGCCTTTTGTGATGACTTATGTTGAGTATTGTTATTTGGTTATGCCACATTTTTGCCTACTTACAAGAAAAAATAGTTCTCACAGATTAGCGACTGCTCTTGACAATAAATCACAAACAGCCCATTCGACCTATAGCCTCTCATGTCAATTTAATTATGATAGTTGTAAAAACAATTCAATACATTTTAATATATTGCCCTGCCTCACCAAGCACCGTTATAAATATTAGTGAGCCTATAGGAGGAAGCAATATGATCATTTTTTATTCTATAATCCATAGCTAAATCATTACAGTGGAAAGGAATGTTTAGTTTATTGTTTCAGCACGTCAGTCAAGTTTCGTAGGTCATCGAGGTGTATTTGCACTTCTATTAGGTTACATCAAGGAGTTATAGAACCGGTTACAGTACTGAGCTCACTCGCTGCTGGTCAGCATTACTCTCCACACCCTCTCTCTACTGGTATTAACATCAGACTTCATTTGGTAGGCCTATAATGCACTTATTCATGGTCATTTCCCAAATGCTTAAGATTTTTTTTTGCTCACTTAAGAATTCTGTCACGTGCAAACTGTGGGAGACTTTTGGATCTGTCTAATTAGCTTTTGTCCAGAGGGATGAATATGAATTTTGCATATAGATGAGCTGACACCGACAGCTAAAGAAAACCGATTCAATGCTGATAAGAGATAGCATTACTACAGCCAAGAGCTGCTGTGGCTAGTTCGTCATCTGTCATGTGCATATAATCAACTGTTGAGCAGTCCGATCTCCTCTCATCCCTACCTGTCACCAGCAGTTGGCATGGTATGTACTGTCACATTCTTAGTACAACATAACTATAGCTTAGCGTTGCCTGGTTCTTTGCTCAACCCCTCTTCTCAAAGTTGTCTTGGATACACTGACTGTTATGCATAGGAATTTAGCATATGATTGGAAAATATGTTTGTACATACTGTATTGGTGCAATGGTGCTCTGCATTGTTGTTGCAGTCACATTATTTATCATTTAAATGTCACAAAAAGGGCTTAATATCCCAAACAGACCAACAATGATCCTGCATGTGTCAATGATCCCTTATGCTTTTCACCTTGGTCACTTTTGATGTTACTGTATTGTCATGTACTGTCGTCTCCTGTCCTGGTTGTTAATTGCACCTCTATTTGTCTGTGATTCCAGGCAGTGGGGCTACAGCCGTAGTGCAGGCTGCCCTCTGCACCCCCAGACAAGAACGCGTGGCCATAAAGAGAATAAACCTGGAGAAATGCCAGACCAGCATGGATGAGCTATTGGTGAGCATAACAATAAATAAAGGCTATTTTTTCATTGTGTGTGTCCACAGTGCCTCTGGCCTTCTCTGGCCCACACTTTCCTGATTGAGCAGTAATTGTACTTTGCTATTCTTTCTTTGTGTGTGTACTAGAGGCTGAGTAGGATCTGTGAGGGCTGTGCTACACTAAAGTGTCCATTTGAATAAGAAATTAGTATTTGTTGACATTATTAAGTATTTGGTAAACTATTACTTTGTGTATTTGGAAGTAATATATTTAGTGAAGTAAATGACAAATGAACAATCCTCGTTATAAGAAAGGTTGTCAAAAGTTGTTGACTTTATTTTGTCTCATGTGTGCCTCTTTCCTCTTAAACAATAGAAAGAAATTCAAGCCATGAGCCAATGCAACCATCCAAATGTTGTCACCTACTACACCTCATTTGTGGTAAAGGATGAACTTTGGTTAGTCATGAAACTTCTGAGTGGAGGTAAGCTTTTTACCTTCAACATCTTAGCAAAATATAGCTGCCATCTCTTTTTTACTTCTACACTAAGCATTGAAAGTGGCCATAATAACATAACACATAAACACTGTTATGGACTACATTGTGAGTTCTTTCATATGTCGGGACATATATCTCATCAAATGTCAACAAGCGATTGTCCATCCTTTGGACCAGTTCACTGTAGACCTATGTGCAGTGGCATCCCACCATGTAAATGGCTGTAATGAATATTAAAGATGGCACAGTTGAAGTCGGAAGTTTACATACACTTAGGTTGGAGTCATTAAAAGTAGTTTTCAACCGCTACACAAATTTCTTGTTAACAAACTATAGTTTTGGCAAGTTGGTTAGGACATCTACTTTGTGCATGACATGTCATTTTTCCAACAATTGTTTACAGACAGATTATTTCACTTATAATTCACTGTATCACAATTCCAGTGGGTCAGAAGTTTACTGTGCACTAAGTTGACTGTGCCATGGCTTTAGAAGCTTCTGATAGGCTAATTGACATCATTTGAGTCAATTGGAGGTGTACCTGTGGATGTTTTTCAAGGCCTACCTTCAAACTCAGTGCCTCTTTGCTTGACAACATGGGAAAATCAAAAGAAATCAGCCAAGACCTCAGAAAAATAATTGTAGACCTCCACAAGTCTGGTTCATCCTTAGGAACAATTTCCAAACGCCTGAAGGTACCACGTTCATCTGTACAAACAATAGTACGCAAGTATAAGTAGCATGGGACCACGCAGCCGTCATGCCACTCAGGAAGGAGACACGTTCTGTCTCCTAGAGATGAACATACTTTGGTGCGAGAAATGCAAATCAATCCCAAAACAACAGCAAAGGACCTTGTGAAGATGCTGGAGGAAGCAGGTATATCCACAGTAAAACGAGTCCTGTATCAAGATAACCTGAAAGGCCGCTCAGCAAGGAAGAAGCCACTGCTCCAGAACCGCCATAAAAAAGCGAGACTACGATTTGCAACTGCACATGGGGACAAAGATTGTACTTTTTGGAGAAATGTCCTCTGGTCTGATGATACAAAAATAGAACTGTTTGGCCATAGTGACCATTGTTATGTTAAAAAAAAGGAGGGAGGCTTGCAAGCCAAAGAATACCATCCCAACCGTAAAGCACGAGGGTGGCAGCATCATGTTGTGGGGGTTCTTTGCTGTAGCAGGGACTGGTGCACTTCACAAAATAGATGGGTACATGAGGAAGGAAAATTATGTGAATATATTGAAGCAACATCTCAAGAGATCAGTTGGTTGCAAATTGGTCTTCCAAATGGACAATGACCCCAAGCATACTTCCAAAGTTGTGGCAAAATGGCTTAAGGACAACAAAGTCAAGGTATTGGAGTGACCATCACAAAGCCCTGACCTCAATCATATAGAAAATGTGTGTGCAGAACTGAAAAAGCGTGTGAGAGCAAGGAGGCCTTCAAACCTGACTCAGTTACACCAGCTCTGTTTGGAGGAATGGGCCAAAATTCACCCAACTTATTGTGGGAAGCTTGTGGAGAGCTACGTTAGACGTTTGACCCAAGTTAAACAATTTAAAGGCAATGCTACCAAATACTAATTGAGTGTATGTAAACTTCTGACCCACTGGGAATGTGATGAAAGAAATAAAAGCTGAAATAAATAATTCTCTCTAATATTATTCTGACATTTCACATTCACAAAATAAAGTGGTGATCCTAACTGACCTAAGACAGGGAATTTTTACTAGGATTCAATGTCAGGAATTGTGAAAAACTGAGTTTAAATGTATTTGGCTAAGGTGTATGTAAACTTCCGACTTCAACTGTAACAAACTTGCTTAAGGCAGAATGATTAAATGGAATAGTTGACATGTAATGACATGTCAGCCTTGGGCATTGTGGGCACTCTGTTTTTCTGTCTGCTTCTTCTTTTTAGGATCCATGTTGGATATAATAAAGCATACCTTTAGCAAAGGAGAGCACAAAAATGGAGTCCTTGATGAGCTCATCATTGCAACCATACTAAAAGAGGTCCTTGAGGGACTTGACTATCTGCACAGAAATGGACAGATTCACAGGTAAGATACCCTGGAGTTCAAACATTTATATATATATATGATTTATTTTTTAAAGGAAGATCGAATATAAAAGTTCCAAAATATGAATCTATAAAATGTAATCTAGGAGTTACATAGTGTTAGATAAATTGTGTTGACTATTCTGTTTCAATGTAATTTATTGACATAATTAGTTGAACTTGTGTTGTTTGAACTTCCCTTTGATCACACATAGGTTGTGTGTTTTTTTTATTTTTTTTTACTTTCCTGGATGTCAAGGTCATAAAAAACTAAACCACTATTACCCCTTGGCCTGTGTTCCAAATGACAGCAGGCTGCAAAACAAATGTACACACGTTGATGCAATCGATGCTGCCCCACTTACATAGAGAGATACTGTTTGGGCATGACTGGGGTGTTTTTGTGTGTGACTTCAGGGATGTGAAGGCTGGGAACATCCTGTTGGGAGAGGACGGCTCTGTTCAGATTGCAGGTGTGTGAGTAATGTCCCTATTTCACCCCACCTTCACCTGTCACATTCTGTTCTCACAGCTCGCTCACTTGCCACAGTTATATATGACTTTTTATGATGTTTCCATATATCCAGTTAATTCAACAGCATAATAGACAAAACGCCAGACTTCAGCAATCAAAGTAGTTCACAACATTTACTGAATAACATGAACATAAAGGTAGTCAAACAGGTCCCCCATCATAAATCACAAGAGGCCTACGGTCTCTGTCATATAGTTGGATGACCTTTATTCAACAAACACTCAAAAGAAAATCTTTCTAACATGAATGCAACGGAAGATATTGAGTGTGCACAGTTTGTATAAGGTGGAGAACATGAAATAGTTGTGAAAATACTGCATAGCATCAATATATTCAGTTTTATAAGATGTTAATTAGGTATAACATTACATCAATGCATTTCATCTGAATTATACATATTTCCCAATAGATTTTGGAGTTAGTGCCTTTTTGGCCACTGGAGGGGATATGACCAGAAACAAAGTACGGAAGACCTTTGTGGGCACACCATGTTGGATGGCCCCTGAAGTAATGGAACAGGTGAGACTGTCTTGTGGCCAGTTTTAGTAACATCTACCAGCTGTTTTCACATAGACTGTACAACACTAACAGTAGTGCTGCTATGCCCACAGGTACGAGGCTATGATTTCAAAGCAGACATTTGGAGTTTTGGAATCACTGCCATAGAGTTGGCCACAGGGTCTGCACCTTACCACCGATACCCACCCATGAAGGTGAGCCTGATCGCTGTATATCCAGCTGCCAGTGGAATATGCCTACATCTTAACTAATGAACCACGAAAGGCAGATTTCTACCCTGTGTCTATGTAACTACCGAGAGACCGCGTGCATGCTTTTGACCCTTCCTCTTCTCTTCCCAGGTCTTAATGCTGACCTTACAGAATGATCCCCCCACCCTAGACACGGGTGTGGAGGATAAAGAGATGCTGAAAAAATATGGGAAATCATTTAGGAAGCTAATAACCCTGTGCCTTCAGAAGGAGCCCGCCAAGAGGTTTGTACATATCTGCCATTCTGTGAACTGCATTAGACCTACACTGTATATCTGTGGAGTCTGTCACCGGTTGATGATACAGTAACTCTGATGGCCTTGGGTGGTGATCGAGTCTCTGTAGAGCATCATCCACTTTTACAAGAGAGTCCTGAAATACAGTCATGTTTAGTGGTCTCACCCATACCCACACAATAAGATATATATTCTCACACAGACAGATTGTAGGAATGGTACATTCAGTTCCAGGCCAATGATTTGTAAGTGTTCTTATATCTCCATGTATTTTGCTTCTCTTTAGGCCTACAGCAACAGAACTTTTGAAATGTAAATTTTTCCAGAAGGCCAAGGTATGCTTTTACTGCCAGAATTGTACCTGTTCTATTGGTGGGGTAAAGAATTGGTAGGTTGATGTTTTTAACGCGGGTTGTGATTTTCATTTTCAGAACAGAGAGTATCTGATTGAAAAGCTGCTATGCAGAGCACCGAACATAACCCAGAGAGCCAAAAGGGTAATGTCTAAACAAACATAATTCCCATTAAAGCAATCCCAATATTGACTAAACATTATGAACAAAGTATGCTAAGGTTTGGCAGGACACTCTCCACCAGTCAACAGACATCGAGTGTCCTCTCTCTCTCTGTTCAACACTTCATTCACTTTGTGCTCCAACTGTTATGTGGGGGTGGCTGCAAATATGAGCCACTGCTGGAACAATATCAGTCATGCAGAATGGATGTGCTGACAACTCACGCATTAGTGGTCTGTAATGTCGCTCAGACGCTCACTGCAAGTGGCAGAGACAAAGACAAATGGGATTTAACGTGAGTGGTTATGTAATGGAGAGGTGCACTTAAACACACCATTTGCATGCTCAGTTGCCTTGCGGTCACAGCCAACTGGGATGCAGCAGTGTGGCAGGCAAGGCTGATGTTTGGTATGCCATCATCCTGCTATTCTCAGGAGGCAAAAAGATCAGGGTGAACGGATTGGATGGAAATTCACTGACAGGGCATGGGTGACTGGGGGGGACATTGGGTGACTGGGGGGGACATTGGGTGACTGGGGGGGACATTGGGTGACTGGGGGGGGACATTGGGTGGGTGACTGGGGGGGGACATTGGGTGACTGGGGGGGGACATTGGGTGACTGGGGGGGGACATTGGGTGACTGGGGGGGGGCTTGGTTGACTGGGGGGGGGCTTGGTTGACTGGGGAGGGGCATGGGTGTCGCGCGAAACAATCATTTAGCAGCGCATAATGTCAATAGAGAGGGAAGTGACTCGTGACAGAGTTGTCAGATGGAGGGGTGGACAGTTGCTGGTCAGAACAACAGTCCCAATCATTCAGATCGTGTGGGTTGATTCAATTTGGGAACATAGTTTAATGTGAGATTATGGTTGATTGGAGCATGACAGTACAATGATTAGTATTCTATTCTGAGGCTGTAATGTAATCGTGATGCCCTTTTCAGCCAATCCTGATCCTGCGAACACATCACAGTTTTGTCTTCTGGCGTAAATGCACAGCTCGCACGTACAGTAATGGAGCTGTGTTGAGTCTGTCTCACTTGATTGCAGATGAGGAGTGCGAGTCATAGAGTAGTGTCCTCTGTGTTGCCTCTGTGATAATAGAATGGTTTGCTTGTGTGCTGTTCTGACCTATAGATAGTCACCCACATTATCCACTCAGCAGACACAGACAGGCCAGCCTGCACAGAGAAGAAACCTAGCAGAAATATTGTCATCTCAGGACACTGTGACCTGTCCACATCATGGACCAGATCAGTCTCTTTCCCTGCTTGCCCCCCCCCCCCCCCCTTTCTGTCTCTCACTGAGGTTTAATAAGAACTGGAGACTGCATCCAAGATGTCCGACCATTGTTTACAGGATAATCTACTCACGTTTGCATACGCCGATTCATGGACCGCCTATATCCGAGTTGCATCCAGTTTATACGGACCACCATCACATACGCACTCAGTGCGCACAGGGTGCAGAGCGAGCAGCGGTCACGTCATCCAAAAACATGGCAGCCATTGGATGAATAGAAAATGTTCGTATCTTCGGCTGTGAGTGATGGAAAACAATTGGCCTCAGCGAAAGTTATTTGAGTAATTCAATGGATGTTTTGTGCACAAAGGTGATGACTAAAGTGTCTTATTTTCAAATTTGACTTCTCTATGTGGCCGTGCATGGAAATTGTCTTTCTGAGCCGGGCGACAGTTATGCTGCAGTACCGAAGCAAAACTGTAGGAGTAGTCAAAACTGTGTTCCAGTCTATCACCTGCCCCCTTCTGCAGACTCCCTTCCCCCCTCCCTTAGCCTCCCTTTTCCCCTGCCTCCTCTCTTACTGTACCTCTCTGATTCAGAGGGGTTGGGTTAAATGCGGAAGACACATTTCGGTTGAATGCATTCAGTTGTGCAACTGACTAGGTAGCCAGCCCCCTCTCCCTTCTCCCCTGCCCCTCCCTGAGTCTCCCTCCATTCTTTCCCTCCTGCCTCAGCCTCTCCCCCTGCCCCTCCCTCAGTATTTCTCCACTGCGCCTCCTTGAGTATCTCTTCCCCTTGCCCGTCCCTCATTCTCTCTCCTCTCCTGCCCTCTCTCTCTCCCCTTGCCCCTTCACTGAGCCTCCCCTCTCTCCTGTCTTCCCTTTTCTGCTCTAAGAATCTGCTCCCACGAGCTATAGGCTTGTTAAACATTGTAGTCGCTCCCCAGAGGAGCAAGGAAAGGTAGATTTTGCAATAGAAATGCAAGGAGTTTAATGTGTAGGGTACATTTTTACATCAGAAGGGAAGTTCTAAACATGGGTTGACTGTGATTTAGCAATCTATGGAGAAGTACATATTGGACCATGGGCTGTGCAGGCGTATTAATTCAACCAGAGTTGAATACAAAATAGTAATATTCAAGATATGCATCTCCAGGCAAAGGACAGGATTTCAGCAGTTGTTCATTGGCCAGCAGAGGGCACCCTTGCTCCTTAGTTGATCTCCTAATAGGGAGACCTGCAGGAGGTACTGAGCAAAGATTATTTCTAGAGGCTGACACCGAGGGTGGTCGGCTGCAGCAGTCACTGATGTGTTACGTAATTGAAAGTTGGAAAATAATACTGATATAATGCTGAGTGATTTCCCACACTAGTACAGAGATAATACAGTTTAGAGTCATTGCATCTATATATGGCTCTTGTAATTTGCCTGTATGTACTTAATCCCATATCTTCTGTTTGTGTGTTTCTCTAAATGTGCATGCTCATAAATATTGACATTCCTGTTCCTATAGTACTAAATGTAGTTGTACACATGTTTTGGCATAGACAGCTTGGTGGTTCCATATATGTGTGTGTGTAGAGAGACATACAGGCCACTGAACTGTCACATGCATCCACACACAGTGGACTGATGCTTTTTTGTTTTGCTCAAGGAGCCAGAGCAGAATTCCAGGAGCATGGGCTCTGTGTCAGGTTCGGAGAAAGAACTTGATGCCGTCAGAAGGGTACATGTTCTTTGACTTAGCCCTAGAATGCTGGGTGCTTCCGCTTAGATTCATCCAGAGTTAGCTTCTTATTAAGGAGTTTTTGTGTTTTGTTTTCTCTGTGTTTCGTTTTGGTGTTCTCTGTTCTTTTGTTTTCTGCCAGCTCATAGCAGCCGTTTTGTAGACCTTAAACACTCTCAGAGAGGAATCCAAGCCCAAGCTAGTGTTTGTGCAATGTTTGATCAATTCAACTGCACTCTCATATAGTACGAGTGTATATTTCTAAAATCCTACAAATATAAGACAGATGAATAACATTTGATGTTGTGCTGACTTAGTGAGAGAACCTCAGAAGGGGTATGCTACTAAATGTGTTTTGTCTCTCCGCCCTACAGTTTGATGGTGTGTGTTAACAGTTGTGCTGTGTTTGGCCCAGGTGAGGAGAGTTCCAGGGTCCAGCGGCCATCTGCACAAGACGGAAGACGGAGACTGGGAGTGGAGCGATGATGAGCTGGACGAGGGGAGCGAGGAGGGCAAGGCTGCTGTCAATCAAGGCAGGGTAGGTGAGACCATGACAAGAGATGCGCATCCAAACTAAAGCCACAGGCTGGAGAAAAATGGAACAACTACACTCTTAGGAAAAAAAGGTGCTATCTAGAACCTAAAAGGGTTCTTCAGCTGTCCCCATAGGATAATCCTTTGAAGAACCCTTCTTGTTTGCAGGTAGAACCCTTTTGGTTCCAGATAGAACCCTTTTGGGTTACATGTAGTGTAGAACCCTTTTGGGTTCCGCGTAGCACCCTCTGTATAAAGGGCTCTACATGGAACCCAAAAGGGTTCTCCTATGGGGACAGCCGAAGAACCCTTGTGAACCATTTTTTCAGAGGGTCATGTTGAAGACATGAAACTCTCCTTTTTTTTTTTGTTGCCTTTGTACAGTCCTAGATCCTGCATGGATCTCTGTGAGAGCAGTGAGCTAGCTGTCACTAGAGTCACAAGTCACTATAGGTAGTTGGTAAGGGTTTGAAGATGGCTGTAGGGGGCTGAGGAGGGAGAGGGGAAGACAACCATGATGAAAGATCAAAAGGTTATTTGATATAGATGCATAACCTGAATGGCTCTTACTGGGAATAATTACACAAAGCAATTATGTGACAAATGCTTCAGCTTTGAATGTTCAGTTGCCTCCGCGACATTATGCAAATTATTCTGCAGGGATTGAGTTCTACACCTGGCAGTCATATTTAGATTTGTCAAGACTGAGAAGATCATTTTGTTTGTGTTTGATATTGCCTTCCAGTCGCGAAGGGTCAGAGAGGAGAACGAAGATGAAAACGAAGACGTAAGTTAGCTCTTTTCTGTTCTATAAACACATATGCATGGTTTATCATCGTTAGTGTCTTTTTGACATCATTGAGACAGATCCTCAGGTGAAATGTGGGGGAAGATTGATTTTTATAAGTATGTAAACCTGCACATTGACAAGGTTAATAGACTTACTTTGTCCCTGTTTCTTCCTGTATGATTTGATTACTTTACAAAGGGCATCATTGGAAAATCCAATTGCCTGCCTTAACAGGGAGCAGGTTGTGTATAAATGATTAAATCTGGGAAAAAAACCTAGTACGTCTCACCCGCCACAATCTCTCGGACTCATTGATTTTAAGCCCAGGGTGAACGTGTTTGCATGCTTTCTCTATTTGATTGATTGTTCAAAAACAACAATGTTTTACATATGGATTGTTTTGTATTGACTTCTCTATTTGCTGACTGAGATGAGCGATGTCTAATCTTGTGCAAAGATTTGTTATTGCTAACGATGCTCCTCTATAGCACAGAAAAAAGGACTAGTGTATGCTATATCTTTACTGTACGCCTTTCGTTTTGTGCCACAGGATGAGGAGAACGCCAACACTATTCCCATTGAAGGGCTATCCATTCAGCATCCACAGGTGAGGCTTTCAGGAGCAGCAACAGAGGCAGATGTTATTTGTCATGATTCAGTGACCTTGATGCACCACTGAGTGTGTGTGTTTGAGTGAGTATGTGCCAGTATCCCTGAGGCTCATGGAGGGGCCCTTTCAGCAGTAATAAGTCAGAGTAAATGGCCGTCCTGCTGACACTGCCAGCTCAGGGCTTAGCTGTTAAGGTTACTACAAGCTCCACTGCGTGCGCGTGGGTGGAGTGGGATTTCTGGAGTAGAAGACACCTTTTGGTAACATATATCCTCGCCGGTCCCACTCCCGTTCACAAGAGGGTGATAGCAAAATATTTTATTTTTGTCTTTTCGTTTTGTGAAAACATGGGAAGAGTCGCCTTCCATTGCTACTAGGAGTTAGCTGGCAGCCTGGCGGGTTTAGCCTGGCTAAAAACATAGCAAGCTAGTTAGCCTTTTAGCTTCCCACATCTCCATGTGAAATAATCAGATTTATAATTTAAAATAATAACCTCAAACATAACCTAAAACATTATCTCAGTTTGATATGCTGCTTTTGTGATCTTTCCCATATCAACTAAAAATAAAACGTAATGTTTTGGCCATTGAGAAAAAAGCACATGGCTAGCTAGTTGGCTACAGCAAGTTCTATAGTTTCACAATAGCCTGTAAAAATGAGTTATTAATTCTTAACAAAATACCTTTTTTGGGTGAATTCTTGTTGTCTTATTTGTTGTGAAAGCAAAAAAAGAGTCTTGTCTTGCTGTCTTCCCTTTCTAGCAAGTTGGCTAAACAACTTTTTAGCTTCCCACATCTTCATGTAAAATAATCAGATTTATAATGAAATAATATGCCCTGGCAAATATTCTTATACTTGCCGGTGTAACCTACAACGTTGTCCTAGTTTGATATGCTACTTGAATGTATTCACACAAGTTTTGGTCCACTAGCCTGGAATCAATAGTTAATACTTCTAAACAAAATATATTTTTGGGGGGATTGATAAGGCTACATTGTTGTTTGAACAGTCACTGAGATTGTATTTACTTATCAATACAAAATAGACTACTTTATGCATAGCCTGTAGATCAGATCAAGGAACCAAGCAAGCTTCATTGCCTACACAACACTGTCCCCATGGCTACAGAAAGTGTGATATGGCTCGAGGCCATAAGTGCTACTGTGGTTCTTACTTTGTTGAGTCAGGGCCCAGTCAAAGGATTGTGCCTCCTCAAAAACAGAACTCAACGATCTTGTCAGAATACATCAATACAATACACTGTATATATTGAATGTATTTTGTGTGATATAACTGATGTATTCTTCTGTTGCTTTTGTAGTTTAACCGGTGTATAGTCAGTTATATTTTTTTAATGCTCCAGGAGATATTGAGTACTTTCTGGCTTTATTGACTCACTCTTTACTTACAGGTTCAACCATTTGAGAAGAACACAGGGCCCTATATTCAAGGTGCTCTAAATATGGTCCTAAGGCTAAGGTAAGCAGAGTCTCAATTTGGCCTCATCCTCCTTAAGTCCGCTTCACCCAAACAGAGGTCTGAGGATCACTCAACATGTACCCTGCTGCTCATAGACCTAATGATGACATAAGGATGTCTTGGCTCTCTAAAGAGATGATCTGACTTAACCGAGGATCTGGTCTCTCTAATCTGGCCGAGAGGTTGGGTTGGAAGAGGGCGAGTGTTACACTCGATTGACTTTCCATTGGCCCCGCTCCACATTACTGTGTTCTCAGGGACTGAATTAGAGGGCTGTTAATGACCTGCGCTGCCACCAGACTTACCAGCACTGACCTGATCTGACTTCACCTTCAATTCAGCTAGTCCAGACACTTTCAGCCACTGGGACGTATCTGCCAGGTTAAATACCTATTGCTAAAAGACAATTCAAGGCTGTAGCAAGACTTGTGACCAATATGGAATAGGTTTAGGATTAGATTTAGGCTCAGTCTTGATATAGTTTGTCCTTTTATGATACATGTATGATAACTAGTTTCGTTTAGGCTTCAGACTCCTCCAAGCAGTCAAATCCTTTCCCAAAAGGATGGCAGTTTATATTTATTACATTGATTTTAAATCCGTTTTACTTCCCCCACAGCAAAATGGAAGCAGGTTTAAACACCGTCTGAAAGCAGGATATGCAAGGCAAATGTGCAAAACTATGACGCACGCACACACACAGATGTCTGCCACAGACATGGACAATGGAGTATTTCTGGACAGTTTGAAGTCTGCCTGCTGCCCCTTGAAGAGCAAAATACAGCACTGGGTGCAGTGTAGCATAGTAGGCTCTGGGTCGATGAGATAGCAGGCAGCATCTGAAGGGCCCTCCCCAGGCCCACTGTGCAACACACAAAGCCATCCTCTCCACTGCATGCCAACAGCAGGCCAACTGGAGGGCTGGCTACTGGAGAAGTGTAATTATTCTAACCTTTACATGTAAATAAATGGACAGTTCTGTGAGCAGTGGGGCTGTCGTTATTTGTCAGTGGCCGTGGTTCTATTCATTGCAGCCGTTTCAGGCTGTTTTCCTTGGCAGTGTATGGGGAGCGATGTATCTTTTGCTAATAAGTGGTTTGCTGTATGTGCTATGTATTAAACCAATCCTGCTCTGCGCTGAGGGCAGTCTCGCCACAGCAAAAGGATTGCAGTGACGTGTGTCTTGGTAGATTAAGTCCAAAGTAAACTGACAAGATCCACACCTCTGATCTGTGCTGAAACAGTCAGTCCCTGTCATGCAGCAGCCCAGGGAGAGCAGCACATTTATCAGGACTCTCAATTTCAAGCCCTCCTTTGGCTGAAGGACTTGTTCAGATAAACTCAAATGGCTTTAGCTTAGCCCTGTCAACTCCCAATCTCCCACAGAGCAATAATGGGGCTTTGTTGCAATCGGTTTTGACACTTTATGTAGAATTATGATGTGGATATATTTGCGGAGAGATTTCTATATAACCCCATTTAGTCCATGAACTGTAAAAGCAGTTCTGGGAGCACTTGAAAGAGCATTACATTACATTTGATTCGCTGGGCTGAATTACATTGGTGACATTGCACAGCTTTTGAATATGTCGTAAACTGGTATAACGCAATACTATATATTCTCCACAGTCCTGAGTCAGTGCAGTAAAACAAGTGTTCCGTTATAACACCATCATCTACACTCACCATCTCTTTTCGCCTGACAGAGAATATGTTTGCCACTACAGTTTGTAATGCATCAGCCTAAAAGACGTTTACCGTACCCAGTCCCCAGAGGTTCAGGAGATGACATGGGCACTGGTCAGACTATGAGTGACAAACAGGTCCTTAAGCAGATACAGTAAAAAGGGGGAATACTTTTGAAGCGTGCCTTTTTGGATGCAGCCGTACTCGCAAGGACAGATGCGGAGAACGACCGACCTCTTTGTCTGAGAGGACGGGTGGAACAGATGTTAGAAATCCAGAAATCCGTCTTTAACGACGTGTCTTTAGTGAGAGCTTGACAACAGGATTAAGGCTAAAGCTTCATAAAAGTCAGAGCTAGGAGGTCCCTGTAGAAAATGTACTGAGGGTACTGAGGGTGCATGTTTGGTGAAAGGAATCACAGAAAGGAATGATATTTTGAATAATTCATAGGGCATCCCCAGGGAGCATAGGAAATGTTTTCGTACAATTCTTCCATTGTTTCTGTGCTGACTATCTAGTTAACATAATAGTAGGACAAGTGAGATAAGTGTAGTTTATTTCCATTCAAAGTGAATTTATGTTGTGGGAAACAGACGGGGAAATTGTTGGAGCTATCTAACCTGATTCAACCTGAAACCTATAGCATTATTTAAGCCCATATGGAATAGTGCCGGCGTTGTCTCTTTCCAGTCACAATGGAATTACAGTAATCACTCTCTTCTAGGTACGTCTTTGAATCAGTGATTGATCGGCAGTCAGATGGGACACACCACGTTCCACCGATCGTAATATTATGTTATACTCTTCCATACAATAGTAGCCAGATGTATCTCGTTGTTTTTACAAAAGACTTGCATTGACAAGTTTCTTAGGCTTCAGTTTTGTAATCATAATAATCAATGCAGATTCAAATGTAATTATAGTTTTAATCCAACAATTGCTTCACTGAGAGTAAACCATGAACAGAGCTCTGGTGGTATAAGAGCTGCGTCGTGTGGTGGTGGGGTTCTCTTGGGTAAAAATACAAAACTAATTTGAGAAACTTAATTGCATCTGAAAGAACAAACACAAGACTATATAAATTCTCCTCCCAAAACTGATAAGGATGTTAAGGCTGATTAGAAAGGGATTTATGCTAGCGTGAACCCATAAATTAAGGTTCTTTCGAGAATTGTATTCAGATGGGATGCTATGGTGAGTTGACCACGGCTAGGGTTGCAAAGGCAGGGTATGTTACTGGAAACTTTCTAATTTTACATGGAAACTATCAGAATTTTGATATCTTTCAAGGATTTCATGTATTCTAACACAAGATATCTAGTGGCCTTTATGGGTACTTCAGATTATCTAAGGTGTCTGTAATTATGTCTGGCTCTCTGTGTGGCCTTATCACATGTAAAATATATGACATAATTAAATAAGATGATTTAAAAAATAAAGCAGAATGACAAAGCTGTAAAACATCCTAAATATAAACCATCAATTTAGTGAATACCATTGGTGCTTAATATGAGGGTTTCAGCATAATATCCTTTAAAAAATGTTTACACTTGTATTTATTTGACTAAGTCTATGTATTTGTTGTCAATATTTTGGCGGCAAACTGGTGGCAGTTGTGAAGTCAATAGTTTAGTTGGGGGACTTGGAACCGGCAGGAAACTTCTATTAAAAGACAATAAGAATGACAGGAAAAGTTTGAATGACCTGGGAGTTGACATTTTTTATTTTGTACAGAAGAAATTGAACATTTGATCTGCTCCATGAAAGAAAGACTTTGGCACAGATATTGACGTTTCATCCTCACTGGCAATTGATTGCTGATTCAATAGGGTATGTAATCATGGGAGGATAGAAGTCAGACAATTAACCAATAGAGCTCCAGGCAGATGTGGCATATTTATTCCGTCTGTCCATGGGCTGGTGTTATCATGCCCACGCAGCCCATCCTGCCTTGTGTAGACTCAGACAAAAAGTTTTGATTATTGTGCGTTGCCGTGTGTAAACTCATTCATTAAAACACACGAGGAAGTCAAATTACTCTCCTTTATTTTGAAAATTGAATTACTAGCACATTTAATACTATCTCCTCTCACACAGTGGGCCCGTTCATGTAGGCTTTTCCAAGGCCGGAGCTCTGAAGTACTTTCCCTCTGACTCCAAACACTCCCCAGATGTTTGTATTGATTGTTTGTTGGTGTTTTAAGAAATAACCTCCCTGTCAATGCCACACAGGATTTAGAGTTCTCCTGTGTAGTCAGGGGCGGAGTGACCATCTGACATTTCGGACAAATATCAGATAGGCTGGTCCATTTTTATCCTGGTGGGCCTGTCTAACTTTCTTTTTTTGGGGGGGGGGGGGGGTTATAATTAACTGGCTAATAATGGGGGCCTCAACGAATAAAATGGGCAGGTGTGGGGTCATCAAGGAAAAAAATGGGCCGGTGTGTTAGAAATGTCAACGCCGATTTCTGGTCACTGTCAGTCCCTGTGTGTAGTCTATACACAACAGACCATCTGTTTACCTGGCCTCGGCCTTGAACTGCAGTGAACGCTCTCTGTGCTAGAGAGCTTTACAGCTAACTTTCCCCAACATACCAATCATAAGTCTGGACAGGACACATTGCAAACAGCTTCAGTGTCAGAGTGCAGTTCAGAAGTATTAAATTGTTCTATAGACAAACATTACTTGAATTACTCAGGGGACCTGGGAGTGATGACATTCTGTCATGTTTTACAGTGGAGATTCTCCCCTCCTTGAATGGCACTCTCTCTGTGTTTGCCAGTCAAGTGTTTGCCTGAGTCCCCTTTGCCTACCAGGGGAAATCTATTTTAGTAGATAGAAGACCTCTCTATATTAATTATTTCAGCTCATGCTTTACCTGGTAAACACTCCAATCGCCCCAATGCTTGTTAGTGCCCACTGACGTCTCTGGTGATTCATTTGGAAGGTGTGGGATGCTGGGATTTGAAGCTGACTGAGCAAAATCATGGTTTATTCTGTCTGTTTATTCATGGCTTATTCTGTCCCTGTGCTGATGGGTTGATAGTAACACAGTTGTTTAAGAAAATCTTAACACTCCTAGTAAGACTGGAAGATTGACGTTTTTAAAAGTAGCACATAAAATCCCTAAAACTTCTAAACGGTTTCTCAATCTGTGTGTGCGGCTTAGCTCCAACTGTCCTCTGCGATCTATTTACCTCCTACAATGTAATCTGACAGGGACTTTCCAGGAATCTGCTGCCGATCTCTCTGGAGGAGGACTTAGTTGGTAGTTGGAGACGCAGGGCTCAGGTCCTCTGCCACAGATGTGGCCGCAGAAACACTTTCAGCACGCTCTCCCACTGTCCGTGGATGAACTGGAGAGATCTTATTCATCCTACATCCATCTGCTAAACTCAAGTTTCACCCCTGACTTCTCTCTAGTTGTGAATCTGCAGAATTGGACAAGTAAAGTTGACTCACAGACAGCTGATGGAAATCCACTCCTACTTCTCTTCCTACTGCCTCTCTCTCTATCTCTCTCTATCTCGCAGAACTAAGTTAGCCCTCACAGATGTGTCGGAGCATGTTCCTTACAAAATCTCCTGTAAAATGTAGGTCAAGAGCTACCAGGCGGGCGGAGATGGATGTGATTTATGCATTTTAAGTACAGCCCAATTTAATCCCACTCCCACAACGCTGTGTACAGTAGCCTGCCCAGCCACTCCCCTCCTTTTGAAGCTACCAGTCATTGTGCTGTTGTTATACTGACTCCATGTACTGTATTAATGCCAATGTTAGAGAGAATTTAAGATGGGGTAGTACAGTGTAAAATTGACATAGGATAAACATGCAGATGGAACTTTATGCATCATTGCTGGTTTGAAGTTGCTGTATAAGAAAGCTGTATGAATTAGTAGGCTGCTTTAGTTCATAGCCAGATGGGAGCTCACAGACAGATGTTTCCTTCACACAAAATGGAACTAGTAAAACTACAAGTCCCCCTTTACATGATTATCCTCAGCCAACCTCCTGCTACTGTAATACTTCTATCACCCTCTGAAAGATTAAAAGGTTCTACCTGTTTTACATTAAATCAATTATACAACGCATTTGAGCTGCTATATTCTATGTTTCAGCTGCATTTCAACACTTCATTTGACCTTAGGAAAGGATCAATCGGGCATGTGACAAATATGGAAATTCACTGGATGGCCTTCATGGAGTTTTTTTTTCTTCTTCATGTATTTAACCTTTATTTAACTAGGCAAGTCAGTTAAGAACAAATTCTTATTTACAATGACAGCCTACCAAAAGGCAAAAGGCCTCCTGCGGGGACGGGGGCCTGGGATTAAAAATAAAAAATAAATACAATATAAATATAGGACAAAACACACATCACAACAAGAGAGACAACACAACACTACATAAAGAGACACCTGAGACGACAACATAGCAAGGCAGCAACATATGACAACACAGCATGGTAGCTGCTAATGCTCATGCTTATGCCTGAGCAGAGATGAGATGATGACTTTAAGGAATGAAAAATAATAAAGTCATCAAAACTAAGTAATATACACAACTAAAATATTGTATTATTTCTTAGTCATGTCCTATTTTTCCATTGATGTCTATCGAATGTGGACCATGACACAGACAATGGAATATTTTCAATGTTTTGGAAATTGAATGTTCACTATTTTAGGATTTGGAATTTCCGTGTATAAAGTTGTAAAATCATTGTGATGTCATTACTTCATAATGCATTACATGTTGAAAAAAAACATCTACATTGAAAACCGTAATCTTAAAAAAATAATTGAACTGAAAACCTAACCAAACTCAAAAAAGCATGAATCGCTCAGCACTAACGAACAACGACAATTACACTGTTTGAGTGATTTTTAAACGTTGTACATTATTCTGGTCATTCCACTGCAAGGACACTTCAAATCCAAATCAAATCTCCAAATATGTCAGTCTTACACAGCCGCAAGTACAAAATTGCATTAGCACAGTTACCATATCTACTTCTTGAGATGTGTCTTTAATGGACTCTATTCCTGCTGACACACGGTATCAAGTTTCTTAACATAATCATGTTAGCCTACTTCTAGAATAATTTCCTGAAAGTGTTATTTTCCCATTTACATTTCTGGCATTCATGATATTCTAAGGAGTAGGACAATCCAATCACGATCTGTTCTCTGTTGTTGATTTGGTTCAGTAATTTTACCTGCTGTCTTGATCACGTCATAATAAATTCAGGTATGTTTATCCCCGTTTTGTTACGTTTGCTTACATTTAAGGAATGTTTTTCAACATGATCGGCGGAATGAATACACCACTGATCACACACGAACACAGTTCACTTTTATAGCAGGCACATACAAACAGCATAATAATTCTGCCCATTGTATAATTTATTCTTGAATCTCCGCGCTCTCCTCTTCATCTTTTTCCTTAGCTTGTGGACTTGAGTGCACTACACATCAGCTATCTGTGACCAGGTGAAAAAACCTTTCCAAGCCAAACCTTAATATCATAACCGCTACACACAGCCTACATTGTTGTCACCATATTAGCTACTGTCATAGCTAGTCAACATAGCTACTAGAACTAACTTGTTAGTAAACCCGCTTCAATCATGCAGTACAGTGATCAGCAAGCTGTTTAGCAGTTACACCAGTGGGCCCCAGTGGCAATAAATTCATAAAACCAAAAGCTTACCTTGACTTGGAAGAGTTCCAGTGTTGGATGCCATTAGCCAGCTAGCTAGCATAGGATCCCTCTCTGTTTGAGCCATGTGTTTGAGTAGACTAAACTTGCTAGCTGCAGTCACTAGCTAAGTGAAAGTGGAAAAAATACAATGAAATATAGCTAGCACACTCTCTCTCTCGTGTCTCCATTTTTTAAAAGAAATTAGTTTGTTCAAAACTGTTTAAATATTGTCTTCCTCTCTTTTTTAGTCAACAACTCACACCATTGTATGCACTGCAGTGCTAGCTAGCTGTAGCTTATGCTTTTAGTATTAGGTTAATTATTTTTGATTGGGCGGACAACATGTCAGTCCATACTGCAAGAGCTCTGATAGGTTGGAGGACATCCTCTGGAAGTTTTGCATTGAAGACAATGTACCCAGAGGAGGATGGAAACCAGCCATGAGGCTACTATAAACCATTATTGCAAATCACTGTTTTAATCAATTATTTGGTGACCTTAGTATAGTTTTATCTAAAAAGGATGACTTTAATGTTTCAATATTTATTTATTTTTTAAATTCACTGGCTCTGAGCCTCCACTGCTATACATATACAGTGCCAGTCAAAAGTTTGGACACACCTACTCATTCCAGGGTTTTTCTTTATTATTTTCTACATTTTAGAATAATATTGAAGACATCAAAACTATGAAATAACACATATGGAATCATGTAGTAACCAAAAAAGTGTTAAACAAATACAAATATATTTTATATTTGACATTCTTTAAAGTAGCCACCCTTTGCTTTGATGACAGCTTTTGGCATTCAATCAGCTTCATGAGGTAGTCACCTGGAATGCATTTCAATTAACAGGTGTGCCTTGTTAAAATGTAATTTGTGGAATTTATTTTCTTCTTAATGTGTTTGAGCCAATCAGTTGTGTTCTGACAAGGTAGGGTTGGTATACAAAATATAGCCCTATTTGGTAAAATACCAAGTCCATATTATGGCAAGAACAGCTCAAATAATCAAAGAGAAACAACAGTCCATCATTACTTTAAGACATGAAGGTTAGTGAATACGGAACATTTCAAGAAAGTTTCTTCAAGTGAAGTCGCAAAAACCATCAAGCGCTGATGGCTGAAACTGGCTGTCATGAGTACCACAACAGGAAAGGAAGACCCAGAGTCACCTATGCTGCAGAAGATACATTTATTAAAGTTAACAACCTCAGAAATTGCAGCCCACATAAATTATTCACATAGTTCAAGTAGCAGACACATATCAACATGAAATGAGTCTAAATTTGAGATTTTTGGTTCCAACCGTTGTCTCTTTGTGAGACGCAGGTGAACGGTGACGTAGGTGAACGGATGATCTCCGCATGTGTAGTTCCCACCGTGAAGCATGGAGGAGGAGGTGTGATGGTGTGGGGGTGCTTTGCTGGTGACACTCTGTGATTTATTTAGAATTCAAGGCACACTTAACCAGCATGGCTACCACAGCATTCTGCAGCGATACGCCATCCCGTCTGGTTTGCGTTTACTGGGATTATCATTTATTTTTCAACAGGACAACGACCCAACACACCTCCAGGCTGTGTAAGGGCTATTTGACCTAGAAGGAAAGTGATGGAGTGCTGCATCAGATGACCTGGCCTCCACAATCACCCGACCTCAACCCAATTGAGATGGTTTGGGATGAATAGGACTGCAGCATGAAGGAAAAGCAGCCAACAAGTGCTCAGCATATGTGGGAACTCCTTAAAAGCATTCCAGGTGAAGCTGGTTGAGAGAATGCCAGTAGTGTGCAAAGCTGTCATCAAGGCAAAGGGTGGCTACTTAAGAATCTTAAACAAATCCAAATATATTTGACATTTAACACTTTTTTGGGTTACTACATGTTTCAACGTGTGTTATTTCATAGTTTTGATGTCTTCAGTGTTATTCTACAATGTAGAAAATAGTACAATTAAAGTGTCCAAACTTTTGACTGGGACTTTATATTTATATTCCCGACTCGGACATTGCTCGTTTTGTGTGTTTTGTTTTGTTAGGTATTGCTGCACTGTTGGAGAAACACAATTTTTCTGCACCTGCGATAACATCTGCAAAATATGTGTGTAAGCAACCAGTAACGTTTGATTTGATGACGTTGTAGTCACCACAATAGGCTATATATGCCCAACCTGTACAGTATGCATGTTCACCACTGGTACTCAGACCAGAAGGAGGGTTTGGCCAATGCACAGAGAGGCTGCTGTTTACTATAAACATCAGTCAGCTGTTCTTTGGAACTCTTCATGAGACTTACCCCCATCATGGCAACTCAAAATAATCACATTTATTGGGCTTTACATTGCAGCCTATTTAATATACATGAGTCACGTGCAAGTATAAACATTTTACCACTAATGCTACACCAACTGTGTCGTCCTTAAATAAATACAGGTGGGATATTACAGTAGCTAGAAGTAACACTGACTTAAGCAGTTAGTTAGGAAAACGATGGGCTTAACATGGCCCAGTGTGTGAAGCTTAGAGAGTTAAAGTGTCGATGTGGCAGACGGGCTGTCTCTTTCCACTCTTTCCGTTCCTGAGGGTCTGCTTGTCAGGATCCTTTTCAGACAGTCTGAATCAAATAGAACACACGGGGACTCTTGGCCTGGCCCCAGATCTGTATTGTAGCCAACTCCTCTGACTATTGTTGTCATGCCAAGGAGTTGTAAAGCACAAACAGGCTAACCAGGTCCTGGACCCACTGTCTGTTCACATGTGACTCATCTTAAATATTTATCACCTTCCCAACTCTCTCGCCAGGAACTCCAAGAAGGAGCTGAATGACATCCGGTTTGAGTTCACCCCTGGCCGAGGTAAGAGGTGCACACAATGAAGAAGCTAATGTTAGAATGTGGTTGTTAGCACCATTTGATATTGTATTGAAGTGTAGTACTATATTTCACATGTTAACTTCTCACCTGGTTCTAATGTTGTATGTTATTCTCTCCATAGACACTGCCGATGGGGTTTCCCAGGAGCTTTTCTCAGCTGGCCTTGTCAATGGACACGATGTTGTTGTCGGTAAAAGTCTCATCCTTGATTTCTGATGTAATGCAGGGCTTATTTAAACCCACATGCTTAGCATGTATTCTCCATACCTAGGTCAAATACATGTGTAAAATACTTGAAAGTATTTGAGATGCGTTTGATTTAACTCGGGAGTTGGTGCATTTGGGACTATTTTACCGGGCAAAATGTATTTGACCTAGGACTGTTATTTTCAAAAGAATCATATCCCTCTCAAAGTCAATGAGAGGTATAAGAGCAGCGATGTACGGTTTTGATCTATGGTAGATAATCTGATGTGACTGTGCAATAACACTAGTAACACATACTCTATATATGACATTACCTTTCAGTTGCTGCTAACCTCCAGAAAATTGTAGATGACCCGACTACCTACAAAGTGTTGACCTTTAAACTGGTGAGTGCCCAGATGATAAATGTCACACCACCTCATGTCTCAAGCTAGCTACAGTACATTAAGTAAGAGGGACGCTTCCAAAAACCAGAACGTTACATCACACAAATTGATTGACTTCCACAACTCTCAAGCTACATAGAAAATATGTCTCACACCAATTAAATAACAATGCTTTAGGGTGGTGGTGTCTGGAAATACTGACACATTCAAATCCCAAATGAGCACTGGTGCTAGAGAATGGGAGAAACCTGTGATGACAGTGTTGCGGCACTGACTTTGTCCTCTAAGTGAAATAACTGATGGTTGACACTCCTAATCTGCACATATGCTTCCCTCTGTGCACACCACTATGTGATTGATCGACAACGAGCGGAACAATGCAAATTCTCGACAGAGAAGAATTAAGGGAGCAATTAATGCCGCTCCCGGTGGGTTTGCTGTAATATTAGGGCTATTTATTAGCACCCTTTTGGAAGGTGTGGATGAGGTAAACAACATCTGTGCGGTTGGTCACAGTACATCACTATTTGACCTTTCTGCCATGTACGTCTTATCAGCAGCTGGTGAATGTCGCTGGAGATACTCCCTGGTGTGCAGAACTGCATCAGAGGGGTTAGTGCAGCAGCATCCAGACTGTGCTGCTGGCTGGGGCATGGCTGGTTAAATATATTGGCCCGAGCACTTTCCCATTTCAATTTGTTAACACAGTGTTCCAGTTCTAGACGGCACGAAATCACACACAGCCACTCAACTCCAAATATCGACTAAAAACACTGAACTATGTTCGTGGTTTCACTACACATTCCGACAGTGAGAATAATTATCTTCGCTCAGAGAACAATTCCGAACGTTTTACCAAGAGGGTTTATACCACAGGATAGACCCACCAGTCTATCCGGGGAGTGACAGAATCTCTCTCCATTCTCCGCTCTAAATTGCTGGTGGCGGGCAGACATCAGGCCACTGACTCATGCTGTACCACTTCCAGGGGGATAGCGATGTGAAAAATATATAACAAGACTGCACTCAAACCATTCTGAATGTGTCTGACCAGTAATAAGGCATTCTTGTGGGTCAGCATAGGAGCATAACGAGTTTAGAATTTAGCCATATTTAGCCACACTCACTCTCCTAATGAACTTTCAATAAAATACCACTTATATTTCAGCAAAAGCTCCTCTAGTTCTGAAACACTTCTGCGAGCAGGCCTTTCTAATAGCCCTTGGTTCACTCCAGACCTGACTGCCCTCAACCAGCACAAAAACATCCTGTGGCGGACTGCAATAGCATCGAATAGTCCCCGCGATATGCAACTGTTCAGGGAAGTCAGGAACCAATACACACAGTCAGTCAGGAAAGCAAAGGCCAGCTTTTTCAAGCAGAAATTTGTATCCTGTAGCTCTAACTCCAAAAAGTTCTGGGACACTGTAAAGTCCATGGAGAACAAGAGCACCTCCTCCCAGCTGCCCACTGCACTGAGGTTAGATTACACGGTCACCACTGATAAATCCATGATAATCGAAAACTTCAACAAGCATTTCTCAACGGCTGGCCATGCCTTCCTCCTGGCTACTCCAACCTCGGCAGTTGTAAATGAGAACTTGTTCTCAACTAGCCTACCTAGTTAAATACAAATGTAAAAGGGCTTTTGTGGAGTTAGCCATGCCAATAACTCAAATGCAGACAAAATAATTATCTGTTTGTTGTATGTTCTTTTTTCAAACAGCACGTCTCATTTACAAAAAGCATTGAACATGAAAGGGAGCTTTGTGATATTTCTGGATCACTTTTAGCTTTTCCTGCCTGTGAAACCCCCCAGGTCTCAGGATGCCAATATCATCATGATTAAATGCAACACAGACCTGTGCAACATAATCATAGAGCTTTTAACAAGGAACATATCCTCTCTTTCTCAGTTCAAAGCACAGCACAGTAGTTTGCACTGCAACCCTTCACAGTAGAAGATGTTGCATCAGAATATTGTTAGTTATTAGATTAAATGAATACCTGAAGGGAAATTACAGTTGTCTTTGTGCATTTTGCATTGCTTGTTTCACATGATTTCTAGTAACAACAGTAATGAAAGATACCTTGATGTATTAATTAATAGAGCTGTTAAAGACGTAGTCACGGATGATATGAAGCATTTTCTACTATCAAATGGAGGAATTACATTGTTCTACCACCTTGGCTGTAGGTGAAATAGTGTAGATATTTTTCAAAGCTCTCGCCGTAAATGTTTCATTGGCAAATGATCTTTTGAAGGACTGTAATTCCTCCACTCTGCTCTCATGTCTTCATGGCCCTTTAAAAAGGGGACAAATCTCCTGTACTTCAAGTTTTCTTGGTTTATAGGATTTTAAGAGCAAAAGAGGTCAAAATAATATTAATCCGTTAAATAGTGGCTTACTACTTAAAGTAGGATCAGTCCCAAAACCAATCTGTATTGTTAGTGTACAGCTGTTCATTGGGTGTTGGATAATGTCTGGTAATGTTGTGGTGTACGCAAGTGTTAGGATTTCATGGCCCACACCAACCCTGTTGATCTGTTCCTCCATCAGGTCTCTGGCTGTGATGACACTGAGATCCCAGACAACGTGAAGTTGATTGGCTTCGCCCAGCTGAGTGTTAGCTGATGCCCGCCTCATCGTGGCCATAGCAGGTGAGATGGAGGAGTCAGGTCAGAGCAGACAGTCAGACAGACGCCCCTTCCTTTCTTACATTCTCCCCTGCCCCGATGCCCAGCTCTGTCACAGATCCACTCCGCTAGCTCCTCCCCCGCCCCGCCACTGGCTCACTGCCCCCTCCGCCCCCCAGGCTAGGTCATGTGTACGGAACAGGATTCAGCCCAGAAAACTAAAGATGTTCTCAGGTGGTAATAGCTGGGGATAAAACAGTGGCTTAGGGGTTGTGTTTTTTTTGGATTATGTTACCTCTGCTTTCAGCAAAGCTCTTACTATTATTTATTGAATTTCTAAACTTTTATTTGTTTCTCACCGTCATGTTTTCATGGTGGAAAATGTTTGCTTCTTCAACTTCCATTTCACAGACTACTCATTTGAGATCAAGAAATGTTTCCCTTAGCTCTGTGTTGTAGTCCCTCTTCAGAATGTAAGATTTCATTTGATGGAAGAAGCACATTTTCATGATAACATTATGAATGTTGTAAAAGGAATGAACTGTACTGTGTATAGATGAACGTAAACCAATACATTGAAGGGACCCGTTTTCGTTGAAAGTGAAGGATAGGTGAAACCTGAATGCTGCCGTGTGTAATGTGCTGCTTATTCATATGACAGTGTTGATGCTTAAAAATGCTAGAGGTGCCTTGTTCATTGATCTGTACCTAAGAACGTAGGTAATGAGTGAGACCGCGAAAAGCAGAACTTGTTTATGTTGGTTGATTTAAGACCATTTCACAAACATACATCTGTATATTCCAGCAGTGATACAACTCAATGGTAGTATTTTCTCAAGTCAATAGTTATCCTCTAAGGACAAGCTACAATGCACTTTTGGGCAGAGTATATGCACCTGACAAAACAATGCTTAGCCCTGGGAGACTCACGTTATGAATTGTAATGAGAATTTAACCTGTATGCTTTGTCGTCAGACAACAATGGTCATTTGAAACATAACACAAACCATAATCCTGTAATATGCTTCAGCTGATGTGTTTTCGGAAGCCAAATTAATTGATAAAGGGATCTATTCAATCAGATCCGCTTTAGCCAGCATCCGCCTGCCGGTTGCTTTGTTGGTGTTGGAGGTGGAACTGCGGTAGAGCTGTCACATCCACAAGTGGCTCCTGGCATTATACCTAAAGCGGACATTGCCATAGGTGGCACCAAGTCGCATTGAGAGAAATGCCATGCAGCCATGTTTACAATTTTGAACACTGGAATGTGAGATGTCATCTACACCTCGATTAGGCTGGTAGAAATTAATCGATTAATGATTTTCTATTTGAGTGTCGTTGTTTCTATATAGCCTACACTTTCTCGTTCTGAACTTCTAATGCGAGTGGGATGGGTGTGGTTTCGTGACAATGATCAAGAGCAGCTGCTCACCGATTTGACAGCTCCAACGCAGTTACACTTATGACACCGCCAGAAACATCAGCTATGCGGGTGTGGGCTACCGACAGTTAATGCTTGATCTGATTAAATCTAGGCCAAAATCTTGAAAAATGTAGTTTCTTGCTCTGTCTTACTGCACTACAAGATGTTTTTTCCTAAATATATTAGTCTGAAATGTACTGTATAACAATGCATCTGCAAACGAAACCCAAAGGCAACTATTGAAAGGTTGATGAGCCATTTGTTTGTCCAAACAAGTACAGTAGCTCTAAATTATAATTATTTTCTAAAGTGGAAAATAAATATTAACTTGTATTAAATACGTTATTTGAATAGCTAAATGAATGTGTTTTTTTATGTACAGTATGTGTACCATTTCTGCATATTATCTTTGTTCCCTTTCTGTAATCGGCCGATTTAAACATTTCTGCAGAGGAGCAACAAATAAAAATTAATTGCAATTATTAAAACTAATGTTGTGGTGAGTTGGTTTTCATTTTACTGCAATAGATGTTGATTTTCTTAAAAGTTAACTGACTGAAGTAATCCTGTCCAGAGTGTAACACATTACAATGTTCTAATGCAGTGGTTCCCAAACTTTTTATAGTCCTGTACCCCTTCAAACATTCAACCTCCATTTGCGTACCCCCTCTAGCACCAGGGTCAGCACACTCTCAAATCATTGTAAGCCTGCCACAACACACACTATACGATACATTTATTAAACATAAGAATGAGTGTGAGTTTTTGAAATGAATAATAATATAATAATAATCAATTTTGCTCTTTATTTAACCATCTTACATATAAAACCGTATTTGTTCATCTAAAATTGTGAATAACTCACCACAGGTTAATGAGAAGGGTGTGAAAGGAAGCACATAACTCTGCAATGTTGGGTTGTATTGGAGAGAGTCTCCGTCTTAAATCATTTTCTACACACAGTCTGTGCCTGTATTTGGTTTTCATGTTAGTGAGGGCCGAGAATCCACTCTCACATAGGTATGTGGTTGCAAAGGGCATCAGTGTCTAAACAGCGCAATTTACCAAGGCAGGATACTCTGAGCGCAATCCAGAAATCTGTCAGTGGCTTCTGATTGAATTCAATTTTCACAGAACCACTTGTTGCAATTTTGATGAGGCTCTCTTGTTCAGATATCGGTAAGTGGACTGGAGGCAGGGCATGAACAGGATAACGAATCCGGTTGTTTGTGTCATCTGTTTCTGGAAAGTACCTGCGTAATTGCGCACCCAACTCACTCAGGTGCTTCGCTATATCACATTTGACATTGTCCGTAAGGTTGAGTTCATTTGCACACAAAAAAACATACAATGATGGAAATACTTGTGTGTTTTCCTTGTGATGCAGACAGAGAAGAGTTCCAACTTCTTAATCATAGCCTAAATATTGTCCCACACATTGAATATAGTTGCAGAGAGTCCCTGTAATCCTAGATTCAGATAATTCAGGTGAGAAAAAACACCACCCAGATAGGCCAGTCGTGTGAGAAACTCATCATCATGCAAGCGGTCAGACAAGTGAAAATTATGGTCAGTAAGGAAAACTTTAAGCTCGTCTCTCAATTTAAAAATGTGTCAATACTTTACCCCTTGTTAACCAGCGCACTTCTGTATGTTGTAAAAGTGCTACATGGTTGCTGCCCATATCATTGCATAGTGCAGAAAATACACGAGAGTTCAGGGGTCTTGCTTTATCAAAGTTAACCATTTTCACTGTAGTGTCCAAAACGTCTTTCAAGCTGTCAGGCATTATTTTAGCAGCAAGAGCCTCTTGGTGGATGCTGCACTGTACCCAAGTGGCGCCGGGAACAACTGCTTGCACGCGTGTTAGCACTCCACTATGTCTCCCTGTCATGGCTTTTCCGCCATCAGTACAGATACCAGCATGAGCAGCAGCTACGTTTGGCTACATACGAACCGAGAGAGTAACGGTTAATGTGATTGGATGTTAATTATTTGACTAGGCTACCTGTATTTGACATTGTGTTGTTTATTTCGCTGAACACTAGATGGTTTTAATTGTATTTATTTAAAAAACATTTTTATTTGGCGTACCCCCGACGGCATTGCGGGTACCCCTGGGATTACCTGTCCTAATGGGAATACCTGTCCTAATGGAAATGAATTAGAACAGTTTGGACAACTTTATGAAGGACACTCCTCCCACATCCCAAGTACATACGGAAGAGGCAATGAAATGGTGAGGAATCCTTTCACCCAAATAGTTCCTCCATTTATTATAAACAAGTTACAGAATTTGGCAATGTCTCCATCTGGCAGATACACTGCTGTCGGGAACAGTCTGCCAAGTGACACTATGTGGCATGTGGATGTTTGGCAGATCCTCAAGGGGAGTTGAACTGGCTAGATCCACTGAAAATGAAAAATGTTACAAATGCACACATTTACATGGAAATATAAAGAAAAATATTTGTTGCTGGGAGTAATTTGTGGATGGTACTCGAGTTGGTTGACAAATACACATTTGATGAACATGAAAATCCATACAAGTAGCTGTAATTCAACAAATCTAAACCCCATAAAACAAATGTCATCGACATGAATGCATCATTAGGGTCAACAAGTATACAAGGCATTGAATAGGATTTATTATTTTCAAGTATGTATATATTTTTTTATGTAAATAAAACACACTGTATGTCACAACAACCCCTTCAGGATGGATCTTTAAACTTTCACAGTCAAATGTCACAATAGCTTATACACTGAACAAAAACATAAACGCAAAAGGTGTTGGTCCCATGTTTCCATACGCACAAAAAAGCGTATAACTCAAAATGATTTTGCACAAATTGGTTTACATCCCTATTAGTGAGAATTTCTCCTTTGCCAAGATAATCCATCCACCTGACAGGTGTGGGATATCAATAAATTGCTGTTACACATGTGCACCTTGTGCTGGGGACAATACAAATATAATTTAATGTTCATTTCTCTACCATAAGCCGCCTCAAACTTTGTTTTAGAGAATTTGTCAGGATGTTCAAATGGCCTCACACCCGCAGGCCATGTGTATGGCGTTGTGTGGGCAAGCGTGTGCCGATGTCAGCTTTGTGAACAGAGTACCCCATGGTGGCGTGGGGTTATGGTATGGGCAGGCATAAGCTACGGACAACGAACACAATCACATTTTATCGATGGCAATTTGAATGCACAGAAATACCATTAAATGATCCTGAGGTCCATTGTTGTGCCATTCATCCACCGCCATCCCCATATGTTTCAGTATGATAATGCACAGCCCCCTGTCGCAAGGATCTGTACACAAGTCCTGGAAGCTGAAAATGTCCAGTTCTTCCACATGGACTGCATACTGTACTCACCAGACATGTCACTCATTGAGCATGTTTGGGATGCTCTGAATCGACTTGTACGACCGTGTGTTCCAGTTCCCACCAATATCCAGCAACTTTGCACAGCCATTGAAGAGGATTGGGACAACATTCCACAGACCACAGTCAACAGCCTGATCAACTCTATGCAAAGGAGATGTGTCGCGCTGCATGAGGCAAATGGTGGTCACACCAGATACTGACTGGTTTTCTGATCAACACCCCTACCTTTTTTTTATCTGTTTTCCCAGTCGTGAAATCCGTAGATTAGGGCCTAATGAATTTATTTAAATTGACTGATTTCCTTATATGAACTGTTACTCAGTAAAATCTGGGAAATTGTTGCATGTTGCATTTATATTTTTGTTCAGTATAATACTAGACTTTAAAAAAAATACTTGAATTACATTTGGACCATAACAGCCATCCAAGTTCTAGAAAATATAATTATTTCACATTACTTCAAAAGCAGTGCTTCAGTAAAGATATGCCAAATAGACATGATATTACATTCATTTGTGAATGTAGATAGTTGTTGCTATGTAAATTGTCACTTGCACAAGATGATATTTATGCCTGTTGAGACTTGGTAGCGGTAATGAATTGTTAATGAATCAGCTCTCTACGTACAGTATAAAGTAATAGAAGCCAGTTTTATCAGAAGCCTGTAGCATGACACCATTAATTACTTAAAGTACACCGTAAGAAAAATAATAGAGTAAAAAAAGATATAAATTACATCGAAATGTTTCTTTCCCGAAGAAGTGGCAGTTAGCCTACATTTACACCGATATTTAAACAAGAAATACCCAGGAAAATAAAAATGTATAGCATCTGTTTTACCCACACATGTAGTTTTGAACACTGCAGTAGTGAACATCACTACCGACAGTGTTGAATACCATCCAGCAGAGATGTCTTAATTTCTTAATAAATGGCAACAATATGAAAACAACCAACAACATTCACACTTGGTCTATGTTTGTTGTCATTGTTGCAGCGTTATTTGCCATTTCAAATTGTATGTATTATTGTGTGTACAGTAGTTGACCAGCCATAAGATTGGTAGGAGGGATGAGACATGATGTGGGTGAGGCTTTGTCCCGCTGTAAGGAAATACCGGCATCCCCCAAAACAGCATGAGAACTTGACATAAAGTATATAGATTTACACTGACAAATAAATAGTTTTTTTCTTTCAATAATAACTCTCTGGTTTCACCTGTAAATGTTACTTTAAAAAATGTACATTAGAGAGTAAATGTTCATCAAAATGAGTTTGTGAAGTCTATAGTTGGAATTCTAGACAGATTACAAAATGACTAGCAACAAGACGATTTTAGTGTGTGTTTGAATGAGAACATGCGCTTTACAAGCTTCATGCACCCAACAGCTACAGAGTGGATCCAGTAGTATGCTAGTAGCCCACAGAGAACATAATGCTGTCAGAAAATGAAGAAGAGTCCAAGTTGAGTTGTCCTCAGGTGCCACTAGCATCTGAGGTGTTTCTTGCTAGACATGTCATTCCAGATTCGGTGCATTTCTTCCGGTGAGATCTGATGGACAGTGATAACACGACGGTACCTGCACAGGCTGTAGGCCATTTTCCAGTGATTGAAGCCACTGTTCTGATAGGGGTGAATGCCCAGCTTCCTCAGACACAGTCCCACGTACACATCCTCCAGGTGGAGCAGTCTGGTGTGCAGAGAGGTCTTATAGATCAGCTCAGCCACGTCCACTGAGAACACGTACCCCGTGCCCGAGCAGAACGGGGGGTACTTAGCCTCGGGGTACAGGTCTCTGGGCATGTACCACTTACTGCGCATGTCTCTGATGGGACCGCCGTTGATGACGTAGCCCGTGAAGTACCTCCTCTTGGGCTTGGTGGTGGGCTTCAGAAGCTTGTAGACCAGATTGTCCATGTTGACGAAGATGTCACTGTCCGTCTTCATGACGTACTGGGCCTGGGAGCAGAAGGTGGCCACCCAGCGCATGCCCATCAGGGTCTTGAGGGTGAGGTTGTGGTACGAGTCTATGAAGTCCTCCACCACAATGTCGTGGAAGATCTGGCTCTCCTGTTCCACCATCTGGTTGAGGACGGCGTCCGTGTTGCGGCCCAGCAGGAAGAGGGTGATGATGCGGATGTCGCTGTAGGTGCTCTCATCGCCCCAGGTCTCCCGGATGGCCTGACGAGCATCAAAGTCTTTGTGTGTGGTGCTGATCAGGATGACCAGGAAGGGCGTGTTGGTCTCACATTTCTTAGGCTCGTTGATGACAAAGTCGAAGGCGTGTGGGTTCAGCGTTCGCGTCCGGATGTTGCTGAACGTAGTGTTCTTAAGGGTTTTCACAGTCTTCCGGATCGGCAAAGACATCTGCCCACTGACATAGGAGGATGTCGGGCGGGATATACCCAAGTACCAAAGAGCACTTGCCCAGCAAACGACTGTCAACACGTACAAGCATGAGACTTTTGAAGGCATTCTGCTGCATTTATATGTATTTAATGCATTGAATCTTATAAGGTTTTCTTTCCATTAGCAGTGTTCCTTCCAGCAAGGCAGCATAATGCTGCACCGATGTGCTGCTTGACATTAATTGTCAGTTATGGATTGCATTAGAGGAAAGTGGTGGGATGTTGTTGTTTGCCTTTTAACGCAAATCCGGTTTGCAGCCGTGCAGATGTCCTGTTTTTCTTCTTGACACTTCTGCTTCTCCATTTACATCTGAAAAACAGAGACAGAGGAATATCTTAACGCCAGAACAAACAGATAGGTCTTAATAGAATCAGAGAGTACACCCTTCTGAGAAATAAAATAAGTCAAAGTTTTATCAAAAGGCCGTGTTAAGAGTTTCTCTAAAATCAGTACTCAGCAGTTATAACCAACAGCATTTGATTAGAGTTATGCCTTTGTACTGCATCTAGACTAAATTTTGCTTTAACGCAGGAGTGTGTACTTTAAAAGAAAATGCTTAAACAGAATTCTATGAGTTCTAAGCTGCTCAAAAAACAACTTGGCGACATTGAACAAGTCTATTGATCTTTTGGATGGCTAATTGAATTGAAGTCTATACATTTCAGTTTATAGAATGAAGTACCTGTATCAGAAGTCCTGAGAGAGAATCTACTCTGAGGTTTGAAAGAATGAAGTCTTATTGAATCACTATCTCTCACACAAGGCCTTACACTAATGCATTAAGGAAATGGTTAAATGCTGCCAACTGCAAAGTGTCATACTCCTCCTGAGGTCCTAGAAAGAGTGCATCCCCATTCAGTGTATTTAGAGAACTCTGACACCAAACCTGTAATATCTTCACTAAACACAGATCAACTGACACTACACATTGATTTGGTGCAGTCATATAGCTTACATTCTTATTAATAAGTGGTTGTGATGGTTTAGAGTTTAGAAATGTCTGCAGTTGGCATAATTGGGCAATTACTGTCTTAGCCACAACAGACTAAAACAAAGTGCATGTTGCTAGTGCTTCGGCTACACTCAGGATACTTGGCATAGAACTACCCACTTTATAGGCATGCCCTTATGCTTTACAAAACACTTTAATGATGGGTCAGAGGTAGTAAATGGTTATAAGACTCTGCTGCACACATTTCCAACTTCAACCGTGCCCTTACAAAAAAAGATAGCCGTTTTGAAACGGCAGTAAAAGTGCATTAACTGTGCATTAAAGTGCATTAACTGCAGTCGACTGTTAAACTGCAGTAAAAAAGAACAGTGTTATTATGGACGCAGTATTTGTAGCATACTGCAGTTATGCTGCACTCTGACTGTAGTTATACTGCAGTGCACTGCCGTTATACTGCACTCTGGCTGCAATCTTTTTTCGTAAGGCTTATTAACAGAATGGACCTCATTTATTAAACAAGGCCACATAAAAATACTGCATGTTCAATATATCACTGAGATGCTCATTTTGACATGAAATCTGTAGCACAAAAGCGTATTAAAGTAGTGACATTGTAAGTGGCACATCAAAGGACTTTCAGATTCCCACCATATGAAACCCATATCATTATTAGAACACTGCACTATACTGAGAGCGCGCAGGCAACAAAAGAGAACACAAAATAAACATGATTGACCTGACTTGATCTTTTTGTCCATCCGTCACTAAAAAGCATTTTACAAGCAACATTTTTCCAATCCAGTAGGCATATATTTTAAACGATTGACTTTTAATCTATCAGAGAGAGAGAGAGAGAGAGAGAGAGAGACAGAGAGAGAGAGAGAGAGAGAGAGGAGAGAGAGGGAGAGATAGAGAGAGAGAAAAGAACCAGGACAAATATATTCTGACTTGTCATTAATACAGAGCTGCACTGAGGCAGTTTAAGAAAGGTGTTCACTTCAAAATGCTTGTCTGTTTAATTCTTGCTTTAAATCTTTGCCTCAGACAGAGACATTACAGGCTCTTTGTTATGCTCCTGCACATGACAAGCGACCTTGGCAAGCACCTGTTTAATGACACTGCAGTGAGCTGAGGACACATCCCTGCATGCTATTTATGAGAGCAAATGCTCCAGAATGAGCCCCTGGTGATTTGCATCTTGGGCTATTCTCCGTGGAAACAAATCATGTGGTTAAAGAGCCCCCTTGGTATCAAACTGATTAAATGACTACAGTGTAAGTCAACAGTATAATATGTGTGCAACTCAAAGGGCACCATATTCTCTATATAGCACACTGATTTTAAACAGGGCCCATAGGACTCTGGTCAAAAGTAGTGCACTATATAGAGTGCCTCTGGTTAAAAGTAGTGCACGAAACAGGGAATAGGGTGCCATTTGGTGTCTCCCGCTGTATGCAAATAAGAATCCACTTAGATGTCTAGCCTATATTTTAGGTTTAAGAACAGATTTCTCTCAGTCGACTCATGTGTTTGCAGTTATGTATTATCCTCAGCATTAAACTTGCATGGACAAATGTCCCTTTAAAGCTAAAACAGGACAAAATCACGTTAATAGTAGAATAGAGGTAGTGATGGTGTGAGATGGTGTGTGTCTCCCTGGCCCAGGGCAGCTCTGGCTTTGGCAATGCTCTGTCCGCCTGCTCTCTATGACAGAGTGATATGCTGGTGAAGGGAACATAGCTCTCTGGAGTGAAAATGGTAGCATCTATGGGGAAAATAATGAACTGCTGTCATGGTGCTATTACTGAGTCAACTGAAATCTCACACTCATATACTGTATAACATCCTCATATTTTTCAGCCATTCAAAGATTTCAGACATTATGGAGGTACTAGACTGTGGTGTCCGTTTGCGTCTATACATTAGAAAAGGTGGTTGGTACTGAAGTGTACAGTGGCTTGCGAAAGTATTCACCGCCTTGGCATTTTTCCTATTTTGTTGCCTTAGAACCTGGAATTAAAATAGTTTTTGGGGGGTTTGTATCATTTGATTTACACAACATAAAAAACACTTTGAAGATGCTAAATATTTTTTTATTGTGAAACAAACAAGAAATAAGACAAAAAAAACAAAAAACTTGAGCGTGCATAACTATTCACCCCCACAAAGTCAATACTTTTGTAGAGCCAACTTTTGCAGCAATTACAGCTGCAAGTCTCTTGGGGTATGTCTCTATAAGCTTGGCACATCTAGCCATTGGGATTTTTGCCCTTTCTTCAATGCAAAATTGCTCCAGCTCCTTCAAGTTGGATGGGTTCCGCTGGTGTACAGCAATCTTTAAGTCATATGAAAGATTTTCAATTGGATTGAGGTCTGGGCTTTGACTAGGCCATTCCAAGACATTTAAATGTTTCCCCTTAAACCACTCGAGTGTACCTCGGGTGAACCTTCGTCCCAGTCTCACATCTCTGGAAAACTGAAACAGGTTTCCCTCAAGAATTTCCCTGTATTTAGCGCCATCCATCATTCCTTCAATTCTGACCAGGTTCCTAGTCCCTGCCGATGAAAAACATCCCCACAGCATGATGCTGCCACCACCATGCTTCACTGTGGGGATGTTGTTCTTGGGGTGATGAGAGGTGGTGGGTTTGCGACAGACATAGTGTTTTCCTTGATGGCCAAAAGCTCAATTTTAGTCTAATCTGATCAGAGTACCTTCTTCCATATGTTTGGGGAGTCTCCCACATGCCTTTTGGAGAACAACAAACGTGTTTGGTTATTTCTTTCTTTAAGCAATGTCTTTTTTCTGGCCACTCTTCCGTAAAGCCCAGCTCTGTGGAGTGTACGGCTTAAAGTGGTCCTATGGACTACTAATTCCAATCTCCGCTGTGGAGCTCCTTCATGGTTATCTTTTGTCTCTTTGTCGCCTCTCTGATGAATCCCCTCCTTGCCTGGTCCGTGAGTTTTGGTGGGCGGCCCTCTCGGCAGGTTTGTTATGGTGCCATATTCTTTCAATTTTTTAATAATGGCTTTAATGGTGCTCCGTGGGATGTTCAAAGTTTCAGATATTTTTTTTATAACCCAACCTTGATCTGTACTCCACATCTTTGTCCCTGACCTGTTTGGAGAGCTCCTTGGTCTTCATGGTGCCGCTTGCTTGGTGGTGCCCCTTGCTTAGTGGTGTTGCAGAATCGGGGGCCTTTCAGAACAGCTGTATATATACTGAGATCATGTGACACTTAGATTGCACACAGGTGGACGTTATTTAACTAATTATGTGACTTCTGAAGGTAATTAGTTGCACCAGATCTTATTTAGGGGCATCATAGCAATGGGGATGATAACATATGCATGCACCACTTCAAAGTTTTTTAGATTTTTTTTTAACATGAAATCCAAATAAAAATCCATTTAAATTACAGGTTGTAATGCAACAAAATAGGGAAAACGGCAAGGGGGATGAATACTTTTGCAAGGCACTGTATAAGGGATTTTCTTAGGTTATCATTGCTCTTACATTTGTGATATATTTACCCGCCCACACATGACGTGATAGTATACAGTATCAAGGCATAATCAATGCTTTACAAATCTGGTTTGGTCACAGGTTGGTTTCATTCTGGCAAGTACGGGTGATGGGTGAAAACCTGTATTCGGATCAATTCTCAACATATATCTCTGCCTTTAAACACACTGACAGAGTCTTGCCACCAGACACATTAACCTGACTAAATGAAGGTCTCAGATATCACCTGGATAAAATCAGTCTGTAGGCCTCATGATATATAGCTAAAACCATAAGTGGAATATGGTGAGATTGTGGTGTGTATTAGCGTAGGCACTGGAATCAACAGCTTATCACACAGTGAAAAACATGTTTTCTATTAAAGCTAGTCTGGGATTCAAAAACTGTTTGAAACTGGCTTCAACTGTAAGAGAACCGATTCCATGTAGAAAGTACAAAAAGTTTAGAACAACTTTTGTTTTACATAATGATCACTTATTTTAGAAATAGCATCAAAATGATGCTAAACTTCTGCGCCCTGTAAAAATTACACAGATTCATATCAGTAGATAGAGTCCTGTTCATGCTGAACTCTTCAATATCCTACAGTACCTGTCCCCCATGTCTGTTTAAAAGACAAATTGTTTTTAATCTGCTAGAATCTCAGACAGTTTATATTGTTCCTTTTTGGCAGTGATTACCATCAGAAACCGCTCTCAATCTTTCTATTCTATACCTGCCTTATCCTCACTCTCCCTTCATCAGACAGTGATTATTGTAATTCCATTCTCCCCCTAAATCCTTCCCTTATTCTCTCCTTTCTGTAATGGTTGTCGTTGGTGGAGGAAAGAGTAGACCAAAACGCAGCGTGGTAAGTGTTCGTGTTGTAAATTTAATCAAAACTGAACACTAAACAAAATAACAACAAGGAATAACGAGAACGAAACAGTTCTGTGATACACAGAAAACAACTACCCACAACTCAAGGGGGAAACCAGGCTGCCTAAGTATGGTTCTCAATCAGAGACAACGATTGACAGCTGCCTCTGATTGGGACCCATACCAGGCCAAACACATAGAAATACAAACATAGAACAAAACATAGAACACCCACCCACATCACACCCTGACCAAACTAAAAATAGAAACAGTCTGCTCTCCCTCTGGCCCCGTTTTCCTATTTTCTAGATGTCTTTCGTCACGATATTCTTGACATTGAGAACGCTAGCAATATCAAAGCATCAATCTAAGACGCTCTCAGAATGTTGTACAGTTGAAGTCGGAAGTTTACATACACCTTAGCCAAATACATTTAAACTCAGTATTTCACAATTCCTGACATTTAATCCTAGTAAAAATTCTCTGTTTTAAGTCAGTCAGGATCACCACTTTATTTTAACAATGTGAAATGTCAGAATAATAGCAGAGAGAATGATTTATTTCAGCTTTTATTTATTTTATCACATTCCCAGTGGGTCAGAAGTTTACATACACTCAATTATTATTTAGTAGCAATGCCTTTAAATTGTTTTACTTGGGTCAAACGTTTCAGGTAGCCTACCACAAGCTTCCCACAATAAGTTGGGGGAATTTTGGCCCATTCCTCCTGACAGATCTGGTGTAACTGAGTCAGGTTTGTAGGCCTCCTTGCTCTCACACGCTTTTTCAGTTCTGCCCACAAAATTTATATTGGATTGAGGTCAAGGCTTTGTGATGGCCACTCCAATACCTTGACTTTGTTGTCCTTAAGCCATTTTGCCACAACTTTGGAAGTATGCTGGTGGTCATTATCCATTTGGAAGACCCATTTGCGACCAAGCTTTAACTTCCTGACTGATGTCTTGAGATGTTGCTTCAATATATTCGCATAATCTTCCTTCCTCCTGATGCCATCTATTTTTTTTAAGTGCACCAGTCCCTCTTGCAGCAAAGCACCCCCACAACATGATGCTGCCACCCCCGTGCTTCACAGTTGGGATGGTGTTCTTCGTCTTGCAAGCATCCCCCTTTTTCCTCAAAACATAACAATGGTCATTATGGCCAAACAGTTCTATTTTTGTTTCATCAGACCAGAGGACATTTCTCCAAAAAGTACGATCTTTGTTGCCATGTGCAGTTGCAAACCGTAGATCTTATAGTGGTTTTGGAGTAGTGGCTTCTTCCTTGCTGAGTGGCCTTTCAGGTTATGTCGATATAGAACACGTTTTACTGTGGATATAGATACTTTTGTACATGTTTCCTCCAGCATCTTCACAAGGTCCTTTGCTGTTGTTCTGGGATTGATTTGCACCAAAGCACGTTTATTTCTAGGAGAAAGAACGCGTCTCCCACCTAAACGGTATGACGGCTGCGTGGTCCCATGGTGTTTATACTTGCGTACTATTGTTTGTACAGATGAACGTGGTACCTTCAGGCATTTGGAAATTACTCCCAAGGATGAACCAGACTTGTGGAGGTCTTGGCTGATTTCATTTGATTTTCCCATGATATCAAGCAAAGAGGCACTGAGTTTGAAGGTAGGCCTTGAAATACATCCACAGGTACACCTCCATTTGACTCAAATGATGTCAATTAGCATATCAGAAGCTTCCAAAGCCATGAGATAATTTTCTGGAATTTTCCAAGCTGTTTAAAGGCACAGTCAACTTAATGTATGTAAACTTCTGACCCCCTGGAATTGTGATACAGTGAATTATAAGTGAAATAATCTGTCTGTAAACAATTGTTGGAAAAATGACTTGTGTCATGCACAAAGTAGATGTCCTAACCGACTTGCCCAAACTATAGATTGTTAACAAGACATTTGTGGAGTGGTTGAAAAACAAGTTTTAATGACTCCAACCTAAGTGTATGTAAACGTCCGACTTCAACTGTAAATGTCTTATTTCTCTGTGGAGGCACACTATATTCCAGTCACAGCCTGTTTGCATTCCATATACAGTATCTCCTCTATTGAATAAACTGACCTAAGAATGTATTTGAGACAAAAGGTTATTATTGCTCTCTGTTGTAACTTTCCACTCAAAACCCCACAAGTCAACCTGGAAAGCCTATTCTTTCTTGTATGAGACATAGGACAAGTACACCTCATCTCTCTTTAACTTGAAAAGTTAACACTAAAGAGGGGCTTTCTTTCAGTGGTGGAGGACAAATACATCACAGTAGCACAAGGTCTGCCAGCAATGCCACCACACACAGATACAGACACTGATTAGTGAAAAATACCATGCGGTTTGTCACTTTCCAATCCATTTCTTTCCTGACTTCAGCACAAATTTTATTTGGGAGGACGTTATTATGTGACATCACATTCAGCTGGCAATTTGTAAAACATAAAGTCCTCTAGTGGCTATTTAGACTGAACCATTTCTAAGCTCATGTCTCATGAATTCTCAGCTACATTATGCCCCAATGCATTCAAATCTTACATTACATTTGTCCCTGATTCTGCAGGCAGTCACAGAAAATGTGCCCTATTTTTTTCTACAATGTGCAGTGCTAGACCTAATTCAATGAGAATAATATCCAATGCATCTAAGCCTTAACTGTACAGAGTAGCATTAGTAGTCCAGCCATGAAAGAGTTCATTGCCAGCAGATGTAGCGAGCCTGAGTGACTACAACCAAAACTACAGCCAAATTCCAAGCAACATGCAGGTGACTCAACAGCCAAATGACATTGTGTTAATAATATTTCTCATTATAGTGTTTTTTGAATACAAACATAATTGCTGCAATTGAAGGCATCTAAAAATGTCCAAAATCAAATCCAACTTGATTGAGAGACAGGGGCTTTTAGTTGCCATGGAAGCGGGCTGAAGTCAACAGCAAAAAGTGGGGTGAGCTAGGGAGCATGAAGCTGAGAGAGAAAAACAGAGATGGAGAGAGCGAGAGAAACAGAGAGAGAGAGAGAGAGAGAGAGTACACAGCAGCAGTCAGGAAGTATGGTCTGAACAGCTCTTATAGACTCACTTTAACAGTCCTACAGTGTAATTATGTGTTCCAGTGCCACTGAATTTCACTAAGCAATGCCTACAGGTGACACATTGCAATTTTAAGTTGATTAAGTAAAATGGCAATAAAAGGTTACTCTTTTAAATTCATAGCTAAGTGATTGACTCGTCTAAGTGTTTGGAGACTGGGGGCCATAATGGAACAAAGAACAGAATGTGCCTTAATTCTTAAGTGTGTAAGCCGTTGGAATTAGAATTGTTTTATGTTGGTTAATACTATGGATCATTTAGCTATTTGATTTAGAATTTTAGGATCCCTTTAGGTATAAAAAAATATATAACATTTTGTTTTGGATAAAATATTGATTTGGACTTTTACTACTATAGCCAAGAGAAACACATTGAATAACACATTCATAATGGCAAAAAATACAGTCAAAAAATAAATAATTTCGAAACAAGGTTTTGAAGTGTTTGTCCTATATCTATGAGATATTAAAAAGCTCAGGAAATATATATATATATTTTTTTTACACATATTTAACCCCTTTTTTGGTTAGGCACAAAACTATCTTCATACTGTACTTCATTTTCTAAAACCGGTGACACTTGTCGGGGTTGTAGAGCAAAACAGAGAACACCACCATGTTTGTGAGAATCTCCCCTTTCCACAGGGTCACATTAGTTTGTAGCCCAAACGGTTTGGACATTACAAACAGAAGTTGGCACATCGATGGTATTGACTTCAGACGAGTCCCCTGACACTTGTGGGGTTTAAATCAAATCAAAGTTTATTTGTCACGTGCGCCGAATACAACAGGTGTAGACCTTACAGTGAAATGCTTACTTACAGGCTCTATCCAATAGTGCAAAAAAGGTGTTAGGTGAACAATAGGTAAGTAAAGAAATAAAACAACAGTAAAAAGACAGGCTATATACAGTAGCGAGGCTATAAATGTAGTGAGGCTACATACAGACACCGGTTAGTCAGGCTGATTAAGGTAGTATGTACATGCAGATATGGTTAAAGTGACTATGCATATATGATGAACAGAGCGTAGCAGTAGCGTAAAAGAGGGGTTGGCGGGTTGTGGGTGGCGGGACACAATGCAGATAGCCCGGTTAGCCAATGTCCGGGAGCACTGGTTGGTCGGCCCAATTGAGGTAGTATGTACATGCATGTATAGTTAATAAAGTGACTATGCATATATGATAAACAGAGAGTAGCAGTAGCATAAAAAGAGGGTTTGGAGGGGGGGCACACAATGCAAATAGTTTGGGTAGCCATTTAATTACCTGTTCAGGAGTCTTATGGCTTGGGTGTAAAAACTGTTGAGAAGCCTTTTTGTCCTAGACTTGGCACTCCGGTACCGCTTGCCATGTGGTAGTAGAGAGAACAGTCTATGATTGGGGTGGCTGGGGTCTTTGACAATTTTTAGGGCCTTCCTCTGACACCGCCTGGTGTAGAGGTCCTGGATGCCAGGCAGCTTAGCCCCAGTGATGTACTGGGCTGTATGCACTACCCTCTGTAGTGCCTTGCGGTCGGAGGCTGAGCAATTGCCGTACCAGGCAGTGATGCAACCAGCCAGGATGCTCTCGATGTTGCAGCTGTAGAACCTTTTAAGGATCTCAGGACCCATGCCAAATATTTTTAGTGTCCTGAGGGGGAATAGGCTTTGTCGTGCCCTCTTCATGACTGTCTTGGTGTGTTTAGACCATTCTAGTTTTTTGTTGATGTGGACACCAAGGAACTTGAAGCGCTCAACCTGCTCCACTACAGCCCCGTCGATGAGAATGGGGGCGTGCTCGGTCCCCCTTTTCCTGTAGTCCACAATCATCTCCTTAGTCTTGGTTACGTTGAGGGATAGGTTATTATTCTGGCACCACACGGCCAGGTCTCTGACCTCCTCCCTATAGGCTGTCTCATCGTTGTCTGTGAACAGGCACTGTTGTGTCGTCTGCAAACTTAACGATGGGCAAAACGTGAGAGTCTCCCCTTTCCATAGAGTGGTCATAATAGTTTCCAGGTCAAAACATTCGGACGCTACAGACGTTTTTGTGAGAAGACCGATTATCGGGATGTCTTGCGGTCTAACAAAAACTGCTCTAGCTCTGCCACATTTCACCGCAAATGTGGAAGTGCGACAACGGCGGATACTCTGGATTGAGACGCAGTTCAATGCAAAACAGATATCTCTAGCTTCAATTTACGGATTGTGATGGGGACTTTTCTTATTATGTTACTTCGATTTAACAGTATTTTTGGAATTGACCGTGGAAGAACTTACTGTACTGGGAAAACATAGCAAGACTCATGCCAATTCCTTTGGCAATATTAGTTTTTCAACCAAACCTGGACCAGACAGATCTACTGGTGGATCGGAGTATGTGTCATCTCATTCTAGATTTTTAACAGGGTTTTTTTCATCATAGCATTTCAAGTCATCCAATAAAGCCTGGACAATTTGACTTCCATCACCATTAAAGGTATCAATACGACTGTGCAGGGAGTGTAGTATATTGTATAGCAGATTATCTGGCGTTGTATATTTTCCTGTTTGTATGCATGTGTATGTTTTCTGCTGCTGTATGTAAGGTCTGTGTCGGTGTATAAGCCTCTGTTTAGATTGCTGTAGCGTGTTGCAGCCCCCTGGGCAGCCAGCCAGACCTTTGCAGGGCTATTGTTGGATGTCATGCAGAGAGCCAATCATAATGTCTGCTATATGACTGGACCAGGCTGCTGGCTGTCTGTCAAGAGAGGACACTATAACAAAAAGACCACTGACCTTATCTCTCTCCTGTTTAGACTCAGACACACACATTGCTGCAGGTGCTTTAATCATATGAACTGAACTTTGGTTTGAAATGCACATGGTAGGCTTCATCTCACAGCCTTGTATAAAAACTGAGGGAAAGCAACCCAACAAACCTTGGGGACTGTCGAGAAATGGTCAAATAATTATTCAAAGCAACAAAAAGAGACCCAATTTGTCATGATGGATTGTATGGCAAGGGGCAAACCCGTGTTAGGAGCGCAATACAAAGACAAACATTCATCACAAAGTGACATGCCTTTCTCCCTGGCTGAAAGTGGAGCGGTTTGAACACTGGCTTGTAAAAAAAAGGCTGTTATACAGTCCTCTCCACACAACAAGAAACGACTTGATTTATAGCCCCATGCCGATCTATGGACACACCTTTCAAATGTTTTTCCAATAACCACGTCTAATAGGTGCCAGGTTCTATTAACAGATCCACACATTACAGGGAAAGGTTGCACCCATCCTACCTTTCTTTTCACAATCACTTTTTGTCAATGGACCTACAGAAACAATTTTTCCTTCACCTGAAAGACCAGTCCAAGTACTTAGTCGATTGAACAAGACTGTCAATTATGTAAAGGACCTGTTTTCATAAGTGTTTTTTTCAGCCATTCAGCTATTCCCCATTCTAATATTGTGTTTAATAATTCTCCGTGAGCATGGATGTTGCCTTACATTTTCAAAACATTATACATTTCCCCTGATGTTCAGTGTGGTATGGTCTTTTGGGGGTCAGCTTTAATATTGCAGATATATTGTGGCTTCCATCAATGTAAATGTCCACATAATTTCCAATCCCCCATATATTTTTTTCTAAATATACAGTACCAGTCAAAAGTTTGGAGCCACCTACTCATTGAAAGGTTTTCTTTATTTTTTTAAAACTATTTTCTACATTGTAGAATAATAGTGAAGACATCAACACTATGAAATAACACATATGGAATCATGTAGGACCCAAAAGTGTTGAACAAATCAAAATATATTTTATATTTGAGATTCTTCAAAGTAGCCACCCTTTGCCTTGATGGCAGCTTTGCACACTCTTGGCATTCTCTCAACCAGCTTCATTTGGAATGCTTTTCCAACACTCTTGATGGAGTTCCATCATATGATGAGCAATTGTTGGCTGCTTTTCCTTCACTCTGCGGTCCAACTCCTTCCAAACCATCCTAATTGGGTTGAGGTCGGGTGATTGTGGAGGCCAGGTCATCTGATGCAGCGCTCCATCACTCTCCTTCTGGGTCAAATAGCCCTTACACAGCCTGGAGGTGTGTTGACGGGCCACCCACAGGTGGAAGGGTAGGTAACAACACATCTTCCATGCTGATCCTCAACACGGGGGGCCCTCAGGGGTGCGTGCTGAGTCCCCTCCTGTACTCCCTGTTCACCCATGACAGCATGGCCAAGCATGACTCAAATACCATAATTAAGTTTGCAGACGACACAACAGTGGTTGGCCAATAGGTGCAAGCATAACACCCTCTCCCTCAACATGATTCAAGACAAATGAGATGATTGTGGACTACAGGAAAAGGAGGACAGAGCACGCCCCAAATCTCATCGATGAGGCTGTAGTGGAGCAGGTTGAGAGCTTCAAGTTCCTTGGTGTCCACATCACCAACGAACTATCATGATCCAAACACACCATGATAGTCGTGAAGAGGGCACGACAATGCCTATTTCCCCTCAGGAGATTGAAAATATTTGGCATGGGTCCTCAGATCCTCAAAAAGTTATACAGCTGTACCATCGAGAGCACTGGTTACATCACCGCCTGGTATGGCAACTGCTCGGCATCTGACAGCAAGGCACTACACTACAGAAGTTGCACAATTGGTGGCTGACTAAATAATTTTTGCCCCACTGTATACAGTTGAAGTCAGAAGTTTACATGCACCTTAGCCAAATACATTTAAACTCAGTTTTTCACAATTCCTGACATTTAATCCTAGTAAAAATTCCCTGTCTTAGGTCAGTTAGGACACCACTTTATTTTAACAATGTGAAACAAACTTTCATCACATTCCCAGTGGGTCAAAAGTTTACATACATACATACATTACTTACATACATTAGTAATTGGTAGCATTGCGTTTAAATTGTTTAACTTGGGTCAAACGTTTCAAGTAGCCTTCCACAAGCTTCCCACAATAAGTTGGGTGAATTTTGGCCCATTCCTCCTGACAGAGCTGGTGTAACTGAGCCAGATTTGAAGGCCTCCTTGCTCACACATGCTTTTTCAGTTCTGCCCACAAAATTTCTATTGGATTGAGGTCAGGGCTTTGTGATGGCCACTCCAATAACTTGACTTTGTTGTCCTAAAAGCCATTTTGCCACAACTTTGGAAGTATGCTTGGGGTCATTGTCCATTTGGAAGACCCATTTGCGACCAAGCTTTAACTTCCTGACTGATGTCTTGAGATGTTGCTACAATGTCTCCACATAATTTCCCTCCTCCCGATGCCATCTATTTTGTAAAGTGCACCAGTCCCCTCTGCAGCAAAGCACCCCCACAACATGATGCTGCCACCCCCATGCTTCATGGTTGGGATGGTGTTCTTTGGCTTGCAAGCCTCCCCCTTTTTCCTCCAAACATAACAATGGTCAATATGGCAAAACAGTTTTATTTTTGTTTCATCAGACCAGAGGACGTTTCTCCAAAAAGTACGATCTTTGTCGCCATGTGCAGTTGCAAACCGTAGTCTGGCTTTTTTTAATGGTGGTTTTGGAGCAGTGGCTTCTTCCTTACTGTAGAGCCTATCAGGTTATGTCGATATAGGACTCGTTTTACTGTGGATAGAGATACGTTTGTACCTGTTTCCTCCAGCATCTTCACAAGGTCCTTTGCTGTTGTTCTGGGATTGATTTTCACGTTTTGCACCAATGTACATTCATCTCTAGGAGACAGAACGTGTTTCCTTACTGAGTGGTATGACGGCTGCGTGGTCCCATGGTGGTTATACTTGCATACTATTGTTTGTACAGATGAACGTGGTACCTTCAGGCATTTGGAAATTACTCCCGAGGATGAACCAGACTTGTGGAGGTCTACAATTTTTTTTCTGAGGTCTATTTTTATTTTCCCATGATGTAAAGCAAAGAGGCACTGAGTTTGAAGGTAGGCAGTGAAATGCATCCACAGGTACACCTCCAATTGACTCAAATCATGTCAATTAGCCTATCAGAAGCTTCCAAAGCCATTACATCATTTTCTGGAATTTCCAAGCTGTTTAAAGGCACAGTCAACTTAGTGTATTTAAACTTCTGACCCACTGGAATTGTGATACAGTGAATTATAAGGGAAATAATCTGTCTGTCAACAATTGTTGGAAAAATGACTTGTGTCATGCACAAAGTAGATGTCCTAATCGACTTGCCAAAACTATAGTTTGTTAAGAAATTTGTGGAGTGGTTGAAAAACGAGTTTTAATGACTCCAACCTAAGTATATGTATACTTCCGACTTCAACTGTATATACAGTGCCTTGCGAAAGTATTCGGCCCCCTTGAACTTTGCGACCTTTTGCCACATTTCAGGCTTCAAACATAAAGATATAAAACTGTATTTTTTTGTGAAGAATCAACAACAAGTGGGACACAATCATGAAGTGGAACGACATTTATTGGATATTTCAAACTTTTTTAACAAATCAAAAACTGAAAAATTGGGCGTGCAAAATTATTCAGCCCCCTTAAGTTAATACTTTGTAGCGCCACCTTTTGCTGCGATTACAGCTGTAAGTCGCTTGGGGTATGTCTCTATCAGTTTTGCACATCGAGAGAATGACATTTTTCCCCATTCCTCCTTGCAAAACAGCTCGAGCTCAGTGAGGTTGGATGGAGAGCATTTGTGAACAGCAGTTTTCCGTTCTTTCCACAGATTCTCGATTGGATTCAGGTCTGGACTTTGACTTGGCCATTCGAACACCTGGATATGTTTATTTTTGAACCATTCCATTGTAGATTTTGCTTTATGTTTTGGATCATTGTCTTGTTGGAAAACAAATCTCCGTCCCAGTCTCAGGTCTTTTGCAGACTCCATCAGGTTTTCTTCCAGAATGGTCCTGTATTTGGCTCCATCCATCTTCCCATCAATTTTAACCATCTTCCCTGTCCCTGCTGAAGAAAAGCAGGCCCAAACCATGATGCTGCCACCACCATGTTTGACAGTGGGGATGGTGTGTTCAGCTGTGTTGCTTTTACGCCAAACATAACGTTATGCATTGTTGCCAAAAAGTTCAATTTTGGTTTCATCTGACCAGAGCACCTTCTTCCACATGTTTGGTGTGTCTCCCAGGTGGCTTGTGGCAAACTTTAAACAACACTTTTTATGGATATCTTTAAGAAATGGCTTTCTTCTTGCCACTCTTCCATAAAGGCCAGATTTGTGCAATATACGACTGATTGTTGTCCTATGGACAGAGTCTCCCACCTCAGCTGTAGATCTCTGCAGTTCATCCAGAGTGATCATGGGCCTCTTGGCTGCATCTCTGATCAGTCTTCTCCTTGTATGAGCTGAAAGTTTAGAAGGACGGCCAGGTCTTGGTAGATTAGCAGTGGTCTGATACTCCTTCCATTTCAATATTATCGCTTGCACAGTGCTCCTTGGGATGTTTACAGCTTGGGAAATCTTTTTGTATCCAAATCCGGCTTTAAACTTCTTCACAACAGTATCTCGGACCTGCCTGGTGTGTTCCTTCATGATGCTCTCTGCGCTTTTGACGGACCTCTGAGACTATCACAGTGCAGGTGCATTTATACAGAGACTTGATTACACACAGGGGGATTGTATTTATCATCATTAGTCATTTAGGTCAACATTGGATCATTCAGAGATCCTCACTGAACTTCTGGAGAGAGTTTGCTGCACTGAAAGTAAAGGGGCTGAATAATTTTGCACGCCCAATTTTTCAGTTTTTGATTTGTTGAAAAAGTTTGAAATATCCAATAAATGTCGTTCCACTTCATGATTGTGTCCCACTTGTTGTTGATTCTTCACAAAAAAATACAGTTTTATATCTTTATGTTTGAAGCCTGAAATGTGGCAAAAGGTTGCAAAGTTCAAGGGGGCCGAATAATTTCGCAAGGCACTGTATATATAAAGTTATAATGGTTGCAAGAATTTTGTATAATAATTTAAATGGAAAAACTCTGTTTTGAATACATTTTTGTTTTGTGTATCAGTTCATAAACCATGTGCCAGGAATGTTATTTTTCACAATTTTCTTTCGGCAATGTTGGTCTTTAATGCAGGGCCAACAGACAAGTTCCTTACTTTTCCCCCCTTCCATTTGCCTCTTTCATTTTTGCGGTAATGCTGCAATTAGTTGGTTGTAATTTTGAGTTAGAGCAGACATTTCCATACATTTTTGTTAGCTGCATGTGTGAAATAACTCTTCTGGCCCTATTTATGATATAATTTACAAAGATTATACTTTAAAAAATTACATTTTTTTTTTTTTTTTTAATCAATTAGTATATGTGACCGACCGCTTTGGTTTGGTGTTATGCAGCAAAATTGGGAATTGTGTTTTTTTCATTGATTAAAAGCAGAAACACAGAGCTACAAAATAGTATATCATACATTGCATTTGAGGAACAATGGGAAAGTAATTCTCTGAAAGTTGATAAACTTGTAAACTCACTTTTGAGAAAATGTCACTTGAATAATTTGGTACACCTACTGGAGAGCTCTTCTTTGTCTACACCCATTCAGCATGGTTCACATCCTCTTAAGCCAGCCCCACCCATCTCTTTAAGGATTCACATAGCGAGGCTATGTGCTACACTGTGAGTAGTGTAGTAAAGATTAAGACTAAAAGTGGTAAAAGTAGTAGCCTACAACAAGGAAAAAATCCAGGTAAACAGAAAGTGTCCAGTTAAAAATATTGTATAAATATTAGATGATGCTTACCCAGACACACTTGTCTAAATTGATGTGTCATGTGAAAGACACGCGATAACCCCCAGCCACATCTCGCTAAGTGGATGGGTGTCTACAGAAAGTGTAAACGGTACAGCGAAATAGTTACTTGCATAGTAGCAATATCGAAAATAGATAAGTGTCAATATAAAGAAAACAATATACAGTATGTACAAGAACAATATCAATAAAGATTTCAGCGATGGATGAGGTAGTTATATGCATACAATCAGGGGTAAAAGTGGCTGAGCAGCCGGATACAAAATAATAGTAGTGGCAGCAACGTATGTGTGTTAGGAGAGAGACATTTGAATAGAGGAACTGCAGATAGTGCTGATGACTGGGAACTCGACCCCAGTGATGAACTGGTCCGTCCGAACCACACAAGAGCAAGGGAATCTATATTTGGAGAACTTGTTTCTGTCCTGCCCTTGACTTTGGTGCATGGTTTAACCATAATACTTGCTGTAATATTTGTCCTGTCTTTTCTGGTGGATTAAACTGAAATTGCAACCAACTTTCTATGGCTTGTTTTAAAAATAGCGATATTTTGGATATGATTTCATTTTCAAAGAACCACAAGTGAGAGGTTGTAATCTAAATAAAGGGGAAAAGGACATTCTTGAACATGGGGTGAGGCAATGGTGCATGGTCTTTCTCAAGGTTAGATTCCTACTTATTTTCTTCAGAATTTCTAATATACATTTTGTTGATAAGACTACTGGCATGGCTCTGGGTTTTCTCATGATATCACATAATTGAATGATTACTGGAATGAAATGCTGATGGCAAGACAGCCTGGCAGAGAAGAGATGTGTGAAAAATAATATGGAAGTTGACAGGATGCAGTGCAGAATGGTGTGGTGTGTTTAAACTTAGATTTAAAGTCCCCCGTTTAGGTGACCTGCGTGGTTCTGGTACTGGTTCAGACTGACATTTTTACTTATAAATCGATCTGTGGACACCATAGATTGAAATGGCTTGCATTGAGCGATAGCCTTGGTTCCCACAGACACAGCAGTATATTTTCAGAGCCTGTGTGACATATAATGTGAAATGGGAGCATGCAATTGGCATGCTGACTGCAGGAATGCCCTTTAGAGATGCTGCCAGAGAATTGAATGTTCATTTTTCTACCATGAGCCACCTCCAAATTCGTATTAGAGAATGTGGCAGTACGTCCAACCGGGCTCTCAACCACAGAACATGTGTAACCACAACAGCCCAGAATCTCCACAGCCAGCTTTTTACCTGCGGAATCGTCTGAGCCCAGCCACCCGGACAGCTGATGAAACTGTGGGTTTGCACAACCAAAGAATTTCTGCACAAACTTTCAGAAACCATCTCAGGGAAGCTCATCTGCATACTCGTAGTCCTCACCAGGGTCTTGACCTGACTTCAGTGGACAAATGCTCACTTTCGATGGCCACTGGCACGCTCTTCACGGATGAATACCAATTTCAACTGTACCCTGGCAGATGGCTGACAGAGTGTATGGCGTGGTATGGTCGAGAAGTTTGCTGATGTAAACATTGTGAACAGAGTGCCCCGTTATGGTATGGGCAGGCATAAGCTATGGGCAACGAACACAATAGCATTTTATCGATGGCAATTTGAATGCACAGAGATACCATGACGAGATCCTGAGGCCCATTGTCGGGCCATTCATTCACCGTCATCACCTCATGTTCTCATGTTTCAGCATGATAATGCATGGCGCCAGGTCACAAGAATCTGTACACAATTCCTGGAAGCTGAAAATGTCCAAGATCTTCCATTGCCTGCATACACACCATCCATTGAGTAAGTTTAGGGTGCTCTTGATCAACGTGTACGACAGCGTGTTTCAGTTCCCGCCAATATCCAGCAAGTTCGCACAGCCATTGAAGACGAGTGGGACAACATTCTTGCAGGGAGTCAACACTCATCTCAAGTCAACAATTTCCAACAGATGAGAAGTGTTTTCTACGAGATGACTGCACATCCTTCATCTCAACGTTAGAAGCCTTCTTCCCAAGAAATGTGCCTACTCTCCAGTAACTGTAAGGTGGCAGTGCTTTGCTTTACCGAGATTAAAGTGGAAAATTATGCAGTAATTTAGAAGAGACCACAATCGCAAAGGCAGGGAAGTTTGTATTCATGTAAGATCAGATATTGGGTCCAACTGTAGATCAAATTTACGCCATGACGAGATTAAAGCTGTGTGGTTGGACATTCTATTACCAAAATGCAAACCCATTATAGTCGGAAACTGTTACAGACCACCAGACCAGTACAAGTGTTATGAATTGTTGGAGGAGACGTGCTCCAACTGTAAAGAGTTTGGTAAATCATTCTCAAAAAGGATCATGCTACTTTTAAAGCTCTTAAGAATTTCTGCAATCTGTTTTCCTTACACCTGCTGATTGAGCCCACCAGGGTCTGTCCTTCTACCCAAACCATCATTGACCTTGTGTTGGTATCAGATAGATCAAGGATGTCAAACAATGGGGTTGTAAACTATGGCATTTTTAAATGTATTTATTTCATCTTTATTTAACCAGGTAGGCTAGTTGAGAACAAGTTCTCATTTACAACTGCGACCTGGCCAAGATAAAGCAAAGCAGTGCGACACAGACAACACCACAGAGACACACATGGAATAAACAAACATACAGTCAATAATACAATAGAGAAAGTCTAAATACAGTGTCTGCAAATGAGGTAGAATAAGGGGGGTGAGGGAATAAATAGGCCATAGTGGCGAAATAATTACAGTATCGCAAATTAAACCTTGGGGTGATAGGTGTGCAGAAGATGAGTGTGCAAGTAGCGATACTGGGGTGCAAAGGAGCAAAATAATAAAACAATATGGTTATGAGGTAGTTGGATGGGCTATTTACAGATTGGTATGTACAGGTGCAGTGATCAGTGAGTTGCTCTAACAGCAGGTGCTTAAAGCGGAGAACTGGAAGGAAAGGCGGCCAAAGGAGCAATTGGATTTGGGGGTGACCAGTGAAATATACCTGCTAGAGCGCGTGCTACGGGTGGGTGCTGCTATGGTGACCAGTGAGCTGAGATAGGGGGCTTTACCTAGCAACGACTTATAGATGACCTGGAGCCAGTGGGTTTGGCAACGGATATGAAGCGAGGGCCAGCCAACGAGAGCATACAGGGCACAGCGGTGGGTAGTATATGGGGCTTTGGTGACAAAACGGATGGCACTGTGATAGACTGCATCCAATTTGCTGAGTAGAGTGTTGGAGGCTATTTTGTAAATGACATCGCTGAAGTCAATGATCGGTAGGATAGTCAGTTTTACGAGGGTATGTTTGACAGCATGAGTGAAGGATGCTTTGTTGCGAATAGGAAGCCGATTCTAGATTTAATTTTGGATTGGAGATGCTTAATGTGAGTCTGGAAGGAGAGTTTACAGTGGATCAGAGAATCACCAGCAGCAAGAGCGACATCATTGATGTATACAGAGAAAAGAGTCGGCTCAAGGATTGAACCCTGTGGCACCCCCATAGAGACGGCCAGAGATACGGACAACAGGCCTTCCGATTTGACACACTGAACTCTGTCTGAGAAGTAGTTGGTGAACCAGGCGAGGCAGTCACTTGAGAAACCAAGGCTGTTGAGTCTGCCGATAAGAATGTGGTAATTGGCAGAGTCGAAAACCTTTGCCAGGTCGATGAATACACCTGCAAAGTATTGTCTCTTATCGATGGCGGTTATGGTATCGTTTATGACCTTGAGCGTGGCTGAGGTGAACCCATGACCAGCTCGGAAACCAGATTGCAAAGCGGAGAAGGTACGGTGGGATTTTAAATGGTCGGTGATCTGTTTGTTAACTTGGCTTTAGAAGACCTTAGAAAGGCAGGGTATGATAGATACAGGTCTGTAGCAGTTTGAGTCTAGAGTGTCTCCCCCTTTGAAGAGGGGGATGACCGCGGCAGCTTTCCAATCTTTGGGGATCTCAGATGATTACGAAACAGATGTTGAACAAGCTAGTAATAGGGGTTGCAACAATTTCGGCGGATAATTTTAGGAAGAGAGGGTCCAGATTGTCTAGCCCTGCTTATTTGTAGGGGTCCAGATTTTGCATCTCTTTCAGAACATCAGCTATCTGGATTTGGGGAAAGGAGAAATGGGGAGGCTTGGGCAAGTTGCAGTGAGGTGTGCAGGGCTGTTGACCGGGTTAGGGGTAGCCAGGCGGAAAGCATGGCCAGCCGTAAAAAATGCTTATTGAAATTCTCAATTATCACAGATTTATCGGTGGAGACAGTGTTTCCTAGCCTCAGTGCAGTGGGCAGCTGGGAGGGGGTAATCTTATTCTCCATGGACTTTACAGTGTCCCATAACGTTTTGGAGTTAGTGCTACAGGATGCACATTTCTGTTTGAAAAAGCTAGCCTTTGCTTGTGTATATTTGTTCCTAACTTCCCTGAAAAGTTGTATATCGCGGGGGCTATTCGATGCTAATGCAATATGCCACAGCATGTTTTTGTGCTGGTCAAGGGCAGTCACGTCTGGAGTGAACCAAGGGCTATATCTGTTCCTGGTTCTACATTTTTTGAATGGGGCATGCTTATTTAAGATGGTGAGGAAAGAACTTTTAAGGAATATCAAGGCATCCTCTACTGACGGAATGAGGCCAATATCCTTCCAGGATACCTGGGCCAGGTCGATTAGAAAGGCCTGCTCACTGAAGTGTTTTAGGGAGCGTTTGACAGTGATAAGGGGTGGTCGCTTGACCGCAGACCCATTATGGACGCAGGCAATGAGGCAGTGATCGCTGAGATCCTGGTTCAAGACAGCAGAGGTGTCTTCTATCATTCTATCAGTGTCTGTAGTATGAAGGTTTAAGTGTCATAACTCATTAGAAATGAAGAACTCTAGTGCAGATATATTTGTTAATTGTTTGAGCAAATTGGACTGGTCTGCTGTATTGAAATGCAATGAGGTGGGAAATGC